>NC_025997.2:82848590-83172949 GCF_000442705.2 Elaeis guineensis
AGATTTGGATGAGAGGAGGAGCTCAAAAAGGGAGTTTAGGACATTGAGCACCATCTTGGTGAAGTCCAGAGTGGGCCTCACTAGAGCAATGATGGCCTCAATTTCAACTCCCAACCATCATATTCTCAGACCATTCTGGGCAAACTGATCTCAAATTGATTCAAAGTACCTCAGTTGAAGCCATATGATAGCTCCACAAATCTCCTTGATTATCTGTAGGGTTACAGAACTCTCATGATGCTATAGGGCACCTTAGATGCTGTTGCCCAGCTATGCAACCCAAGAGGGGGGATGAATTGGGTTTTAAAAATTTTAGGCTTAACTAATTACTTGTAAAAATTATATATCAAAAACTTGATGAATGAAGAGAGAGACTTTGGTTTGAGATTAATTACTTAAAACAAGAATGCAAGGATATAATGGAGAATTAAAGAGAAACAATAAGGCATGCCACAAACACAATGATTTATAGTGGTTCGGTGCCAACCTTGCACCTACATCCACTCCCCAAGCTCCTACTTGGGAATTCCAATCCACTATACTTTGTATTCAACCCGAATACAACCGTCGGAAACTCCGACACTAGCTATCCCAAGCTAGTCCACTTGTTTCCCGGGTACAAGCCGACCCAATACACTCCGATTTCAGGTTCGGATCAACCTTTCCTTGTTTTGGAAACCCTCCAAAACAAAAACAATTGCTCACAAGATAAAATCAGTTTAGAGCACAAATAAGTACAAGAATAGCTCCTTAAGTGAGCGAATATAACAATAAATACGCTTTACTCAAATGAAGAAGCCCTTCTTGAATTTCCTCAAAGTGGATGAGAGATGAAGTAAATGCTTGAGGAGTTGGTGAGCTTGATTGAAGGCTTCTTGAAGGCTGTAAATGAGCTCTTGAATGAGGTTGAGAAGTTGGCTTGAGAGAACTCTCTCTTGAATGCACTTGAATGCCCTCTTGAATGCTCTTGATTTTCTCTTTTCAAATCACTTGAATGCCTCTTGGATATTTTGATCTCTCTTCTTTTTGTTTTCCACCTTTTGAAACCTTTATAGCCTTAAGAGACAAGGGAAAACAAACTAGGCAGAAAAAGAGCCGTTAGAGCACAAAAAGCAGCATTAAAAAGCAACCAAATCTGGCCAAAAACTAGCCGTTACAGGCAAATCCCGACATATGAGTCGACTCATGAGTCGACTCATGCCTCAGGGGTCGACTCATGAGTCGACCTCTGTTGCAAAGTCCAGAGATTGGGTTTCTGGATTTTCTTGGCCCAAAACAGCAGAGGTCGACTCATGAGTCGACTCATGCCTTGTGGGTCGACTCATGAGTCGACTCACAGGTCGTGCCAAGCCAGAAAACCAGCGTGCCATGGCTAATCTTTGCGTGCCAATCAGCTCATAGTTTCATGAGTTGACTCATGAGTCGACTCATGAACTTCAAACCTTCATAACTCCAAAAATATAAGTCCAAAAACCATGAAACTTTCACCAATAGATTACATATCATTTGTTCTACACGATGATGCTATCAAATTAGAGTTTTGATGAAATTATGATTTTGCCCCTGTGGAGCATAAGGTCTTTTTCACATAAAAATTATTTGTATCCCTTCCAACTGTTTTGTAGTCATCAAAATCAATCTAGGAGCAACAATCTCCCCCTTTTTGATGATGACAAAACATTTGAACAAAAGCATTTATATGAATCATGAATTTCAAAAGCATATGCTTGAAAAGAGTATGATTCTTTTGGCATGTGAAACAAATGGTTATATGCATAAGTAGTTTGCCCATTTGCTTAAAGATTGGAAGATATGCTCATTGGATTATTGTTTTGGTGTTAGAGCAGAAAATTTGATTTTATTATCAGAGCAAACTGTATTTTGAAAAATTTTCTCAATTCTTAAAACTAGTCATGTGTGCCAAAGCATATTGAATAGTTGATTTGGAAAGAGTAATAGATCATTTAAGTTTAAGATGTATCAGAGCAAGAGAAATGAAAATCCTGCAATGTATCAGTGTAGGGAAAACAATTTTACAAAGTATCAGAGAAAAAATTTGCAAAGTATCAGAGTAATAAAAAACAGTTTTTCAATGTATCAGAGTAAAATTGAGTAATGTACCGGAGTAGTAAAAAAAATTGTCAAAGTATTAGAGCAATGTATTCAATATGTCAGAGTAGGTTTGAAATTTTAAAGCCTATCAAAGCATATTCAATGGTTTACAGCAAATTAGAGTATAAGTAATTTTAAAAGGTACTTATTTGCAGTATATTTAGCAGTTGTACTTAAAATTGTCAATGTATTAATTTCTCATAATTTGTAGTGTTTGCTTTTGATGGATTTCTTTGTGTTTAATTTCTCCCCCTTTTTGACATCATCAAACAAGGTTAAGTCCTTTTTCTGAAGCATTCTTTAATTTTTTTTTTTTTTTTTTTTTGTAGGGTTTGCTCCCCCTTAATGAAGCAACTATTAACAGCAATCATAAAATGATAATACCATAAAGAGAAGACAATATTTCACAAAAGAGAATATATGACCAAAGTAAGATAATCATCATTCCAAAGGTAAAGCCATAATTGTTTCAGTACATAGATTGTAACATAAAAAGTAACATACAAAGTCAACTAGCTCATGTCAATACATGGCCCCAAAAATACAGATCCTAGAGAGGACTAAATACTAAGACCTAGGATCTAGAAATGATCAATGATCAGAATCATCAGAAATGTGATAAGGATCAGATGGATCTGGATCTGAGATGCGTCCTCGACCCCGTCTGCCTCTAGCACGAGAGGAAGAACTGGCACGAGCAGGCGAACGGGAGGAACTGGGTGGCTGAGAACGCTGAGAAGCTAGGGACTGAACTGAAAGGGTAAGTCTGATGGAGTCAAGTACAGTCAGTGCCCTGGAGACAGCCTGGAGAAGTGCAGTGAACTGAGTAGTAGCTTGCTCACTTGATCCTCTGATCTCCTTCCTCAGTAACTCATAACCGCCCTCAAGAGCTCCTCTGAGTCTGCCGGCCTCTGCAGTGAGATCAGTGACCTCAATCGAAGACTCCTGAGGCTGAGGGTGTGCCAAATCGAAGACCTGCCCCTGTAACTCGAGAACTCTACCAGTCAATCTCAGAACAGTGTCCTCAAGCTGCTGAATCCTCATGGACTGATCTGCCATCATCTGATATACTGTGGAGATGTGGGGAGTCAAAGTCTGATCAGTAGAAGTAGCCCCTGGTACAAATGAAGTACTGCTCATCTGACTCGACATCAAAGAGACCATACGCTGTGCAATCCGCTCAATCTGATAATCGGACAGTGTGAACTCTGGCGGAGGTGCTCTGCTCTCCGGCTGATGCACAGGTGTGGGTATCCTGGTAAACTCAGAAGGGCCAGCCTCTGGATCCAGAAAGAACTGTATATCTGGTGAAGCTGCCCTGAAGACATGAACAGGAGATGATGGACCTTCTTCTTCTTCAGCTCTGACTTCTGCTGTATCCTCAGCTCTTTCTTCTGCTCTCTCTTCTGCTCTTTCTTCTGTTCTCTCTTCAGCTCTTTCTTCTGCTCTCTCCTCAGCTCCCCTGATCCAACCACCACCACTTTTTGTGAACCCCATTCGATGCAAGGTGTGAAGGTTGAAGGTATCAACATGAGACAGTTTGGTGGGAGCCTCCCCCTCACAACTAACTCCAAACCTCCTGAAAACTCTAGTCAGGGCCATACCATAAGGCAAATGTGCCTTAGATCTGTTCAGAGTCTCTCTCATGGCCTCTATCATAAGTGCTGGGAGGTTTAGGGGGGTTTCTGTGATAATGTGAAACATAATGCATATGTCCCTGCTTGACAGAAGATCGTGCCTACCACTCCTAGGGAAGAAAAATTTTGTGACCATTTGATGTAAGATTCTCATTTCTATAGGTAAAATCTTGGCCTCTAGTTTATTCAAATTCCCTTGGTAGGTTCCTCCAAATATAACACTTATACCTTCTTCTTTCACGGGGAGTTCCATGTATGCATAACCTTCACTAGGTAAGTGTAAAATCTCCCCTAAAATGACAGAATCCAGACAGATATCAATCTCTTTCACAGTTGAAGTTACAGACCCATTTCCATAAATAAGATTCTGATAAAACTCCCTAACAAGGTCAACAAAAGTGACTTCTTTGAGTAAACAGTAAAAGCTCCATCCCTGAGTTTTGATCTTACTTGCTAAAGAAAATCCCTCACTTTCAAAGAACCGGAAGTCAATGTTTTTCCCGATTTCTACTTTTCTATCTGAGAGAGGGTTCTTACTGGGAGTTTGAGAAGACTGTGAAGGACCTTGAACTGAATCTGGAACGGGAGCAGAGGTGGACTGTGCCGCTTGTCTTTTCCTTCTGACACTTTCTTCAAGTTCCCGGACAGACTTTCTCCTTTGGGGAAGTTTCATTTTTGGTGCCATACCCTCTTCAATAGCAGGCGAGGAGACTTGAGGAGCAAGTGAAGGAGTGGAGGAAGGATTATAAGAGAGTGATTTGAGGTTTTGGAGGAGAGAATGAGTGGATTTGAGAGGGACGGTGGAGTGCTAGGGCACGCTCCAACCGTGAAGAACAAGGGAAGAGGTCACAAAAGAACCTTTCCCGGAGTGGCTATTTGCGGTGGAGAGGAGGCGGGAGGAGTTCCACTAGCTCAAGCCTAGAAAATGGAGCAAATGGGAGAAGGGAGAATGGATTTCGGAAGGAGGAAGACGAGCGTGAGGGTCGGCTCACGAACAGTAATTCAACATATAAACCCTTCAGCCCGTTGGAAGTTGCTGGGAATTACAAGTTTGCCATTGAGTCGACTCATGGGGGTCGACTCATGAAGTTCAGAAAATCAGAAAAAATGTGAATAAATTCCAGAAAAATTTGAATTTTGGGGAGAAGGAGTTTAGCTCTAAGATGAGTTTTTAGAATGAAAAACTTGAGCTTTTGGGACCAAGAAAGGTGTTGGAAATTGAGCTCTTAGGAGATTTTGACCATAAATCATTGGAATTTGAAAAATAATTCAGGCAAATGGATCAAGAATTCCTAGATTTCTCCTAATTTCACAGAATCTATCCTCACTAAGGGCCTTTGTAAAGATATCAGCTAATTGATTTTCGGTGCAAACATATTCAAGAATTATATTTTTGTTTTGAACATGTTCTCTTATGAAGTGATGTCTTATTTCAATATGTTTGGATCTTGAGTGTTGAATAGGATTTTTAGATAGATTTATGGCACTTGTGTTGTCACATCTTATTGGTGTTTCATTAAGTTTAATTTCAAAGTCTTCGAGTTGTTGCTTAATCCACAAGATTTGAGCACAACAACTTCCGGCTGCAATGTATTCGGCCTCAGCCGTAGACAGTGCTACCGAATTTTGTTTCTTGCTAAACCATGAGATTAGGTTAACTCCAAGAAATTGACAAGTTCCACTTGTGCTTTTTCTATCTAGTTTACATCCAGCAAAGTCAGCATCAGAATATCCTAATAAATCTATTTGTGAGTCCTTAGAGTACCATAACCCTAAAATTTGAGTACCATTTAAGTATCTAAGGATTCTTTTAACAGCATTCAAATGAGATTCTTTAGGATTAGATTGATATCTAGCACATAAACAAACACTAAACATGATATCAGGCCTACTTGCAGTTAAATATAATAATGATCCAATCATGCCTCTATAGTATTTTAAGTCTACACATTTACCTTCATCATCCTTGTCAAGCTTACATGAGGGACTCATTGGTGTGCCAATGGGTTTGGAGTTCTCCATTCCAAATCTTTTGAGTAGTTCCTTGGTGTACTTGCTTTGGGTGATGGAGATTCCCTCTTTTGATTGTTTGATCTGGAGTCCGAGGAAGAAGGTGAGTTCTCCCATCATGCTCATCTCGAACTCTCCCTGCATAAGCTTAGCAAAGTCTTGACAAAGGGATTCATTAGTAGACCCAAAAATTATGTCATCAACATAAATTTGTATAACTAACATATCATTTTGATTTCTTTTGATAAAGAGGGTTATATCTACATTACCTCTTGAAAAACCATTACTTAGTAAAAATTTGCTTAGTCTATCATACCATGCTCTCGGTGCTTGTTTTAATCCATATAATGCCTTATTTAATTTAAAGACATGATTAGGAAAGGCATGATTTTCAAATCCAGGGGGTTGTTCTACATAAACTTCTTCAGCAATAAATCCATTTAAAAATGCGCTTTTAACATCCATTTGAAATAATTTGAATTTCATAAAGCAAGCATATGCAAGTAGAAGTCTAATGGCTTCTAATCTAGCTACTGGTGCAAAGGTTTCATCAAAATCAATCCCTTCTTCTTGATTATATCCTTTAGCAACCAATCTTGCTTTATTTCTAATTACATTACCATGCTCATCTAATTTGTTTCTAAAGACCCATTTTGTGCCAATTATTGAACAGTTTTTAGGTCTTGAAACCAAAGTCCAAACATTATTTCTTTCAAATTGATTAAGTTCCTCTTGCATTGCATTAATCCAATTATGATCTTTTTCAGCTTCTTCAATAGTTTTAGGTTCAAAATGAGATACAAAAGCACAATGATTAACCACATCTCTAAGTGAAGAGCGAGTTTTTACACCATGCATAGGATCACCAATAATTAACTCCTTAGGGTGGTTGTGAACATACCTCCATTCTTTGGGTAGGTCAATTGTACCTTGAGGTTGTTCTTGAATTTTCTCACCTATCTCATCTTGTTTGTCTTCTTGTTCCTTGTCCTCTGGAGTGGCTGAATCTTTCAGAGTGATCTCCTTCATACCTTCTATTAATGGATCTGCATCATCAACACCCTCATTCTTCCTTGAAGGAAGATCGTTAGATTCATCAAAGACAACATGAATGGACTCCTCAACTACTAAAGTTCTTTTATTAAAAACTCTAAAAGCTTTACTAGTAGAGGAGTAACCCAGAAAGATTGCTTCATCTGATTTTGCATCAAATTTACCAAGTCTTTCCTTACCATTATTTAATACAAAACATCGACAACCAAAAACATGAAAATATGCAATATTTGGTTTTCTTCCTTTCCAAAGTTCATAGGGGGTTTTCTTAAAAAATTGTCTAATTAAAGCACGATTTAGAATGTAACATGCTGTGTTAATAGCTTCCGCCCAAAAATATCTTGGAAGATTGCTTTCACAAAGCATGGTACGGGCCATTTCTTCTAAGGTTCTATTTTTCCTTTCAACTACCCCATTTTGTTGGGGTGTTCTAGGAGCAGAGAAGTTATGGCCGATTCCATTCTCATCACAAAATTTTTCAAAGTCTTGATTTTCAAATTCAGTTCCATGATCACTTCTAATGTTTTGAATTGAAAATCCTTTTTCATTAGTGACTTTTCGATGAAATTTAGTGAAAATATGAAAAGTTTCATCTTTGTGTGCCAAAAAGAAAACCCAAGTAAAACGTGAATAATCATCTATTATTACAAAACCATATCGTTTTCCTCCTAGACTTGTGGTTCTAGTTGGTCCAAATAAATCCATATGCAAAAGCTCTAATGGTCTAGAAGTTGAAACAATGTTTTTGGATTTAAATGAAACTCTAGTTTGCTTACCTAATTGACATGCATCACAAATCCTATCTTTTTCAAAATTCAGTTTAGGCAAGCCATCAACTAATTCTTTCTTAATTAATTTTGAAAGAGAATGCATGCTAATGTGAGCAAGTCTACGATGCCAAAGCCAACTAGTCTCATTAACTTTAGCATTTAAGGATACTAGGCATTGCATGTCTAATTTGGCTAAATCATTTAGATCTACCATATAAACATTGCCATGTCTATGTCCTATAAATTTGATGCCATCATTAACAGGACTAGTCACAATACAAACAGATGATTCAAAAACTACTTTATACCCTTTATCACAAAATTGACTAATGCTAAGTAAGTTATGCTTTAAACCTTTAACTAACAAAATATTTTCAATATATTTGGAGGGAGTGATACCAATGTTACCTATCCCGATGATCTTTCCTTTGCCATTATCTCCAAAGGTGACCATCCCTCCATCCTTAGCATCAAGCGTGATGAATTGTGATTCATCACCAGTCATGTGTCTCGAGCATCCACTGTCCAGATACCATTTCCTGTTTTCTCCATGGGATGCTAGACACACCTGCAAACAAATATCAAGTTTTTGTTTTAGGTACCCAAGCTTTCTTGGGTCCTTTTTGGTTAGTCAAGATGGTTCCTTTTGGAACCCATATTTTCTTTACAGTTATGTTTGCACAAGTGTAAGATTTATGCCCTGTTCTACCACATTTAAAACAAGTAGTATTGGTAGGCTTGTTACTTGAATAATTTACATAAATATTTTTCAGAAATTTTTATTTCTTTAAGGGGTTATAGCCAAGTCCGGCCTTATCATATATGGCCTTTTGATTTTCAAGAATCATATTTAGTTTGTTTGAACTTAAGGTGAATTTATCTACTATAGGTTTCAGCTTATTAATATCATTCTTTAGGCTTTGGTTCTCTTGAAGCAAAGTAGATTTTTCAACTGAAAGATTTTCTGCTTGTTTTACTAAAGACTGATTTTTCAGTTTTAGTTCTTTGTTTTTCATTCCTAGTTTCTTCAATTCATCAATTAAATCATTGAAGGCTTCATGCAATTCTTCAAAAGTAAAATCACTAGGGTTTTCAGAAATTACCTCATTATCGTGTGCCATAAGGCACAGGTTGGCTTGTTCTGTTGAGGTCTCCTCATCGGAGCTTGAGTCGTCGCTCGCACTCCATGTGGCCATCATTGTCTTCTTTTTGAACTTTTTGGGACCTTTCTTCAATTGTGGACATTCGGATTTGAAATGCCCCGGCTTCTTGCACTCATAGCATATAAGGGGTTGATCTTTTTCTTTCTCTTTGCTTTGTTCCCCTTTTGTGAAAGGTCTCTTTCTCATCCCCTGTTTCCTCTTTCTTAGGAACTTCTTGAATCTTCGGGTGATGAGTGCCATTTCTTCATCCTGTTCTTCATCTTCTGTATCGTCAGTTTCTTCATCAGGAGAGGCTGTGGATTTGAGGGCAATGGTTCTCTTCTTTTTGACTTCATCCTCTTGATGTTGCTTCATGCTAAGCTCGTGAGTCATCAAGGATCCAAGAAGCTCTTCTAGAGGTAGAGTGTTCAAGTCCTTTGCTTCTTGGATAGCAGTCACCTTGGCTTCCCAGGTTCTTGGCAATGACCTGAGAATCTTCCTTACAAGTTCACTGTTAGTATAAGATTTGCCAAGACTCTTCAAACCATTAATTATATCAGTAAAGCGAGTAAACATAGCAGTTATGGACTCATCATGCTCCATTTTAAATAACTCATATTTATGTACAAGCATGTTTATTTTAGACTCCTTTACTTGATTTGTTCCCTCATGGGTTACTTCTAACCTATCCCATATTTCTTTAGCAGATGCACAGGTAGAAATGCGATTAAATTCATTTGCATCAAGTGAACAGTAAAGAACATTCATAGCTTTAGCATTTAACTGTGCCAATTTCTTATCAACCTCATCCCATTCTCTTTCGGGTTTGGTTGACTCCTCACCATCTATTATCTTGGTGGGTGTGTGTGGACCGTTCACTATGATACTCCACATATCATAGTCTAGTGCTTGTATGAAAATCTTCATCCGAGCTTTCCAATAGGTTAGTTAGACCCATTGAAAAGTGGAGGTCGGTTGGTAGATTGCCCCTCGGCTAGAGAAGTGCCGACGTGGGTTGCCATAGATCTTTGGCTCTTTGATTGTTAGATCAAAGAAGGGCTAGAGCACCGGGCTCTGATACCACTTGTTGCCCAGCTATGCAACCAAGAGGGGGGGGTGAATTGGGTTTTAAAAATTTTAGGCTTAACTAATTACTTGTAAAAAATTATATATCAAAAGCTTGATGAATGAAGAGAGAGACTTTGGTTTGAGATTAATTACTTAAAACAAGAATGCAAGGATATAATGGAGAATTAAGAGAAACAATAAGCATGCCACAAAACAATGATTTATAGTGGTTCGGTGCCAACCTTGCACCTACATCCACTCCCCAAGCTCCTACTTGGGAATTCCAATCCACTATACTTTGTATTCAACCCGAATACAACCGTCGGAAACTCCGACACTAGCTATCCCAAGCTAGTCCACTTGTTTTCCGGGTACAAGCCGACCCAATACACTTCCGATTTCAGGTTCGGATCAACCTTTCCTTGTTTTGGAAACCCTCCAAAACAAAAACAATTACTCACAAGATAAATCAGTTTAGAGCACAAATTAAGTACAAGAATAGCTCCTTAAGTGAGCAATATAACAATAAATACGCTTTACTCAAATGAAGAAGCCCTTCTTGGATTTCCTCAAAGTGGATGAGAGATGAAGTAAATGCTTGAGGAGTTGGTGAGCTTGATTGAAGGCTTCTTGAAGGCTGTAAATGAGCTCTTGAATGAGGTTGAGAAGTTGGCTTGAGAAACTCTCTCTTGAATGCACTTGAATGCCCTCTTGAATGCTCTTGATTTTCTCTTTTTAAATCACTTGAATGCCTCTTGGATATTTGGATCTCCTACTTTTTGTTTTCCACCTTTTGAAACCTTTATAGCCTTAAGAGACAAGGGAAAACTAACTAGGCAGAAAAAGAGCCGTTAGAGCACAAAAAGCAGCATTAAAAAGCAACCAAATCTGGCCAAAAACTAGCCGTTACAGGCAAATCCCGACATATGAGTCGACTCATGAGTCGACTCATGCCTCAGGGGTCGACTCATGAGTCGACCTCTGTTGCAAAGTCCAGAGATTGGGTTTCTGGATTTTCTTGGCCCAAAACAGCAGAGGTCGACTCATGAGTCGACTCATGCCTTGTGGGTCGACTCATGAGTCGACTCACAGGTCGTGCCAAGCCAGAAAACCAGCGTGCCATGGCTAATCTTTGCATGCCAATCAGCTCATAGTTTCATGAGTTGACTCATGAGTCGACTCATGAACTTCAAACCTTCATAACTCCAAAAATATAAGTCCAAAAACCATGAAACTTTCACCAATAGATTACATATCATTTGTTCTACACGATGATGCTATCAAATCAGAGTTTTGATGAAATTACGATTTTGCCCCTGTAGAGCATAAGGTCTTTTTCACATAAAATTATTTGTATCCCTTCCAACTGTTTTGTAGTCATCAAAATCAATCTAGGAGCAACACTGACAAGCCCACTGTTGTCGGGTGCCTTAGGTGCTGATGCTGCAAGCGGAAGTCATCTGCTGTAGAAGCTCGGACGGAAACTTTCTGTTGGTGAAGTCCGGCTTCATGAGGAATCCGACAGAGGGTGACCGACAATGGATTTCGGACGCGTTGCGAGGTCCATCCGCTGAAGGAGTCTGGCGGATCCTGTGGAAATCCGGTTGGCATTGTTGAAGTCCGACTGACACTATTGGAGGTTGATGGCTGGGGAGGTACGGCAAACATCAGAGGCCGTTGGCCGTTGTAGAAGTCTAGCTGCTGGAGCCATATGTTGTAGAAGTTCATCCGGAATCTATCCGCTACGGAAGTTCAGTCGGAGTTCGGTTCTTGTAGAAGTCCGGATAGGGACCACTTATTGAAGAAGCTCGGCTGAAGTCCGCCTGCAACAGAAGTCCAAAAGGAATTCGTTTACAATAGAAGCTCGATGAAATTCGCTTACAGTAGAGATCCGGCATGGACCGCTCGTAGTAGAAGTTCGAAGTAGACCGCTTGTAGTAGAAGTTCGGAGTAGACCGCTTGTAGTAGAAGTTCGGAGTAGACCGCTTGTAGTAGAAGTTCGGAGTAGACTGCTTGTAGTAAAGTTTGGAGTAGAAATCTGGCTCTCGTAGGAGCTCAGGTGAAATCCAGAAGGCGATCGACCGTCATAGAAACTTGGATGGAGTCCGATCGCTGTAGAAATCTGTTGTTGGGGAAGCTCGACCGTTGATGAAGTCCGTAGGAAGTTCGGATTAGAGTCGATCATGGCTGGAAGAAGTCTGGAAGAGATTCGAAGAACAGTCGATCACTACAGAAAATCGACCGATAGCGTAGTTCATAGAGCGTTTGGAACAGTCTGGTAGATGGATGGAGAAGCTCATGATTGGAGAAATTCGAAGAGTGCTATGGAAGCTCAGACGGTCGGAGAAGTTCAGAAAGATGCCGCACCAGGTTGGAAGCCGAAAAAGCCCTGGAAGGTCGGTCATTTGCAATCTTCGCTGGGGGTATTTTATACCCACAGGTACCCAAGCTTTCTTGGGTCCTTTTTGGTTAGTCACAATAGTTCCTTTTGGAACCCATATTTTCTTTGTTTTAGAATTTATGGATTTGTTAGAGAGACAAGTGTATGACTTGTGACCTATTCTATCACATTTGAAGCAAGTAATGTTTGAGAACTTATTGTTTGAAGAGTTTTACATAGATATTTTTTAGAACTTTTATTTCTTTAAGGGGTTGTAGCCAAGACTAGTCTTATCATAAACGGTCTTTTGATTTTCAAGAATCATATTAAGTTTATTAGAACTTAAGGTGAATTTTTCAAACTATTGATTTTAGCTTGGCAATTTCATTCTTTAATTCAAATTTTCTTGAAACAGAGTAGATTTTTCATTTGAAATGCTCTCATTTTATTTTAGTAAAGATTGATTCTTTGATTTTAACTCTTTGTTCTTTATCCCTAGCTTCTTTAGTTCATCAATTAAATCATAAAAGGCTTCATGAAATTCTTCAAAAGTAAAGTCAATAGGAGTTTCGAAATTTATCTCATTTTCATGTGCCATAAGGCATAAGTTGGCTTATTTAATTGAGTCTTCTTCTTCGAAGATTGACTCATCACTTCCACTTCAAGTAGCCATCATGATCTTTTCTTGTACTTCTTGGGACCCTTCTTGCATTCATAGCAAATAAGAGGTTGCTCTTTATCCTTCTCTTTGCTATGTTCTCCTTTTGTGGGTGGCCTCTTCCTCATTCCTTGTTTCTTTTTCCTCAAAATTTCTTAAACCTTCTAGTAATGAGAGCCATTTTTCATCATGCTCTTCATTTTTCGTATCATCAGTTTTTTCATCAAGTTGAGCCATGAATTTGAGGGCGATTGTCCTCTTCTTTTTGATTTCTTCTTCTTGATGTTGTTTCATGCTCAGCTCATATGTCATTAGTGATCCTAGAAGCTCTTCCAAGGATAGGATGTTCAGATCTTTGGCTTCTTAGATAGCGGTCACTTTGGCTTCCCAAGTTCTTGGTAAGGATCTGAGAATCTTTCTCACAAGATCACTGTTAGAATAAGACTTACCAAGACTATTTAGACCATTTATAATATCAGTAAAATATGTAAACATTTCAGTTATAGATTCATCATGCTGCACGAGCATGTTAATTTTGGATTTCTTTACTTGATTAGTTCCTTCATAAGTTACTTCTAATCTATCCCATATTTCTTAGCAGACATGCATGTTGAAATATGATTGAATTCATTAACATCTAGAGCACAGTACAAAACATTCATGGCTTTAGTATTTAGTTGAGCCATTTTCTTATCAACCTCATCCCATTCTTTTTGGATTTGGTTGATTCTACACCATCAATTATTTTAGTGGATGTGTGTGGTCCGTTTACTATGATACTCCACATATTATAGTCAAGTACTTGAATGAAGATTTTCATCCGAGCTTTTTCAATAGGTATAGTTTGACCCATTGAAAAGTGGAGGTCAGTTAGTGGACTGTCCCTTGGCTAGAGAAGTGCCAACTTGAGTTGTCATAGATCTTTGGCTCTTTGATGGTTAAATCAAAGTAGGGCTAGAGCATCGGACTCTAATACCACTTGTTGTCCAGCTATGGAACCCAAGAGGGGGTGAATTGGATTTTTAAAACTTTAAACTTAACTTACAACTATGAAGATTATTTAACAATGAACAGGATAAGTTAGGAGAGTGAAGTTTATGCAAGGGGTAGAAATTGGATGCAGGAATGCAAGAGAATAAAGAAGTTTAAAATGAGAGCAATTAAGCACAACACAAACAAGAAAATTTATAGTGGTTCGGTGCCAACCTTGCACCTACATCCACTCCTCAAGCTTCTACTTGGAAATTCAAATTCACTAAACTGTATTCAACCTGAATACAACATCGGAACCTCCGACTCTAGCTATCCCAAGCTAGAACACTTGTTTCTCGGATACAAGCCAACCCAATACAATCTGATTCAAGGTTCGGATCAACCTTTCCTCATTTTGAAATCCTTCCAAAATAAAAACAACAACTCAAAAGAGTATAGCAGTTAATTGCACAGAAATACAGATGTAGCTCCTTTAATAAGCAAGTAAAGCTTTAAATACACTTTACACAATTTAGAAGGAAGCTCTTTCTGATTTTCTCAAGGTGGTTGGAGACTTGAATGAGCTCTTGAGGAGTTGGTGAACTTGAAATAAAAATTTATTGAACTTCTTTAAGTGGGCTCTTGCTTAGGGTTGAAATGAATGCTTGAAGAACCTTTTTCAAATCTCTTTCTTATTTTCTTCACTTCTTTGAATCCCTCCTTTAAGTGTCTTTTTATAACTTCAAATAATGGTGGAGAGTAATCTGGGCTAAAATAGAACCATTAGACCATATTAAATGAGCATTAAATATAATTAAAATGGATAAAAAACTAACCGTTGTGGAAGTTTTCTGTCACAGGGGTCGACTCATGCTCATGGATCGATTTATGGGGTCGACCTCTGTGAAAAACAGCAGAAAACTACTGTTCTGTAATTTTGGCCTTCAGATCAGTAGAGGTCGACTCATAGGATCGACTCATGCCAAGGGATCGACCCATGGGGTCGACTCACAGAATGTGCCAGCCAAAAATTTTGCATGCTGTTCAGCCCTTTTAGCCATGAGTCGACTCATGGAGTCAACTCAAAAATATAAACCTGATTTTCTTACAAAATACACTTCCAAAATATTGAAATTATCTCCAATAGATTACACATCTTTTGTTCTTGCTCTTGAGGCTTCCGAATCAGATCTTGATAAAATTATAATTTTGCCCTTGAAATATAATAAGTCTTTTTTCAAGCCAAAATCATTAGTAACCCCCTCAAATGCTTTGTAATCATCAAAATTAATTCAAGGAGCAACAAAAACACACAACTACCTCAAGTAGAAATATGCTAAGTTACAGAGAGCAAACTCTACATAATATGTGGATAACCCACTGGTAAGTCACTTAGCTAGCCAAAGACTAAAGCCTATCTTATGAAGATGGGACTTGGTACATGGTAGATTGGCTTTAGTGTAAGTGGAAGATTGTTGGATGTATGTCCTAAAAATCAATCTTGACTAACGCATATCATATTTCTAAAATATGATTTTGTACTTAAAGGGTATTTAAATTACCATTCATGTTTTATGTGTCCATGAATCATCCAAGGAATTAACAAGATGATGACACATATTCTCAAAGAGTTGAGAATTTGAGACATGTGTCATTGATGGTTAATTCTTAAATTGCTTCTGATCATAGGATCATCATGAGGATGGTGATTGATCCGGATAGACTAGTGCACGGATCGCTTCCTTCGGATAAATGAGTCTCGAGTCTGCGGTGTAGTGATATCGGAGTGAGAATGCAGGTGGTTGTTAGAGAATAATTAGCACTGAGCGTGACCAACACGAGAAGTCACATGAATGCCTGCTCATTCGTTAGTGACTTTCTCGATGCTGCAGTTGTATGACTGGTCTTTTGACTTGCGATGCTCAGCTACTAACAGTGAGGTTCTAGAGTTTGACTACACATAAACATGGGTCTCAATGAGCCCTTGTAATGGATGTTGGCGATAGTTGGTCCACTGTAAGAGTAAGGTGTGTATCTAGATAGGATCTATTGACCCTAGCAGAAGGGAGTAGTCCTATGAAATTTAAGAAGCTGAATCTTTGAGTCTATGGCCATAGCAGTATGATTAATGAAAAAGAGTTTTCATAAGAATCACATATGGACTCGAGCTGATTGAATCTATCATATGACCGATGATGAGGTTTGATAATTCATCCATGATCTGTCATTTGGTCGGGACTCATGATAGAGAGACTGTATCATACGTTAACTGCACCTAAAGGTTCATCATCTTTTATTCTACTGGATTGCCACTACATACTACTAGGTATCATTGGTAGATTATAGACCCACGAGTATCATCTTGATGATCGATGATCTTTGGTTGGCAGAGTTGGAATGGTTCCAACCCATTGAAAAGAGTTTCAATGATATTGTGATAGGGATTACAATATATCTCACTACTAGACAGAATAGAACTTATAGGATCCCACATAAAGTGGCTTTTGACTGATTAGATGGTTGAATTATAATTATAAATCATGATAAGATTTGACTATCAATTTGATTGATGATTGATCCAATGTAAAAGTTATAATTAAGTAACTCGCTAAGGAGTTAGTGAGTTATAAGAGGATTAATTAGTAATTGGATTGCTAATTAGCTCAATTTGATGGAGCTATGGAGCTTACATTAAGTCTAATTAAATTAGATTTAATTTGATTTGACATAGGTTTGATTTGATCAAATCTGATTGGATTATGAGATAACCAAATTGCATTGGAGATTGATTTCTTATTGAATTAAGATTTGGATTGGACTTAATTTTTAATTAGACTAAGATCTAAATTAGAATGTTTGAGTTTCTATTTAGACTAGAAATTCTCATCTTCATGGATGCACCAAATCTTAATTGGATTATGATTAAATTGAGTTTGACTCAAGCACCAAGAGAAAGTCCAAAAGGACTAGGACTCCTTTTCTAATTAGGTGACACCTAATCTAAATAGTTTTGACTCCAAATCAGATTTAAATTTTAATTTATTTGAGTCTAATCAATTTTTAATATGATTAAAATTGATTAGAATTTAAATTGATTTAATTCAGCCACCTAAAGAAGAGTCCAATGTGCTTTAAACTCCTTCCTCTCCATGCGCCATAAAAGACCCCACGCCCAAACCAGATTTGGACGTTAAATAACCCACACCCTCTCCCTTTCTTTTGCATGTAATAAGTCATGGTTTCTCTCCTTCTTTTTATGAGATCTGTGGGCACAAAAATCTAGTGGTGGGCGGCACAAAAAAATCCTAGAGTCCTATGGAGTTTGGACTCTAATATCCTACTCAAAATCAAACTCCCTTCCTATTCAAACCAAGCACCATAAGGGGCATTAAAGGGGGCTGATATGGATCAGGTTGACATGCCCAAAAACTAAGGGTTGTGCATGGAGAAAAATCATGGAGAGAGGCGCAGCGTGAAGTTCTTGGGTATGAGGTATTATGCTCCTATCTCTTCTTTCTTATAACAACCAAAGATTGGTTGTTAGGACATCTACTCTCCTATCTATTATCTTAGTTTGGACATGAGTTTCTCCTCTTTTTTTTGTTTAAAAATTAGACAAAATTCTTACATCTCTAGTGTAGATATTTAGAGCATGGGTTTCAGAAAGAAAAGAGAAGAAATGATTCTTCTCATGATCTCTAGCTTAGAGATTAACATCCTCCTATTATCTTTTTTTTTTTCTAAGAGTATCTTGAGAGAAAAAGATTTTCAACCGTCAAGATGCGGTCTCTATAAGGAAACTAGCATCTTAATGAGATCAAGAAGTTTCTGATCAGATCCAATTCTCGTGTGAATATCCGTAGAGGTCGGACACATGTGCGGCTTCAGAGAACCTTCGGAAGACATCCATGATCATCAGTTCGCGATGAAGATCGACTCGTGCCAAGATATGAAGTCTATTTATTTTTTTCCATTTGATTTCTGTATTTGAAACCTATCTCACATATGTCGATCCTATTTTTGATTTTAAGATTTGATCTTATACATGCTTAGATTAAATTAGATTTAATCTAAATTTTTTAATTTTCACTGCATACTTATTTTGAAATTTTTTTTTTACATGCATAAAACTATGAAACTCTAACAGGATATCCCTATTAGAGTTATATCCTTCATACAGCTTACATAATGTTAAGGAAGGGTTGTATGGGGTACTTGGCCAATGTCTTAGATACTCAACAGAAAGAGTCAAAGTTGGAAAGTATTTAGATAGTGGGGGAGTTTTTGATGTATTTTCAGAGGATCTAGCATGATTGCCTATAGATAAAAAGATAGAGTTCTCTATTGATCTAGTACCAACTATCAGGTCTATTTCTAAAGCTCCCAACCGAATGACTCTTATTGAATTGAAGAAGCTTAAGGAGCAACTCCAGGAACTACTTGATAAGGGCTTTATTAGGCCCAGTGTCTCTCTATGGGGTGCTCCGATACTTTTTGTCAAGAAGAAGGATGGGAGTCTGAGATTATGCATCGACTATAGAGAGCTGAATAAATTGATAGTTCGGAATAAATATCATTTGTCAAGGCTTGATCATCTATTTGATCAGCTTTAGGATGCCCAAGTATTTTACAAAATTGATCTATGGTTTGCCAATCATCAATTAAAAATCAAGATTGATAATATACTCAAAACAACCTTTCAGACCAATATGGGCATTATGAATTTTTGGTCATGTCTTTTAGGTTAACAATGCTCCAATAGTTCTTATGATATGATGAACAGGGTATTTAGATCTTACTTGAATCAGTGTATGGTTGTATTTATAGATAATATTCTGGTGTCTTCTAAGGGTCAGAAGGAGCATAAAAGATATTTGAGGATAGTATTACAAATACTAAGGAAGTAGAGATTGTATGCAAAGTTGAAGAAGTGCCAATTCAGGCTAGAGAGTATCTTCTTTCTCGAACATATAATCTTTAAGAAGGCATATCTGTAGACCGATAAAGATAGAGGTAATTATAAATTGAAGCCAATCAACTAATTGATGGAGATCTGTAGCTCTTTGGACTAGCTAGATATTACAGGAGATTTGTGAAATAATTCTCTCGTATACCAGTGTCTCCATCCTAGTTGACTCACGAAGGAACCAAATTTGATTAGATGGAGGAATGTGAGAGGAGCTTCTAGAAATTGAAAAGGTGCTTAGCATCAGCTCCTATCCTTATCCTACCATCTAGGAGTAGAGATTTTACAATGTATAGTGATGTCTTTAGAAATGTGTTAGAATGCATTCTAATGCAAAATGGAAAAGTCATAACATATGCCTCTAGATAGCTTAAACTATATGAGTAGAACTATCCTACCCATGATTAGGAGCTGGCAACAGTAATTTTTGCCTTGAAGATATGGAGATACTATTTGTATCGAGTACCATGTGAAATTTTGCAAAATATGAAAGCTTCAAATATATATCTATACAAAAGAGCTGAATATGAAACAGAGAAGATGGTTAGAGCGGATTAAGGATCATGCTTTGACCATTCATTACCATTCTGAAAAAACGAATGTGATGGCAGTGATATAGCAACTTTAATCACTTCACATAGCACATTCTTCAGGATCTAGAAAGACCGGATATTGAGGTATGGCTGTACAATTCCAAAGCTTTGCTCACTACTCTTAGTGTACAACCTATCTTGATTGATAGAATTAAAATATCCCAAATGATGATTTGGAGTTACAAAGGAAGGTAGAGAAGGAGGTGGAGGTGGTTATCAGGCTTGATGAGATTGAAGGCATGATTCTGATGACCTATTTTCACTAAAATCTAAGGAAAAATTTGAAAAAAAAATCGTAAAATAAATGGTGATTTCTAGAGGAATTGATAATGATTCAAAGGAGGGGAAGAGGCTTTCTTATAGAGGGGGTTTTTATGAAATATAGCCAAATCCATCGCCTCGATCTCATGGGATTGGGAAGAGAAAAAGACTCTGATCGAGAGTCTTCTTTCTCCCTTCCACTCACGTGTTTAGTATGTGCTCTGTGTTCTGTTAGGCCTTGATTACTTCGGGCCTTGCCGAGGAGCCCAAAAGGTTGGGCTATTACATTTTAAATCTCATGAGGCTTGAAACCTAACCTTTTGCATGTGCTGTGTCAACCTAAACTCAACTCGATTAAGAAATTGCATAACCCAAACTTGAACCTTACTAAACCAAATGATGAATTTTCAACACAATTTAAGGTTAGCTGGATCTAATTAGAGGTCTTGCTTTAAAGAAACCTCAAGCTGGACGAGGTAGAGAGTTTTTTTTTTTTTTTGGTAATAGACGATGTTGAGAGTTTAATTGTGCAAATAGGGGTCATTTTTTGAATCCATGCGTTTGCCCGACCCGTCTCAAATTACAAGGTGCTTAGTGACCGGGTCTTTTTTTTTTTTTTGGTAACAAGTGACCGGGTCATTTAACTCGTAGTTCTAAACTAGGTTACGTGGTCAAACCGTGGTCCAACCGCTGTTGAACCGGTACTCGCCACCGGAGCATCAAAGCGGTTCGCTCCGGTCCGGTCCACCGGGTTGCGAACAATTTGACGCCACCAAGACCAAGGTAACCCTATTTGTCCTCCGGTTTCTCTCTCCCACGCTTCTTGGTCTGCAAAGCTGCCCCACATTCTCTCTCTTTCCTCCAAGAAGTAATCCATTATCTCGGGCGGAGGAGCCGAGCGTGGATGAAGAGGCTCCTTCTCCGCCCTCGAATCCATGCCTAAGAGCCTAAGAAAGATCTTCGCCTCCGTCGCGTCCAAGGTCTCCAAGAACTCCAGCTCCGGAGCTCCGCTCCCGGAGCTCGCCACTCTTAAGAAGCTCGCGGTCCCTCCCCGCTGCGTCCCCTCGCGTTCTCCTACCACCACCGGAGCTGCGGCAAAGCCCGCGAAGGCTTCTCCTACGGTCTCGTCGCAGGTGCTGGCCCGGCTCAAGGAAGCTGCTTCGAAGAACTCCAAAGCATCCCTTCCATCTGGTACCGCAACCTTCATTTCCTTCTCTCTTGTTTTTTTTTTTTTTTTTTGTTGTTTATTAGCCTCTTTTTGAGTTTTGGATGCTTGAGCTGGGTCTTGGTTGTTCTCCAGCAGAAGACTCTGCGGTAGAGATTTCGAGGGCGATATCATCCATATTACATGGTATGTTAAAGTCATTAGCTGATAATTCGTTTGTCTTATTTCCAATGACTTTTGGATGATGTTTTAATGCATTTTAACTGCCTATACTGAACCATAAATGTTTACAAGATGGGCTTTTGGACGTGTATCAAGCATTTTTGAAGTTATTTTCACCTGCCATAATTCATGCTATGAAAAATGAATTTACACATATGATTGTGGACATTAGATGGGCAGAAGTGAGCTATATAAGTTGCTGTAGACACTCCTTTGGCTGTGAAGATGAAGGAGGATGATGCTTTCCATTGATACGCAAATAGTAGAAAGTATCTGGTAGTAGGGAATGCTTTGTCAGTTTAATCTGGAGGTTAGTGAAGGATTTACAATCTATGAGTTAAAAGGCAAACCTTAATCTAACCCTCAGATGTCTTACCATATTGATAGAGAGGGCTTCAAAGACCAGGAACTCGGTAAATCTATGAATTTATTTATTCAAATGGCGCTTCAAGCTCAGTTCCTAAAAGTACAAGCTGCATAATGATGGTGTGAAAGCATGTTGCCGATCACTCATTATACAAGGGCACATTGTGTGCTTTAAGTCGATCTTGATCTGAAAACCAGAAGGCCCAAATTGACTGAAAGGAGAGAAAGCGTATCTGTACTAGTAAAGCATGTTACAACATCCACACTGGCAATCTCAACAGATTTTTCTGTTGTAGCGTTCTTAGTATGGTAGGTGAAGCAACAGTTATGTCGAATCAAAGTTGGAATCAAAATGTGCCCTTTCACCGATTTCTAATTTATGCTTTCGGTTCATTTTATAACACGGCATTCTCTTTTCCTTTGCCTTCCAAGTTTGTTTTGTGATCCATTTGAAAGATTATGTTCCCAAGTAATAAATAAAATTCACTTTAAATTCAAATCAAAAGGAATCAAAGATTTAGTGGAGAGACAATGCATGGCATAAAAGCGACATTATAATTGTCAAAAGCCTAGCTTTTACCTCTGCCTATTCATGTAGCTTATCACCTAGATGATTGCCTAGGCAACTACATTAGAATAAAACCAATCAAGCTTTGATTGAAATGCTTCAGTTCTCAATTGCTAGAATTGCAAGTGGGTGTATGAGCAGTTTGGTTTTGGGTGCAGGGAAGCGGATACTTTATAAACACTTTTAACAAAAAGGTGCTTAGAAAATGGGTGCAAGTTTGAGATTTTGAGAAGATTCATAAGCGGGTACATTATTTTTGGCAGAAGACTCCGGCTACTATGCTTCAAATTTACTATTATTAGCAAGTGAACATTTTGACATGGCTTAAGCTATATACGATACGGTTCACAATCTCGGTATCGGACCTTGTACCTTATCATCTTAGTACAATGTTAGGACACCCGTTATAGGGATCAATTTGGCATATTGATACTTGGTACACCTTCCATACTGTGTACTGGTTTGGTATTGATTCAATATGATATGCCTAGTGCCGACACAATGCACCTATGGTCCTATATAGTGAAAATAATATGCGACTACTTATTAGCAATAAAAAAAAAAGTAAGATGCATTCTAATTTGTAATGTCAATAGCTAGTTTTTACAACCTATGTTAATTCTATCAAGGTATATAATGTTGTTAGTAGAATAGAAGACATAATGACATTTTAATGTTGTCTTAGCTCAAATGGCAGAGATTGCCGAGGTTCCCTTGTTCCAACTTGCTCAAGATTGGAACTTGGGTCTAGGGATTTCAATGAAATATCTTTCAGAATAATTTATTTAGCACTTTAATTCTTAGTTATATATGTTCTTTTTCAATACAATTTGACCTTTTTTATGGGTGCAATCTGTAACAAAAAAATCTAGGACAAGTGTATAAAAAGAATTGATACAAACAACTAACTTTTCATCTACCTGTGAAATAGTCTCAAGGAACTAACACATAGAAAAGGTGAGAAAAAGTCCTAAATATTATTGTAAAAGGAACTTGATATAAAGTCGTCCTCCATGGCTCTTCATTTCAGTGGCTCCCACTTGCCTCCACCTGGCTCTGCCCTTGATCATAGTTAAAAAATTTCAAATCATGCTAATTTGGTTCTTCTCTTTGATGTGATATGATGGAAAAAACCCAAAAGAAAAGACATTTTGAAAAAGAAGAAGAAGAAGGCTATGTATTAATGTAGCTATTACAAAGCCAAATGCAATGAATTGTTGTTGGCCTGCTTAGTTGCTTCTAGACATTGTCCTCTTCTCTTTAACTTGAGAAACTAAAGGGGGAAAAGCAGTCATCAATTTACGGAACATGGAAGAAAACCAAAAAATCAAGGGGTGAAAATTCTGCATAACTGGTTGCTGGCTGGATGTTTGGTGACAAAAGAAAGCTTTCTTTTTCTCTTATTTAGATGTCCTATGAACTAGAAAACTAGAATTTCACTTCTTCCAACTCTTCTCCCTTTTTTAGGAAAAAGGTTTTGGTGAGTTGTTCTTCTTTAAGACCCGCTGTTATCTTCCAAAGGAGCTTCAAGGTGTTGTGGATGGGATGGGAGGTTTTTGATATGGGAGGAATTGGTCACTGTTGGTAGATGGATGGCTAAGATTAAGTGATATAACCTCAAATAAGACCTTCATTGTAGCTGTAAGAATTCTTCCAACAGAATAGTTAATTTTAGGAGATTATTGGCCGTGTAATTAGGGAGTGGGTGCTTGGGATTCTCACTGGACATGTCCAAGTGGGAGGGGAAGTCTTTGACTCTTCACAATTTTCAGATATTTCAACCAGCTGGGGTTTCTGAAGTCTGAACCGAGATGGAATCTTTGAAATTTTTTGAAATCTCAGGAGTGCAATTTCCCTAAATTGCCTCCACCTGGCTCTGCCCTTGCCTTACTCCCTTCGAGCATTCATAATCATAATTCATGGATCGAGGGAAAGCTACAATGAGTGGCCAATTTTAATAACCAAACAATTCTGTGATCAGTTAAGTTCAGAAGCTGATGAATTTAGCATAACATTTGCTTATGTTGTCCTTAAAGTAGAGGGAATCGAGGTATGAGTTGGCCAAGAAGTATTTGACCCATGACTTAAGATGGCTGGATTATTCCATCCTTGTAAGCTGGTCAAGTCCTGTCCAAGCCGGTAGGTACAGTGCACCAATCTAGTAAGTTGCCTATTCGACTTGCTTCCTTATGTTCATCAAGTTAGAGGCCCAGTTGCTAGGTTTTCCAACCTTACTGGATGCATCTGTAATTAGAAGAACTGCACTGTGAGAAACTTCTGAATGTTGAAA
This sequence comes from Elaeis guineensis, assembly GCF_000442705.2. NCBI lineage: Eukaryota > Viridiplantae > Streptophyta > Magnoliopsida > Arecales > Arecaceae > Elaeis > Elaeis guineensis. Next base: position 82,872,824 of record NC_025997.2, read on the forward strand.
ATACCTTGATGAGCAATAACTTCTGTGTGAGCTAGTACTGCTAGCCTATCCAATCTAAACATCACCTTGAAGGTAGTCTACGCAGCCTTCATGGAAGGAAACAGATTGTGGGTCCAACGTAAGAATAACATATTTAAGAAAGGTTATGACATATTGATCAATTGAATGCAATTTTTACATAGCTGTCATAATTCATGTAATGAATATCACCATTCTTAGAAGCAAGGTTTGCCATACCATATTGAACCGAATGGTACAAGGTGTACTGTACTGTGCCGGTTTACTGATAATACGGTATTGGGGGTGTATTAACACTCAATATTCTGAACTGGCCCGGCATCAACACAGTAGCAGGTTGGCGCCGGTATGGGGCTGATACTGAGACAGTGAACCTTGGCTAGAAGGATATGCACTGTCTATTGGGCCCCACATGTCCATCCCATTTAGTGCAGCATCATTGATGCACCTCAAATTGCTTGGTTACTCTCATCCTATCTAACATCTATTCAAATGGTTGCAATAAATGAACCAAAAGAGGTTATCTGAAGTATCAAAGTGGTAAAAAAAAGAAAAGATGAAACAAGGGGTGTAAATGAAGAATGCAATAATCAGAAGCAACAGAAGATTGAAATGAAGATTAAGAAATATATGTGAAAGAAAACTAGGGATGTTGAAATAAGAAAATAATGTGAAATGGACTTGAAAAAGCTTAAACAAACACATGAAAAAGAAGAAGGTGATGGCTGATTAGAAACAAAGTGGAAATAAAGTCATCTGGTAATCACCCAGTGCATAACCAATAGGAGCTGGAAAAAATGGAGTAGGGAGGGGGAGGCTTGGTCTAGAGGATGGTAAGGGATTTGAATTCATGTGGATAAATTGAAGTGCAGTAAGACAAACAGGAGGGGTTTGTGCATGGTCTGATGATGAGGCTTAGCAAATTCCCTAAAAAGACTGGAAAAAGTGAAAAAGGTGAATTGGTGAAGGTGTGGGAGGAAAAGCTAACTAATGTCAACCTCGAAGTGCATTGAAGGCCAAGAAAAATGTATTGGTAGTTGCAGCATCTCTCTTCTTAAGTTCATCCTTCCTGGATCACCTTTTCATCTAGAATGCTTGGTCAATTGCCAAAGCTCTTTCCCGGATATGGACCAGAAAATGTTACAGCCTTACTGTTGCCTTAAAAGTTATTCATCAAGCATATCATGGGCCACCGTACGACCATCCAGAAGCATATCACCCCTTTTATTTCATATGCATTCATATAATGCTGAATCACGACCACTGAATCAAAATAGTCAAGTCACTTCTTGTAAGGTTGATGATACCAGAAAGATTTCTTTTGGTTAAGTAACAAATCTAGTTTAACACATTTCTTATGATTAAGATGATATTCTTTCCACTGTTTACTGAATTTGACTTTTCTACATATACCTATGATGGTCATTAGTGGTAAATGGTGAAATCTACCTTCAGAATTCCAAATCAAAGTTTAGTACTCTTCAATATAAATTTCATCTGTCTAATATTGGGAGCACAGGCTTTCACTTGAATATCTTTGTCATCATATCCTCCTTGTTTCAGGTAACAATGATGCAGCAGGCCAATCTTCAGCAGAGCCCATGCTAAAGAAAATTTTAGATTTACCATGGTTCTCAAACATGTCTCATGCTGGCACAGCACAGTGGAGGAAGGATGTATCAAGAGGAAGGAAGCAGAAATATAAATTCAAGAATACAGAGTCTTATCATTTTACCAAACTGATGAGAATGTGTGCAAGCAAACTGGGTACTGAGTCCACTCTTGAATTCTTTGGTAAATTGGGGAGAGAAACAGGTATCAAGGAATACAATGCCTTGATAAAACTTTGCATAGGCAGGGCAAGATATAGTGCTGAAGAAGATTCATTGGTCCAAATTCATAGGGCCTATCAACTCTTTTTGTCCATGAGAGAAAGGGGTTTTCAAATTGATGAAGAAAGTTATGCTCCATTTCTTATGTATTTGATTGATATGAAAATGACACAAGAATTCGAACATTTCAGTAAATTCTTTAAAGATGAGAATCCAGGATCCTGCTTTAGAATAGGATACTTTGAGATGTTGCTTTGGATTAGAGTTGGTGATGAAGATAAAATTTGGGAGCTATGCAGTTCTCTTGGAATTGGTCGCAATGAAGAAAACTACAGCCTAGCAGGTACTGTAATTTGGCATTGTTGAGCAGTTTTTGCTTTATTTTTTTCCATTTTGCTTTCACTTAATCACTGTTCGCATTCTCTTTTCATTTTTCTGATGGGGCTTAAAATAGATATCTTGTCAAACATTTCTTTTTTGCTCTCATTTTTGCTTTTTTAACTTGATATTTTGCTAAAATGCAAGCATCAGATTTTTCTTTTTGATTATTCATGTTTTGTCTGTCTTTTTATTTTTTTACCTAATAACCTGAACCTTTATGCTGTATCCCTTGCATATGGATTCACTATATGGATCAGCTAACAACTTATCTTTGATTTCATTTCATTCTAATTTCTATCTGAGCTTTTTTCACTGGATGAGACTGCTTTAAGACTTTATCTTAGCCTTTTTACCCAATTTGAAATCATCAACTCACCTGTTTTCAGTTTGTTTAGTGTATCCACTTCTTGTGCCATTACAGCTACATGATTCAAGTTACAACTGTAGATGGTAAATGTCTGCTGACTTGAGACTTTCTTTACAGAATATTAATATAAAATAGTAAAATAGATGGTTTATTTAAGAAAGGTTGCAAGCATGAAGAGGTAGGTTTTTGCGCCCTTGCTATAATTACAAATCTGAACAGTTGCAGACATCAAATTTAGGTGGTTGGGGTGAAGTATTGGTGCTTTGCTAGTCTCTTGAAGAAGATTCTTATGTGAGATAGTGATAAGGGAACAGATGATCTATTGGTTTCTACAGTCTCTTAATTAGTTGCCATGGAACTGTGAGTAACTAACATAAAAAATGATATGTTGGTTTTATGGAGCCAGTGAGTTCCATATATATTACTCGCATTCACTTTTCGCATATTGCTTCACAAGTTCACATAACTGTTTCTATAGCCTGGCTTATGTCTAGCGTACATCCTGTTATTAAGTCTTCTCCTAAATTTTGTAATGATGAAGAGCCGACTGGCACTTAATTGATTGAGCTTGTTTTTTCATATGTAACAATGGCCAGGGTGAAAACAATGGAAACTCCCACTTTTGGGTATCTAAAAAAGTAGTATTAGGAGACTTGGGAGTTGGGAGGGTGCAGTAGAGTAATCATATGTGCATTGTGCATGAAACAATTAATTACAAACATCTGCAGAATTTACAAGTATGACTTGTATATGAGGCATGGCATAGGAAAATACTGAATGTTTTCATTTCATCAATTTCATCTCCAGTGACTTTGTAATTAATCTTAACTAGTTTGGAGCATAATGTGGTGTAATAAGTGGAAGATATGGCATCTGTATCTGTATTCCTGATCATTTCTTCGGTCCTTATAGCTTGTTATATGTAAGTGTAGTATGTATTTACAAAAGTATACATTGTTCCCCGTAGCTATTCCTTTTGGATAAGCACTTAAAATTTATTACTAATCTTGTAAACTACTATTATATAATTTATGTTATTAGTCTTATTGGATAAGTCACATGCTACTTTGTTTGACAGAGAGCTACTTGTTGGCATTTTGTGAAAGTGATCGGAAAGAGGAGCTCCTGAAGCTGTTAGAAGTGTTAGATATCAGCAAAATTTCATCTTTTAATCATGTGGCTACTATATTTAAGTCCTTAGGGAGGACACAGTTGCAGAAGTTCGCAGAAAAGTTCATTTTGGAACTGAAGACAACAGGTATACAATTGTGTGTTTCTATATACACAAGCACTCTCTTTTTAATGTTGTTGCACAACTCTGTTCGGTAGTCATAGTTGATATTTTGAAAGAAGATTGGGTGGTATTTTGTGAAGGAAAAGAAAGCCTGTTTCTTAGGGAGAACGCAGTGGATAGTCGGGGTGCATCTAAAAATTTTCTATAACAACTTGATAAAGATTAGATCTTTATCTGATATGCAGCAGAATTTGAATCAAATCCTAAAGATTTTGAATTCAAAACTTTGCATAGGTCTGAATCCACAAGCCCTCTACTTCGCGCGTACGTCAAACTTCACAGAAAAGTGGGATGAAGCCTCGGATTGAAGCATCTTCGCAAGGCAACAAAGGAGGGGAGAGAGGTTCTGTTGTGGCGCCTCACACCAGCAAGAGGGCATGCCCAAGAGGCCTTCACGTCGTGGGAAGGTGGGATGCCCAAAGGGATCACGCCAAGGGAGAAAGAACTCTTTCTTCTCTCTCATGCCTCCTCTCTCTCCTTCTCACCTTAGCACACAATCTAATTGTTATTTCATGATAGTTAGAGGTCCTCTCTATTTATAGATGATTTTTCATGATCCATAAGACTAGGATTCTTAATTCAAACAGACTTTGAATTAATCTATAACTTATCAAAAGAGTCCTAAGGTAGAAAGGATTGATGCCTAACTAGGCACCCACATTCACTCATGCCTACACCCAAGTGTGGGGTGGCAACAACTAGCACCCCACCACCTCTTGGTCAGCCATGAGGAGAGAAAATCCCAGTAAAAGTGGACTTTAAGGATCTAATCCAAATATGGATCAATTCGAATCCAATTTGAACTTGATTCGAACCAATTTCGAATAGATTGTCAATCTCAAACTATTTAAGATTTAGGATCAAGTTTAATTTAGATTTATGAACCCAATTAAGTCTAATTAAATCAGATCTAATCTGAAATTAATTAGCATTTAAATTCAATCTTTCATTGACTTCTTGGATCAAAGATCAAATCTTGTTCATCCCCAGAATTGAATCTGAACCTCATGTCTAGTGCCAGCTAGACATAGTCAACTGTTTAATCCCGTATGACCCATAACTTAATTCTCAATCAAGTTAATCTATTCGTTTAATCAAATCACGTACTTCCAAATTGAACATATAGACTTAGGTCAATTCTTTCCTACGTTGCTTGACTTTGTACGTAATTTCATAGGTTCGAATACTAAGCCGGTAGTACAGGAATCATTTTCTGTACTAATCGAAGTTACTATCTAGCAATGATTTCCGACGTTCGAATAGGTCGAATTATCGCAAGGCAATATTCAAGAACCTATGCATATGGTTACCACATAATTCATCCCTTTAACTCTGAATGCTCTAGGACGATCTAGGGTTAAACTATCAACACTGAAGGATTATTCACATTGTATTTCAACCTTTCAAATCCATCACATGGATTATCCTGGTCAAGGTTTTACTAAATTGAAATACAGTGATGCATCAGCTCCTATAATCCAGAGGGGTCAATTTTATCTTGATCCACACACAGACTTCGCAAGTATTTGACTGTACCCAGTAGCCTTCCGTCACTGCATTAAAAATGCAGATAATCCATTACCAAAGCACAGTGAGTTGCTTGCAAGTCATTATGATGATCTTAGGTCAGAGGAACATTTATGCCCGTATGCTTTGCGAGCTGCTCTCGACGGCAGAGCACTTAGTAGGTGAGTTACTTATTCAGTGACGATGTACTCCTATATCTCATCTATATGCCATATCAATGTCTCCACACTCTTTGGTTAAGAGGACAACCAACCCATATGGCACACAACGACCTTCACTTGATAAACATCATTATCTTTTAATGACGTATCATTTGATCGTGAACATGTATAAGAATTATACGATAAATCTTCCTTTATTGATTATTTCATAGTTCTAAGGACTTCATTGCAACAGAAGAGTTTTAGCAATGAAGATGTAACTTTGTGATGAATGATGTCAAAATAACTTTTATTCATTGATTAATAATTCATATACATATTATAAAATGAGCACAATCATTCAAACAATTGGTTTTAGGACATATTTTTCAATAACTCTCACTTGAACTAAAGCCAATTAGGGCAATATCTTATATCTATGTTCCACTTATAATTATCGAACTCTTTGATCCCGAGAGTTTTAATGAAGGGGTCGGCTATGTTCTTCTTTCTATCGATCTTCTGAAGCTCGACGTCATTTTGATACACGATCTCACGTACAAGATAATAGCGGCACAGAATGTGCTTGGTACGTTGGTGTAACTTTGGTTCTTTCACCTGAGTTATGGCTCCAGTGCTGCACAATACAGCAGAACAGAGCTATCAACAGAGGGTGTAACTCTAAGCTCGGTGATGAACTTTCGCAATCACACCGCCTCTTTTGCAGCATCGGATGCAGCAATATATTCTACTTCACATTCAGAATCGGTTATAGTATGTTGCTTGGAACTCTTCCAGCAAATTGCTTCTTTATTTAAGGTAAATACGTAGTCCGACACGCTACTGCTGTCATCATGGTCTGACTGAAAACTGAAATCAGTATATCTCACAAGTTTCAAGTCAGTGTCCCCATAGATAAGCCATTGGTTCTTAGTATTTCTCAAATACTTAAGGATTGTCTTCACAACCTTTCAATGGTTTTCATTCGGATCAAACTGATATCTACTCACTATCCCGAGTGAATAGATCACATCCGGTTTCGTACACATCATGACGTACATGATAGATTCCACTGTCGAAGCATATGGGATCCTACACATACGTACTCTCCTGAGTTGTCGGACAATCCTTTTTGAAGAAAGTAATTCCATGGCCTATCGAAAGATTGTCTTTTTTGGAATTCTCCATATTGAACTGTTTTAACATGGTATCGATGTACGTGGATTGGAACAATCCAAGCAACTTTCTAGATCTATCTCTATAGATCTTCATCCCTAAGAGTATAGGATGCTTCTCTCAAATTCTTCATGAAGAACTGTGATGAGAGCTACAGCTTTACACTTTGCAAAGCTGGGATGTCATTTTCTGTTAACAGTATGTCATCCATATATAGGACAAGGAAGATGACTACAAAATCATTAGCCCATTTGTAGATGCAAGGCTTTTCTCCATTCTTAACGAAGCCATACATTTTGATCACCTTATCAAAATGCATGTTCCAACTTCTAGATGCATGCTTCAGTCCATAAATGGACCTATTTAGTTTGCACACTTTAAATTCGTCTGTGGATGTGAATCCTTCATATACATCTCTTTTTTCAGCTTTCTGTTTAGGAAAGCGGTTTTGACATTTATTTTTCAGATCTCATAATTTAAGTGTGCTGCTATCGCAAGCATAATCCGGATGGACTTGAGCATTGCCACAGGAGAGAACGTCTCGTCATAGTCAATACCATAACGTTGACAGTAACCCTTAGCAATTAGATGGACTTTATAGGTCTCCATCTTTCCGTCCGCTCCTCTTTTTCTTTTGAAAATCCACTTGCATCCTATGAATTTTGCCCCTTCAGATGGATCAACTAGTGTCCATACACCATTGATCTCCATGGACTCCATCTCGGATTTCATGACCTCAAGCTACTTCTAGGAGTCGGGCCTTTGCATGGCTTCCATAAAGGTGATCGATCCTCATCGTTCTCATCTAGTTCGATAGAATCACCATCTCAGACTAAGAAACCGTAGTATCTGTCCGGTTGATGCGGTACTCTATCGGATTTTCTTAATGGTGCCTCTACAAGCTCCGGATTCGATTCTGTGTGTGCCGGTTCTTCTATCCCATGAACTTCACCAAGTTCAATTTTGCTGGCACTAGTTCCTTCTTAAAATTTTTTTTTTCAAAAAGACTACCCTATTGCTGACGGACACCTTTTATTCTTCGGCGAGGTAGAAGTAGTACCCTTTAGTTTCCTTTGGATACCCTACGAACAAGCATTTATCGGACTTTGGTCCAAGCTTATCTATCTTTAAACGCTTGACATAAGCTGGACACCCTCAAATCCGAAAATGTGAGAGTACCGGCCTACGTCCTGTCCATATCTCATATAGAGTTTTATCGACAGATTTGCTCGGAATGTTATTCAGAATATAGCAGGCAGTTTCAAGAGCGTATCTCCAAAAGGAGATTGGCAGATCTGCAAACCCCATCATGGACTGAACTATGTCTAATAGGGTTCGATTCCTCCTTTCAGATATCCTATTATGTTGTGGTGTTCCAAGAGTAATCCACTGAGAGAGAATTCCATTCTCCTCTAGATATGTCAGAAAATCATTGGTGAGGTATTCACCTCCTCGGTCTGATCGAAGAATTTCAATACTCTTTTCAATCTGTTTTTCTACTTTATTATGGAATCGTTTGAACATTTCAAATGATTCGGATTTGTGCTTCATAAGGTAGATGTACCTATACCTCGATAGATCATCTGTAAATGTAATAAAAAAATAGTATCCTCCTCTGGCAGCTATGTTTATGGGTCCACATACATTATTATGTATTAAATCTAAAACATCACTGGCTCGTTCATCTTTTTTCTTAAAAGGTGATTTAGTCATCTTACTAAATAGACAGGATTCATAGATCGATAATGATTTACAATCATTAATTTCAAGGATATCCTCCTTGATTAACCTGTCTATCCTGTTCTTGTTCACATGACCTAGCCTACAATGCCAAAGGAAGGAATCACTGACATTATTTATCCTAGGACGTTTGTTCGATGTGTATATTATACCAATAGACTGTGATAATATATATATATATATATATATATATATATATATATATATCATGTTTTAATTGTCTACGTATAATTGTAGTATCATTCACAATGATATCACAAAAATCATCCTTTATTAAAAACTTAAAATCAAGTTTGGCCAAATGACCTACAGAGATGACATTCATAAAAAAGGAAGGACAATAATAACACTCATCTAACATGACACTATTAGACTCGAAAACAAGCTGTATAGTTCCTAAAGCTAGAACTAGAACAATGTTTCCATCTCCAACGTTTAGGAACCGTTCGCTTTCTTTAAATTTCCTTTTGATCTGCAGTCCCTGCAACGAATTGCAAATATTAATCGGACTTTCGGTATCCAATATTCAGGTAGTAGTATCATAAACAGAGAAATTACAAGGAGTTATCATATAAGTATCTTGCAAAGCAATCGATTGCTTGATTCTCTTGTTTTTAGGCTTGTTTGGGTCAAGGGAAGCTATATAAGCCGAACAATTTCTTTTCCAATGACCCAGCTTCTTGCAAAAGAAGCATTCTGCTTGTTTCTTGTCGACTTTCGACTTTTTGCTCTGCTTTGGCTTGAGATTGGTGGTATGATTTTTCTGCATCTTCTTCTTTCCTCTCTTGGAGGATCGATGACTTGCAGATGAATCTCCCACTACATGCACTGGCTCTTTCTGAAGCTGATGGTCTTTCTCGAACGTCTGCGGCAATCCTAGCAAAACATGGTAGTTCACTGCAGGCTTGATCATTCTATAATGACTCAAAAAGGGTAGGTAGGATTTTGGTAGCGAATTGAGGATAGCATCTTTGCCTAACTGTTCATACAACGGAAGCCAAGTTTGCTTAAGCGTTCAATCTACTCAATCATGTACAATACATATCAGTGACTGACGTCCCTTCTCGCATCTGGGCGTTGAATACTACGTAGGAGGTTTTATGTTTCTCCGCATCCTCAGAAGTGCTGAAGGATTCATTCAACATTTGAATCATATCCTTTGGCTGCATATTCTCGAACTTACGACTAAGTTCGTTGTTCATGGCTGCCCTTATGATGCAACGCACTGTCGTGCGGTCACTAAGCCACTTCAAATAAATATCTCTTGTAGCATGGGATACATTGGCAGCAGATTCTTCGGGTGGTGGATTCATAAGCACGTACAGGATCCTCTCGTGCTCCAAAACGATCTTCAACTTTCAATACCAGCTATCAAATTTGCGTCCAGTAAGCTTGTCGCTGTCCGACAGCGAACGGAGCGATAATGTGTTGGTCGTAGCTGAAAAGAAGAAACATAAATCTATTAGTATATGAATTATTTTTAATCCTAAAGACATGAACTTTAGTCTAAAGGTTTTTTCACTATTTTATACGAATTAATAGTCTCTATCTTCAATTCGAGGAATTACATTAATACCTTAGCGGGTACTATAATCCACACAGACTGTATTCGGATCCGAGTGTGGCTCGGCCAACCCTAGTGCATCCATGGATAGGTTCATAATCAATTGTTTCTCTAAACAACTTCTATCTATTAGGTTTTGTCCCAGACCTCTTTTAAGCAGGTGCGTGGTGCCTCCACTAAAAAATCTGGTTAGGTCCAACCATTAACATGACTACACTAAGCACATCCAACAAACGAATGTTCAGGCATGAATGTGGCTCGGCCAACCTAAGCATTGATTTGAAGGGCACAATAAGATGATCATATGATGAATGACAATTTCAATTCCCAATAGACATCAGGTGTGTGGCGCCTCCAATGCTTATTTAGCACATTGGACTCATTATCACGCTTCTTAATAGGAGGCTATGAACAAGTTATCCGCATAACTGTATCATTTTAAGGACCAAATAATTTAGAAGATTTGATTTTATTGATTTGAGAATAAAAGAAGAAATTGACTTGCAAGTCGTAAATCCTCCCACTAACTTCACCAAGTCATGTAGAGGATTAAACACAAGCTGGTCTAAAGGCATCTGAATCAGTCATACTGATTTATCTTAATGGCATGGGTTAGTTCGAATCGACTAGTGACCTAATCAAAACATAATTTACCATGTTGGTCAGGTAAGTGAGATTAGTGGGAGCGATATGTCATTAACTCGCCGTAGACGCATCTAGGTGAGTAGCTCCGAATTAATAACCACTTGATCAAAACTGTCAAACTTACCTTAGACACCAACTGGTTAATTAGTTTTGATTTGGTCCACCAGAAGATTCGGGCTCAACCACTGAGCCATGATCATGGTCCATTTAGTAAGGTCAAAAACATGGACTTATCAAGCTTCATCCATTGAGGTTGATTTAGAAAAATTTTGACTTAATCTAATTCAACTCTTGATTAGATTTAACCAATCTCTATTCAGTCCATATTTATTTCTAATCCTAGGTCTAACCCATTAGAAGGATCTAATTCATGCTAACCCATTGCCCATCGATTTATGTAGTGTCTTAGTAATCTTTAATTCTTAAATCTAAATCGTTTAAACTTAATTCTAAATTAAGTGTGTGAAACGTGTGTTTCAGTTTGTAGAACTATTCTACTAAGATTTTAAATTAAGCATACCATATATTTCATATCATGAAAATAAATTTTCATATATATGTTTAACAATTAAATATGCGTAAGTGTGATCTAAACTTCATACATACATCATATATATCATGATTACTTTTAGATCACTACCGATTACATCTAATGTAATATGCTTTTCAGATTTTAAAATAATTTTTATATCTGAATCTATCTTATTATAATGAATTATAAATCGCTTTAGATCGAATCTAAACTTATTTATGATCAAAATAATTTATAAAAATTTGTTTGCTCTTCTTCTTCATGAAATCGGATCACAATGACACCTCTACATGTTATAAGAGAATCCGTCGAGTGGACAAGAGAGGGAGATTAATCCCTTCTATCTCTTATGATCGGATGGTCTGATGATCTCATCAATCCGAGTACTAGGTTATTAAGATCTGAAATCTTAATTCAAATAGGATTACATCAACATGCAATTTGACAAATGTTTTATGTCATGAACATGATTTTGATCTCATCAACCATGTTCTTCATCTAATCTAATCAGATTTGATGTATCACATACATCATATTAGATCTGAAACATATCTTATACTGAATATAAAACATCAAATTCAGATTTGAAATCTTATAAAAAATTAATTAGATGCACATATGAACACATAAAGATTAATTTTCTGGTTAGATCTGTTTTGACGTTGTGCAGAATTTTGTTAGAATTCAGATCTGAAAATCTGTTAAAATAGATTCAATTCAGATATGAAATAAGTCTAACTTCATAACCGAAATAACAACATTAAAATTCTGTTAAAACTTATTTAAAACAGATTTTAAAACAGGTTGTTATTTCAACAAAATTCAGCAACAAGAAAAATTCTGTTATAACAAACCTTAACCAACTATTGATTAGGTTCTTGTAATCTAATTAAAATCAGATCATAAATTTTATTTAAACAGATCTAAATCAGATTTAATGTCTAACATAAAATTCTAACTACATATAATATGTAAATAAATCAGAAAAAATCAATTATGCATCTATGTATCAAAGCCTGGCACTGATATCAATTGAAAGGAAAGAAAGCCATTTCTTAGGGAGAACGCAGCGGATAGCCAGAGTGCATCTAAAAATTTTCTATAACAACTTGATAAAGATTAGATCTTTACCTGATACGCAGCGGAATTTGAATCAAATCCCAAAGATTCTGAATCCAAAACCTCGCATAGGTCTGAATCCACAAACCTTCTACTTTGTGCGTACGTCCAACTTCGTAGGACAGCTGGATGAAGCCTCGGATTGAAGCACCTTCGCAAGGTGACAAAGGAGGGGAGAGAGGTTCTGGTGTGATGCCTCACACCAGCAAGAGGGGACGCGGCCTTCATGCCGTGGGAAGGTGGGACGCCCAAAGGGATCACGCCAAGAGAGAAGGAACTCTTTCTTCTCTCTTACGCCTCCTCTCTCTCTTTCTCACCTTAGTACACAATCTAATTGTTATTCCATGATAGTTAGAGGTCTTCCCTATTTATAGATGATTTTTCATGACCCATAAGACTAGGATTCTTAATTCAAAAAGGTTTTGAATTAATCCATAACTTATCAAAGGAGTCCTAAGGGAGAAAGGATTAGCGCCTAATTAGGCGCCCACATTCACCCACACCTACACCTAAGTATGGGGCGGCAATAACCAGCACCCCACCATCTCTTGATCGATCATGAGGAGAGAGAGTCCTAGTAAAAGTAGACTCTAAGGATCTAATCCAAATATGGATCAATTCGAATCCAATTCGAATCTGATTCGAATCAATTTCGAATATGCTGTCAATTCGAAACTGTTTAGGATTTAGGACCAAGTCTAATTTGGATTTATGAACCTAATTAAATCTAATTAAATCAGATCTAATCTGAAATTAATTAGTACTTAAATCTAATTTCTCATAGACTCCTTGGATCAAAGATCAAATTTTGTTCATCTCTGAAATTGAACCTGAACTTCATGTCTAGTGCTAGCTAGACATAGTCAACTGTTTAATCCTATATGATCTATAATTTAATTCTCAATCAAGTTAATCTATTCGTTCAATCAAGTCACGTACTTCCAAATTGAACATGTAGATTTAGGTCAATTCTTTCCTACATCGCTTGACTTTGTGCGTGACTTCATAGATTCGAACACTAAGTCGATAGCACAGGAACCATTTTCTGTACTAATCGAAGTGATCATCTAGCAATGATTTCCGACGTCCGGATAGGTCGAATTATCGCAAGGCAATATTCAAAAATCTATGCATATGGTTACCGCATTATTCATCCCTTTGATCCTGAATGCTTTAGGACGATCTAGGGTTAAACTGTCAACCCTGAAGGATCATCCACATTATATTCCAATCTTTCAAATCCATTACATGGATTACCCTGATCAAGGTTTTACTAAATTGAAATACAGTGATGCATTAGCTCCTATAATCCAGAGAGGTCAATTTCATCTTGATTCATACACAGACTTCGCAAGTACTTGACTGTATCTAGTAACCTTTCGTCACTGTATTAAAAATACAGATAGTCCGGCACCAAAGCATAGTGAGTTGCTTGCAAGTCATTATGATGATCTTAGGTCAGAGAGACACTTATGTCCATATGTTTCGCGAGCTGCTCTTGACAGCAGAGCGCTCAGCAGGTGAGTTATTTGTTCAGTGACGATGTACTCTGACATCTCATCTGTATGCCATATTAGTGTCTTTACATTTTTTGGTTAAGAGGACAACCAACTCATATGGCACACAATGACCTTCACTCGATAAACATCATCGTCCTTTAATGACGTATCATTTGGTCGCGATCATGTTTAAGAACTATACGATAAATCCTCCTTTATCGATTACTTCATAGTTCTAAGGACTTCATCACAACACAAGAGTTCTAGTAAGGAAGATGTAACTTTATGATGAATGATGCCAATATAATTTTTATTCATGGATTAATAATTTATATACATATTATAAAATGAGTATAATTATCCAAATGATTGGTTTTAGGACATATTTCCCAATATTTTGTATAGTGGTTATTTTGTTAGGATCTCTTATAGTACTACTTTTGTCTGTATGCTGTTGTTTTACTATTTTTGGATCTTCCTTTAGTGTGATCATGATTGATATTAGCAATCTATTTTTCGAGCATTCCCCAAAGTTGCTCCACATGAATGCTTTAACTGTTGTTTTTTAGACTTCTCATAATCTGCAAACTGAATATTCAGTGTGCATCCACATGAGTAGCCTTGTAAACTTCCTATCTGGCAAGCTCATCTGCCAAGATCTTTGCTTAAGATACAAGCACAAACCATCATTTTGGGGCCATCTTGCTATTCCCATGCCTTTGATCTGAGTTGGATCCATTCCTTTGTTTTCAAATCACCATTAACAACATTGGCTTTTCTATGATCTAATTTCTTGTCTTCCTAAGTATGAACCAAGGGCCTTGATTTTGCCTCTTGCATGAGCGAATCCCTTTATCTGATGTAAAATCAAATTTGTTTTTGTTTATATAATTTTCTCTTTGCCTTTCAAGAATTTCAGAAAAGTTTGATGGTATCCTGCTTCCTAGGGCCAAAGTTAGTGCAAAAAGGAAAAAAAAACCTCCATCATTATGCTTTGAAGGAGTGGAAGTAAATATAGATGGTCCTGATTCTCAGCAACATAACCTAAAAAATTGCAACCTTCAGGATACTTATACCTGCTCCTTGAAGGAATTTATGATGCTCGGTTGAAGGAATAGGTTTGAACTTTGAAGGGATGTCCTATCATGGGGTTGTTTGGTTGGTGAAGTAAGTTGAGTGCGTAGGTAGAATTTTATATGCTCTAGACAAAATTGCCCCTTATGAAAATTTAAAAAATGGCTAAGCATAAAAATTTTATCTCGTGGAAACATGAACAATCAGCATACTCATTGCACCTTTTGCTTGCTTGCCTTCCATCCTAATCATCAACATCCACATGCTACCACAGGCCCAAAGTAGTCATAGTTCTTTTTAAATTTTTAGTGAGTACAAAATTGTTCATTCCAATTTTGTGAAAAATGGTTGGGTATGCAATGATTTTCTTATGACAATGTGCAGTTGCCTTGATTGCCACACCCTTACACCACTTCACCTCGTCTTGCCCTCTTACCTTGCCCCGAGGCTCGATTAATGCTATGTAATTTTTTTGGGTTTCCAAAATTGCTCCTCTTAATTATTGTAAAATTTCTATGGATGGAGGATCAACATCATCATGTGGTGCAAGGATGGATATGTCGTCTTCCCTATCCCCTCCCCATTGCTCTGCTACTAGCCTTGGGCAAATTAATTTATTTATATGCGTATACAATGTCATCATCGTTGCTATAGACATACTAATATAGTACGATGTAGACATCATTTGAACTAGCCAAATAATATTTAACAACCATAATTACAAATAGTACAAGCGAGGAGATTTAACAAAAAGCGAACATGAGTCAATCCACTTTGGAATTTGTAGTGCTGTTTGATTGGAGAGAAGGAAAATTTCTCTCAACCCGCTTAACTCGAATCTCACAAAAGAAAACTAAAGAGAGAAGAATTTCAAAGGTAGCTTTAAGTCCCTTTTTCTTTCATTGATTGATTTAAAATTGAGATATACAATCTTTATTTATAATAACAAGGTCTGCCTTTGCATAATTTGGATCAGATTCCTCTTCTTAGTTCTAATGGGACTCTTTTACCTAAAAGAGATATAACTAGTAGAAATAATCTAGAAATAGCTAAAATTTTTTAGGAGGTAGATCTCAACTTTTATATCAACTTTGTCTTTTTATTGCTCTGCCAGATTTTTCTTAGATTTGGGAGATATGCTTGGTCAATGTCTCATCAAAAAAAAATTCATTTTGACTGGCCTGTTTCAGACCCTAAACGAAGAAATTTGAGTCTGATCACTAGGGCTGCCACCCCATAAAGGGTGGGGTGTCATGTCGTAGATCTTGAAAATTTTCGGATTTAGAGAAAGATTATCTTAACCAGATGCTGTTTGATCCAGTTATGGCCTCTAGAAATTTGGCTTGCTAGTCGACTTCCTGGTGGATCTTGCTCCCGAGCTTTGTCCAGTTTTACTTATAGCAGCTAAAGTGGTCAACATCAAGTCTGGTGGTCCTTCTGAATCAGAACTCTGCCTGTTCAGCAGATTTAGCTTCCGCTAAATTAGAACTGAAGATGGGGAAATGTCTTTTTCTCCATCTCACAGTTGAACCACCTAGCTTTGCTTAGAAATGGTTCTTGGCCTTGCTCTTCTTTGCTCTTGGGTATTAGCAGTCAGCGATCCACTTGCTTTGCTTCTGCATTTGGATTTCGTGGTAGGGATGCCTCTTTCAATCTTTTTTCATTGTTGACGAAGATGGTGACTTCTCAATCTGGATCTCGATTGATTGATTGGTGAAACCAAGGGGCGAGAGGATGGCCTCTTGTGAGTAGTATCAACTTCTCAAACCATCATCACAAACTTGTTGCAAGCATTAATGAGTTGTTTTGCTTGGGCAGCAGTTGTAAGGTCAATATTACTTTGTGTTATGGAGATTAGTTTGTGACCTTCAACGTGTCTTTGGTTATTTTCTCTTGCAGCATTAACCAAGCTTCATTGAACTGGTAATTTGACCCGTACCAATTGGCTACTGGCATGTATGATATGGGTCCATACTTTGTTGTGCCAGAGCATACCAAAATAGGAAGAGGGAGGGGGAGAGGAAGGGGAGAGAGAGAGAGAGGGGAGAGGGAGAAGGGGGAGAGGAAGAAGGAGAGGGAGGGAGGGGGGAGGGATCGATTGATCTTAGGAGTTATGAGCCCCACCTTCCTAGCCTTTGATGCTGGAACCCGCTACCTTAAAAACCCTAGACGACGATGATCATGAGGTCAATGCTGGCACCACGCAGATCCTGTTCATCCTCAACATCATCTGCCTTGAGCGATGCTCAACAATTGAGATTGTGCCTTGGGGATTGCGGATTTGGTGGAGGAGGTTGTGGATGATGGAGAACTTGTTGAAGGGGGAGTTGGGTGCAATGGAGAGCCTCTTTCTGTCTCTCCTTCACTTTCTTCCTTCTTTCCTGGGTGGGGTCATTGCTATAGAAGGCAGCGGGGGCGGGGGAGGGAGAGGATCAAGATCAGGATCATTAGGGGGGAGGGCTCATTGGTTTACTTAGGGCTGAACCATCCTGGCTGCCTGAACTGTTTCGATTCTTGCCAGTTTGATTTGGTATAGCTGAAACACCTGGTTCATGATAGTTCGGCTAACCTTGACACCAACCTTCTCTCTGTTTGTCGATACCCACAAGCATGAGGTCATTTTCAATATTGCCATCATCATCTTCGAGGAGCAGCAAGTTGAACCTCATATCAAAGTGCCCATCATTGCCTTGGTGTTGTTGAGTCAAGGACCGCAAGGGGTGGTTCAGAGTGTACCATTCCGAACCTGTGTGGCATCAGGTCAGTTTGCTGGTTTGGTACAGGAATTGGTCTGTACTAGTCTGCATTGAGAGAAACTGCCTGTCTGCTTTGTACCGACTTATACCACCTGAAGTCAGGTGGTGCTATGATGCAAAAAAGTGAGGCAAAAACAGGTTGGGCTTGTTGGTTTGGCATGGGAAATGGTCCAGTCTGGGCTGAGCATAACCATCTGATTCTGCTTTGTACCAACCTGTACTGCACAATTTCAAGCTATGGTACCATGATAAAAAGCGAGGCAAAGAGGGGCTGGGAGCTGTCTCACCCTCTTACCACCACTGCTTTTTCCCACTTAGCAAGGGACAGTGCTACCAGTTTTCCACGATGTTTGTCCTATGCTCAGCCTCTCTATACATGAGCTTGTTATACACGTGAAACTTATAGGTCATCATATTATTGATGCGTCAGTTGGGTTTTGGTGTAAGGTGTGCTGAATTCCTCATTAAAAGGACGTGAGCACACATACCTAGACCTCCCGACTCCTATGGCTGATGAGAGGGTGTCCTACATGTACCACATGGACAGTAGTTGCACAAGACAGCATCCTTTCTATGGCTTCACATGACTGCATGTGGGATTCATGTGCCATTGTCAATGCTGTAGATTTAGCATGCTAACACGTAAGGGTTAGCTGATAAGAACTGCAATGGTAATAGGTCATCCTTAATTGATATGCAAGTAGCAAGCTATGAATCTGGGCAAAAGGATTTCATGCTGTCATGAGGTTTTATGCGAGCTGATATTTTATTGTATAATAAACAGAAGGATTACATGCTATCAGGAGGTTTTGTGCAAGCTAATGTTGTATGATAAACGATTTTGAACCAAGTCATCTATCTGTTAGAAAATCGGGTAGGGTTGCATGCATAGATTTCAAAATCTTTTCGAAGTAGCAGCGAAAACCATCTAAATTAAATCCTTTAACCCCACATGCAATAGATCTAATCTATATCTATCCGAGTTCTAGATCTAAGACATGCATATAATCTGAAAATTAAAATAAAATTGAGATCGGATCTCAATACCTTATGCGGGTTGAAATTCACCGCAATCGATGATCTTAGATCTGAAGGTTCCAAAGCTGCACACGTGTTCGGCCTCTACAGGTATCCCCTGGGATCAACTTTGAACTTTTCTTCTCGTTGTAGATTCTTCTCTAAGTAGGATCTCAGTCTTTTGAACTTTTGATCAATTGTTGATCTCTGACTGCAGTGTCAACACTTGAATTGCAGCCTTTCTCCCTTTTTGCTTGATGTAGAAGAAAACACCCTTCACCTTGGGCGTGTGGGAAGATGGGATGCCCAATACTTGGGTGTTGGAAAGAGAGGAAGAAGGGGTGGTGTGGAGGAGACGAGGAGGGGATTTGAATTCTCAAAATTCTATTCATTCTAAACCCTAGGAGACCATCTGTTCTTTCCAATTAATCCTCATCTCATTAGGAAATAACAAGGGAGAAAATAAGAGGATTAGTTTGCCAACTCATTGACTTGATCCAATCCTTTTGGGCCCTCAAATAGGTGCCCAGCTAAATTCAAATCAGAATGGATTTAGATTAGGTTCAAGACTATGGACTTGATCCAATCCTTATCTAGTAAGGAATCGAAGTTCAGAGAAGAATTAGGTTTAAACATGTACTAGTATGGTTCTCATAAATCCAATAGGATTTCACTAAATCCTTATCCAATTAGAACTTCATAAGTCCAATTGGTTAATTCAAGATTAAATCCCTTAATGTGTGACTCCATAGGTTCCATTCTATCTAGTAGTGATATATATTGTGATCTTCATCATAATATCATCGAAACTCCTTTCGATGGGTTGGAACAGTTTCAGCTCCACCCTTCGAGGTCATCGATCATCAAGATGATGCCCGATGAGTCTCACAATCTATCAGTGACACCTAGCAGTATATAGTGGCAACCCAGTAGAATGAAAATGTGAACTCCTAGGTGTAGTTATCATATGATTCAGTTCTTCTATCGTGAGTCCCGATTTGATAAAGGTCATGGAGAACTCGTCAGACTCCATCGTCAGTCATATGCTAGATTGGCTCGACTTGAGTTCACTTGTGAATTCCATGGAAATTCTTTTTCAGTATTCATACTTGCTTTGGCCAAAGATTTTCTAAACTCAGTCTCGCAAATCGCATAGAACTTCTCCTTTTTTACCAAAGTCGATAGATTCTTTCTAAGTGCATCCTACTTCAAACAGTGAATCGGAACCTACTGTAGCCAACATACACAACAAGGATCCGAATGGCTAGAGATCAAGGGAACGTGTAGTCCAATTCAGTAGCCTCGCTGCGAATAGTCGATGACACCGCAGGTCAAAGGACTACACACACTATTGCAGTATCGAGACAACCATTGACGAGTGAGTAGATATCTAAGTGATTTCTCGTGTTGGTCACGCTTAGTGCAAGTTATTCTCTGACAACCATCTAAACTCTCACTCCAGTGTCCTTACACTGCATATCCGAGACTTATCTGCCTATAAGAGAGGTGAACAGTGCATCGATCTTAAATTGATAGATCACTGTCCTCCATGACGATCCTTTGATCGGGAGTATTTAGAAACTAACCACTAATTAATGTATGTCTCAAATTCTCAATACTTTGAGAATATACAAAAATCATCTTTGTTAATTTTTAGGACAAATTGTGGACACAAATACGATTGAAAAAAAACTCTTTATTAATATAAAAATATTACAAGTATAAAATTAAATCCTAGAATTACAAAATGTGTCAGCCAACAATTGACTTCTAGGATACTCATCTAACAAACTCCCACTGGATCTAAAGTCAATTAGCCATATATCTAAGACCCATCTTCTCAAGGTGAGCTTCGGTCTTCTATTGGGTGAGAGGCTTGGTCAACGGTTTCGTCATGTTTTACGCGGAGTTAACTCTCTACACCTCGACGAATTTCTTCTCGAGGTATTTGCATATGATGTGGAACCGCGGCTCTATATGCTTCGACTTTTGGTGAGATCTGGGCTCCTTAGCGAGGGCTATGGCGTCATTGTTGTCGTAATATAGTACAATGGCATCACATCCAACTCCGCAATGAACTTTTTGAACCAAAAAGCTTCCTTAGCAGCTTTAGAGACGGCAATGTACTCGGCTTCTATAGTTGAATTCGCAATGATCGGCTGTTTGGAACTCTTCCAGCTAACTGCACCACCATTACATAAGAAAATACATCCCGATGTAGATTTTCTATCATTGACATTAGTCATAAAATCTGAATCGGTGTATCCCTCCACTTTTAGCTCCGATCCTCCATCAAAGATCAATAACAAATTCTTAATTCTTTTCAAGTATTTAAGGATGTTTTTCATAGCAATCCAGTGTTCTTCATCTGGATTCGTCTGATATCTGTTCATGACACTCATGGCAAGGGCTATATCAGGTCGTGTACATAACATGGGATACATGAGGCTTCCTATTGCCGATGCATAAGGGATCTTACTCATGCATTGGATCTCCTCAGGTGTGTCAGGGCATATCTTCTTGGAGAGATGAATGCCATGTCTAAGAGATAAAAGTCATTTCTTAGAGTTTTCCATGCTGAACCTCTTTAGCACCTCCTCTATGTACATTCGCTGTGAGAGTCCTATCATTCTCATAGATCTATCCCTATAGACTTTTATACTAAGAATATAGGAAGCTTCTTTTAGATCTTTCATGGCGAATTCTTTTGACAACTATACTTTATCGATGTCAGCATGGGAATATCATTCTCAATCAGGAGGATGTCATTTACGTATAATACGAGAAATGTGACAGCGCTCCTATTGATCTTTTTATATACACACGGCTCCTCGTTTTTGATGAGATCAAACGTTTTGATCACATTATTAAAGCGAGTGTTCCAACTTCGAGATCCTTGCTTGAGTCCATATGTAGATCTTTGCAGCTTGCAAATCATGTGATCACTATCACTGGATGTGAAATCCAAAGATTGCTCCATGTAGATATCTTTCTCAAGATATCTATTTAGGAAGGCAGTTTTTACATCTATCTGTCAAATTTCATAATCATGAAAAGATGCAATTGCAAGCAAAGTGCGGATAGATTTCAGCATGGCCAGGGGCGAAAAGATTTAATGATAGTCAATGCCTTTGCGTTGACCATAACCTTTCGTGACTAGCCTTGTCTTATAGGTCTTTGCTTTCCCATTCGATCTAATTTTTCTTTTATAAATCTATTTACGCCCAATAGGTATAATACCTTTAGGTGGATCTACTAAGGACCAAACCTGGTTGAAATGTCTGGAGTCAATTTCTGACTTCATCGTTTCCATCTATTTCTCGAAGTCAATATCTAACATTGTCTCATCGTAGGTTTTGGGATCATTCCTAATGTTCCTATCTCCCATAAGGAACGCTTCCTCTAAATCCTCTGTAAGAATACCTAAATACCTTTCAAGAGGACGGAAGATCTTACTTGCTCTATGAGGTGGAAGAGGTACCACATCTACTGGCTCACTATTGGGTTCAGGTTTTTGGACTCGATGCTCTTCAGAGATCTTTTCTTCGAGCTCAATCTTCCTCCCACTGCCTCCATCTTGGATAAACTCTTTTTCTAAGAAGACGGCATGACGACTCACAATTACATTGTGATCCTCATGAAGATAGAAGTAGTATCCCATGATTTTCTTAGGATACCCAATAAAACGAGCCCTAAAAGATTTAGCCTCTAACTTGTCCACCTGTTGTCACTTGATATGGGCCGGATATTTTCAAATCTTAAGATACCCAAGAGCTGGCTTCTTACCATGCCATAACTCGTATGGAGTGGTAGGAACGGATTTAGAGAGACCTGATTTAAAAGATGAATTGCAGAAAGTAATGCATGTCCTTAGAAAAATACAGGAAGATCTGTGAAGCTCATTATGGATCGGATCATATCTAATAGAGTTCGATTCCTCATTTTGGATACCCTGTTGAGTTGAGGGATCCCTGGAGGTGTCCACTGTGAGACTATGCCGTTATTTTGAGATACGTCCGAAATCCTCCATTAAGGTATTCTTCTCCTCGATTTGATTGAAAAATCTTTGTGAGTTTTTTGTTTTGTTTTTCTACTTCATATTTGAATTCTATGAATTTTTCAAAGACTTCAGACTTTCGATGCATCAAATATACAAAATCATATCGTGAATAATTATCGGTAAAAGTTATGAAGTAGACATAGCCACCTCTGGCTTGTACATCGAATGGACCACATACGTCCGTATGTACCAGGGCTAATATCTCAGTGGTCCTTTCTCCTTGTCCCACAAAGGGCAATTTACCTTTTTTTTTTTTTTTTGAAGACAAGACTCACAAATCGGATGAGACTCGAAAGTCAATGGTCCAAGAAGACCATCTTTTTTTAGTTTGTTGAGTCTGTCCTCTCCTATGTGGCCTAGTACAGGTGCCATAGATACTTTTGACTAATTTTATCTCT
This sequence comes from Elaeis guineensis, assembly GCF_000442705.2. Lineage (NCBI taxonomy): Eukaryota > Viridiplantae > Streptophyta > Magnoliopsida > Arecales > Arecaceae > Elaeis > Elaeis guineensis. The sequence goes on from NC_025997.2 coordinate 82,895,963, forward strand.
AAGTCTCTTAGATCTTACGGTATTCACAGTTTGCTCATTAATATTAACACTTGCATCCATATGCAAATGATAAAGACCATCAATCAAGAAAGCACGTGTAACAACTTTATTTCGAAAATAAATTGCACACATATTTTTATTGAAATGAAAATTATAGTTATCCTGTGCCAGCACAGATATGGAAATTAAATTTCTACTGGCTACAGGTACATAATAGCAGTCTTTCAAAATTAAACTAATCCCTAATGATAATTGCAGAGGGTAGGTTCCGACGGCTACAGCAGCAACTCTTGCTCCATTGTCGATCCAAAGAGTGATCTCGTCTTCCCTCAGTCTTCTAACTTCTTCAAGACCCTGCATAGAAGTGTATAGATGAGCACTTGAACCAGAATCTAGAACCTAACTAGAAGAAGAGGAAACCATTAAATTAGTTTCAATTATGAATAAGTTAGATGTACCTTTAGAAGGCCCATTCTTCTTTCTGTTATTCACAATCGTTATGTAGGCCGGACAGTTCTTTCTCCAATGGCCTTCGACATTGCAATGGAAATACTTTCCCTTGTCGTCAACCTTCTTCGAAACCTGCTTCTTGGGCTTGGCCTCGTTCTTTTACTTCTTCGCAGGCTTCTTCTTTTTCTTGAAAGAAGACTTTCTCTTAGAGGAAGTCCGCTCCACAGTCAGAACCATATTCCTTGAACTTTTCAAGATGCTCTCAGCTGTCACCAACATATTCAGCAAGTCGAGCAAAATGCTATCAATCTTATTCATATGGTAGTTCATAATGAACTGCTTATACGAATTAGGAAGAGATTGGAGGATCAAATCCATCTGCAATTCTTTGTCCATGTTCATTTCGAACTCTTGAAGCTCTTCGATGTCCTTGATCATTGTCAAACAATGATCATTGACGGACTGCCCGTCACGCATTTTCGCTCTGAATAGTCTTCGAGAGATTTTAAAGTGAGCTGTGCGACTCTGCTCATCGTACAACTTTTGCAGATGAGTTAGCATCTCCTTGGCAGTCCTCATGTCTTTATGCTGTCGCTGAAGATCATTAGACATGGATGCTAAAATGTAACACTTCGTCATGTTGTCCTTATCCATCCACTTTTCAAGTGTGGCTCGTTGATTAGGGAATGGACGAGTTGGTAACACAGGCGCATTCTGATCTAAGACATGGGTTAGTTTCTCGAAACTGAGAACGATTTTCAAATTTCAGAGCCAGTCTTTATAGTTCGTTTCGGTCAACCTATGTGTGTCAAGGATACGGACTAAGGGGTTGGCACTCGACATAGTTATCTGCAGATAGAATAGTTTCTAGTGAGATGTTTGTATTTATTAAATGTTTGTTCTAGGGTTTTAAAAACAAACAAAGCCTCCTACTATTTCCTCGAATTTTCCACACTCGGATGGAGAAACGAAAATCTATATGCGATCGATTTCTAGTGGGTGCTGCGGTCTCACTGATCCGTACGCATCTCACCTAACAGTTATTGGTGAGCATAGACCAATTAGTGGACAACACCTTGTTCATTGCTTCACTAAGCAAGATGCAGCGGGTTTGGTCTCGAAGTCCTGTGGCCTCACCTAACAGTTATTGGCACATTTCTTAGTTAAGTCAGATCCATCGTTCACCAGCAGGTGCAAAGCCGTCATTGGGACCCTCACCTAACAGTTATTGGGTCCAACCCCATCTCTATCCCAGAGCATCAAATGCCAATAGAGTGGTTGTACTTTTTCGATGCAATCGAACCACTGTAACGAGCCAAGAATGATCAACATCAGAAAGGCATCTGCATCTCTACAATGATGGAAGACCTCTAGACTGAATATTTATTGAGGAGATTTAGATTTAGGTCTCTTTTAAATCAGCAGATATGACATCCGATTGATCAAGTTCAGGTTAGCACATCCATATGTCTGTCCTACCTAGTCGGTATGGGTGAACATGAGTCAACAAGTAACCTAACACGAAACTGAATCTCTCAAAATGGTCAGGCAAGTTAAGATGAGTAAGGGTCCCCCGTTGCTTTTCTTAGACACCAACGAATTGATCAGGTTAGATAACGGAACCAATTAAATAACCATCATCTAGATACTTGTCTTAGACACCAAATTGGTCGATTAGAATCGATCAGGTTAACCTATTGAAATGGGTCCGAACCACTGAGTCAAATTTGGCCTTGAGTCAATTAATTCACATTAAAATGTGAATCGATGCGACCAACTATAACTAAATTCGACTTTGAGCTCCTTTGACCTAATCCTAACCAACCATTGATTAGGTTCAATCAATTGATCAAAATCAACAACGGATTCTAGCATGATCTAATTAGTTGATCCTAATTGTAGTTTGATCACTAGACCTAATTTGTTCAACCCATACCCACGTACAATAACATAATTTTCAGATTCTAAAAATATTTTTTTAAGATTATGTTTAATTGCATGCATTAGTGGCTTATGATCTTGAAACAGTTTCAGATGTAAACCTAATGTTATACATCACATATATCAAGTTTTAAATCTAAATTTTAAACATATATCACATATATATTAAATTACAGATCTAAAACAAGAATTACACATATCAAATACATGTAAAATCAGATTTAAAACAATGATTAAAACATCTTGAAAACAATTTTCAAAAAATCGATTCGCATCAATATAGGGGGTAAACCCTATACCAGGACAATCTTATACCAGTTTGATGTGAACTTTTAATCATTCTAATTTCAGATCTAACATGAATAAAGACATATCATATACATCAATTTTCAGATCTAAAAGATTGATTTAAATATTTTGAAAATAGTTTTCAAAACTGATCAATCTTGTGCTAGGATAATTTTTTCAATATAGAGGGTAAACCCTATACTAGGACAATCTTATACTAGCACAAGATCAATTTTAAATCATCTTAACTTTCAGATCTAAGACTAAAAATCAGATTATACATGTCTTAAAAATCAGTAGCTCTGATACCACTGTTAGAAAATCGAGTAGGGTTGCATGCATAGATTTCATAACCTTTTTGAAGTAGCAGCGGAAACAATCTAGGTTAAACCCTTTAATCCCACATGCAATAGATCTAATCTATATCTACCCAAGCTCTGGATCTAAAACATGCGTATAATCTGAAAATTAAAATAAAATTGGGATCGGATCTCAATACCTTGCACCGGTTGAAATTCACCGCAATCGATGATCTTAGATCTGAAGGTTCTTGAGCCGCACACGTGTCCGGCCTTTACAAGTATCCATCGGGATCAACTTTGAACTTTTCTTCTCATTGTAGATCTTTTTTGTCCAAGTAGGATCTCAGCCTTTTGAATTTTTGACCAACTGTTGATCTCTGACTGCGGTGTTAACACTGGAACTGCAGTCTTTCTCCCTTTTTGCTTGATGTAGAAGAAAACATCCTTCACCTTGGGCGTGTGGAAAGATGGGACGCCCAACACTTGGGCGTTGGAAAGAGAGGAAGAAGGGGTGACTTGGAGAAGGAGAGGAGGAGGTGATTTGAATTCTCAAAATTCTATTCATTCTAAACCCTAGGAGACCATCTGTTCTTTCCAATTAATCCTCATCTCATTAGGAAATAACAAGGGAGAAAATAAGAGGATTAGTTTGCCAACTCATTGATTTGATCCAATCTTTTTGGGCCCACAAATAGGTGTCCAGCTTAACCCAAATCAGAATAGATTTAGATTAGGTTCAAGGTTATGGACTTGATCCAATCCTCATCTAATAAGGAATCGAAGTCCCGAGAAGAATTAGGTTTAACCATGTGCTAGCATGGTTCTCATAAACCCAATAGGATTTCACTAAATTTTTATTCAATTAGAACTTCATAAGTCCAATTGGTTAATTCAAGATTAAATCCCTTAATGTGTGACCCCATAGGTTCCATTCTATATGGTAGTGAGATATATTGTGATCTTCATCACAATATCATTGAAACTCCTTTCGATGGGTTGGAATAACTCCAGCTTTACCTTTCGAGGGTCATCGATTATCAAGATGACACCCGATGAGTCCCACAATCTACCAGTGATACCTAGCAGTATGTAGTGGTAATCCAATAGAATGAAAGTGTGAACCCCTAGGTGTAGTTATCATATAATTCAGTTCTTCTATCGTGAGTCCCGACTTGACGGAGGTCACGGAGAACTCGTCAGATCCTATCGTCAGTCATATGCTAGATTGACTCGACTCGAGTTTACGTGTGAATCTCGTGGAAATTTTTTTCCAGTATTTACGCTTACTTTGGCCAAAGACTTTTTGAACTCAGTCTTGCAAATCGCATAGAACTTCTCCTTTTCTACCAAGATCGATAGATTCCTTCTAGGTGCATCATATTCCAAACAACGAATCTGATCCTACTGTAGGTAACATATACAGCAAGGATCCGAATGGCTAGGGACTAAGGGAACGTGCAGTCAAACTCAGTAGCCTCACTGTGAATAGCCGATGACATCGCAGGTCAAAGGACCACACACACTACTGCAGCATCGGGATAACTACTAACGAGTGAGTAGACATTTAAGTGATTTCTCGTGTTGGTCACGTTCAGTACAAGTTGTTCTTTAACAACCACCCATACTCTCACCCTAGTATCCCTACACTGCAGATCCGAGACTCATCTACCCATAAGAGGGGTGAACAGTGCACCGATCTTAAATGGATTGATCATTGTCCTCCGTGACGATCTTTTGTTTGGGAGCATTTAGAAACTAACTACTAATTAAATAATGTCTCAAATTCTCAACATCTTGAGAATATACAAAAATCATCTTTATTAATTTCTAAGATAAATCACGAACACATAAATATGATTGGAAAAAGAAAGCCTTTTATTAATATAAAAATATTATAAATACACAATTAAGTCCTAGAATTACAAAATGTGTCAGCCAACAATTAGCTTCTAGGGCACTCATCTAATACTATCAAAGTCAACAGTTATTAGTCTATCTGATTAAGGTAGTGTGATAGATCCAAATATGCTTTTTTGTGTCCATAAATACATAAGCATCGAATGGGAAAACATCAGCTACGAAAGCAAGAAAAATTTGCTAGTTTTGAGAACAGCATCATAAATGAATATTTGATTTGCTTATACATTTTATATGGAGATAAAAGTAATCTTGTATGCACATCTCACGAATTTTAGTGAGACATCTAGTATGAAACATGAAACTTGGAGTGATAAAAGTGCACTTCTCATTAATCACAAAACAAATATTTAGTTACGAAAGTGTATTCATAGGACAGAACATCGAGCTTGCATGATCAAAACTTATGTATTATGGTCTCCATGCAACGCTGTGGTACTTTCTTTGCTCTCCAAAGATCTGAAGTTGATCATACAGCAACAGGTAACTAGAAGTAAAATTTAAAAATGACACCTCAAGAAGATAAATAATAGATTCAGGATGAGGTTGATTTTTGACTGAAGAGGGTTGGGTAAATTAACCTACTTGACTAATGGTGAAAAATGATAGTTGAAGTCAGCTGGAAGAGCAAGAACAATGGGCAAGTCATCAAGCGGCAATCAGTGGTACAAGGTATCCGTTAATGGATGATACACAGAAAGAAATACAAGCAAAGTAAGAGAACTAAATTAGAACAGTAGCACGGAGGATAGATAATCAAGAAGCAATTTCTTTGCACGGTTTGAATCTTACAAGATCTAACAACCATTGCATGTGCACCACAATAAGATTACCAAGTGCTAAAACTAGGTATGCTACAAGCAAGAAAACATGAAGCCAGAATGATTTGTTGAGCAAAGGAGAGAATGATCCAAATAATAGCAATCAGACAAATCAAAAGATGACATCAAAATAATCCAAGATGCACCCAAAAGTACCCTAACCAACATGGACATGGGTGTCCAGACTTCAGATAATGAGTCAAACAAATCAAAGTGAAAAAATGGTGAATGTAGTCTATTATCAAGATTGTGGGAATACAGATTGGTATTGTTAATTTAATTCAGAAGTCAATAAGAGGATTATGTCTGTAAAGCTGTGAAGTGGACACAGCTATATCAGGAGGCATGATGTTATTGAAGTGTGAAATATGAATTAGACAGAAAAGACCCAAGAGGCCATAGAATCAACTAAACCATGCCCTTCTAGTAAAGTGGTTCTCTGTTCTTATCCTCAACTCAGCCACATATATATCAAACTTTTGTTACATTTGCACTTGTTAAATTATAGAATTATCAACCACAAAAACAGACCCTCAAGCAAGTGGAACAGAACTCAAAGAAAAAAAAAAAAACCCCCTCAAATTTTAGGTGTTCCAACTTTTTGACAACAAATTGATCTGAACTAGGCTTTACTACACATGACACTCTTTTAGAAATAATAAACAATGCCAAGTGAAATAGGAGGCACAATCATATTAAAGTGCAGCAAATAAGCATAAATTTTTTTTCCCAGAAAACATAGAAATTCCACTCAGAAAATATTCAAAATTTACCTTACAAACCAAAACAGATCTTTGAAGTTTAAACACCATAACCAAGATCCATGTCAGGCTAACAGTATAACATTTGGGAACAGCTCATTAGCTCTAAGAACTCGAATAGAATCAAAATTTCTTAGTAAAAGACTAAGAATTATAGATCACGACACCTTGAAAATAGGGAAGATGATGCCATTGTGTTCTTAATGGTGAAGAGTAAAGAGATGGCGATTGCTGATGAGGGAGGTGTTGAGGTAGGGAACAAGGATGCTGTATGGAATTGGAAGCGTGAGATGCTGGAAGAGCCAAAGCAGAGGATGCTCAGGGGTGCTGCTTCTAGGCATGAAATGGCACCAGAGAAGAGGGAGATGAGGCGAAAGCCAACAATGGAGGTGCTAGGGTAGAGGATGCTTGGAGAAAGCCAGTAGCATGTTGACCACAATTTAGGATATCCTACTTCCTGCCTGGTATCAGCTTATGGTGCTTCGAGTCATGGAGATTAGGAGGAGAGGAAGACAGTGAGGAGAAAGGGAAAGGTGAAGCTGTACAAGTCTTTTATTCCACTGGGAGTAAAATGGCATTTGGACAGAACAAAATTATTGCCCAATTCTGTGGGATAGAGCTATCCAAGGGAAGTGGCAGAACAGCTTTATACTGTGGGGTGATGGGATATCCCATGACATGGGATAAACCAATTCTCTGACTGCCAAAATGGTATTTGTCTGAATAAGTGGGGGCAATGGGAGGATATCCCCCACTATTCTGGAACCAAACACTGCCCTCATGTTTCTTAGTCAAAAGATAATCAAGCAAATTGCAAGTCAGAAAGTAGCTAAACATGCAAGGATAAAGAAACATATGAACCTAAGATACACTTGAATTGCCATTGATGCTTTTGGAATAGAGGATTAATGTTTCGAAGCATTTGATCAACATGTTGAACCAAGGATGCATAACATATGATCTTAGTACATATGTTAGCATAAGTAAGCATATGTTTAACAGCAGGTAACATTATCTTTGATTTTTGTGATATTGAAAATGTAACTCGCTGGTCTGCTTGTTGAAATCAAACTCTTAACAATTCTTTAAAAACTCTTTCAGACTGTTTTAATAATTGTTTGTTATTTACTTTTTTCTTTTTCCAGGCAGCTCTTAAAATGCTCTTGCATTTCATAGTAATTGATATGATTGCTTTGATTATTCCAGGGGCTGGAGAAGAGAATATCTCGTCATTCATTTATGATTATGCTACTAGCATACCAAATTTACCGGTGAGGAACTACTTCTCATGATGAATGATGGTAATTCTCATGCTTCTTCAATTGGAAAAAAGTTAGTGTAACTATAATCCTTGTTGGAAGAATCAATGCTTGCATAGTGCCACCTAAATTTGTCTGCATATGTTGCTGCATTGAAAAAATCCTTTTGCCAACTATGATATGCAGTAAAAAACAGTTCTAATCAGCTCGTGGAGTCTGGGAAAATCCAATCATTGAGAAACTCTGATGCAAAATTTTAATGATAATCGAAGAACATATTTGCATAATGTTGAATCATGCTCCAAGGCAAGTACTGTCAGAGATTTGAAGAAATGTAAATATAATTTACTAAAACATTATCCGGTAAGTGATGAAATTACTGTTAACTGTTAAGGTAGGCCTGCATTACCTTGCCCTTCTTCAATCAGTCACTTCTGTTCCCATCATAAATTTCATGAGGACCTCAATGCACATAAGCTAAGATAGGATAAGATGAGAAGCTACCGGACATGTAATGTGGCATGACTCATGGCCTGTAGAAGCAAGCTGAAACCTAGAACTAACACTAGGTCTAGGCTAAATGTACATGGGTATGATGTATGACAAAACTTTGTGAATTGCATGCGGGCTCTGTGTGAATTGGATGACAGTTTATTTGAAGAGGAGACTCGGTCAGCTCATGCCATGTATGCCGTGTATTGGTGGCTCTCATCAACATGCATTTGTAGGTCTAATTTGCTCTTAAACATACTACATGTCAAGTCCCCTTAAAAATATTACATGCCTATTCTGACCTAAGCCCCCTTGATACCTTCCTTTACCCTGTGAATAAGGACAAAAAAGAAAAGAGGACATAGAAATAATAATCTACTTCAACAAAGAAGTTATAACTAATGGCTTGCAATTGTGATGAGAAAGATTCAAGCAAGTATTTTCACTGTAGCAGTATTGGCCACCATATCAGTACCATACTGATACATTACATTATGGTATGGCTGTTACTGGAAGTTATGCACATGGTACCGTCATAACATTTTTTTTTACTTTTCTTCATGCCTAGCAAAGGTGCAGCTTGAAATCAGGTGCCATGGGTTGCTACAACATGGAATTGAGTGGTACAGGATGGTTCTGCCCGATTTGAATCAATTTGGACTGGTTCTGCTCAGATATGGAACCAGATCTCAACATCGTATTGGTACCTTTTCCGTGTGCTATGGTACCAGTGCGGAGCGGTAAGGGTCACACAATAGCCCTTGATTGTGCCCATGTTGGTCAAAAGTCTACCAAGTAACCGTTCACCATACTATAGTGAAGCTTGACGCTGACATGCATCGATGTTGAAAGATAAACAAGCATGCCAAGAGATATTAGCATTAGAACATAAAATATGCAAGTAAGATGCTCTTTTTGCATTTTGGTTATCTTTAAATGTGTCTATTGGTAATGTTTTTACCAAAAAACAAGTTCAGGATCAAAGCAATATGAAACTATGAAAGACACATTGATTAGTTTTCCACGGTCGTGGGTGAAAATCAATTTCAAACTTGTATTCAAACATCTGATTCAACAGGAAGAACTGAAGGAGTTTAACAGATCATGTAGGAAAAATATAAAATATTTCATTTAAGTTGTATATTTAAGAGATATTACTTGCTAAAGTCTTTTTATATATATTTGCCATCTAAATTTCCAAATATATGGAACATGGCATCTCATGAATGTATTTTAATATGCAATACTTTACTGATTTTAGAAGCCTACAGCCTCAACCAATCTCTAAAAAGATAATGCTCCCTTCGGTTGTCATTGTGTTGGGCCGGACTTATTTTTGGGAAAATCAAATTCTTCACCAGTCTAAAAGCAGCAATTGAAGAGTATGACAAGTGACAACCATCTAAGTTTTGATGCAGTAGTTAAAGTTTGGGTAATTGGCTTGTATTGGTACCATGTTGGTGTGGTATCGGCCATTATTGGTATGGTATCATATTGACACACAGTATGCTTAGTGATACTGGCATAGCGAAATCGAGATGTACAACAATATGTCCGTATGGCATGGTACCAAGGAGCATGCTGGTACCACTATGATCAATATACTTAGATATTTGGAGTTTGTTCTGATGTATCTTGACTTGCTGATACATCTCCAAGATTAATTATTTGAGCTGGACATGAGCGTCCAGGTAATGTAGAGGCTGACTGCTAATAACAAATGTCTAGTAATATCTCCTGCACTAACTAGGGAAATAATGGATACTATGTTACTAACAATTGGCTAGGGAAGTAAGTAATGAATACTAACAATAAGCTAACACTAGATTAGTTCAACTGAATAACAAGAAGCTCAAATTTGAAAGTAAAAACTATAAAAATTTTATATTTGCTTATATGTATAAGGATAGAGCTTAAAGAAGTACCCTCATACATTTGTGACACTGATATGTTTAGATTCTTGGCTTTTTGTTCTCCACATCCTGAAATATATGAACTTCATAAAAATGCAAGTTAGTTTTATTATTAAACCAAACACAATAGTTTAAACTCATTCTTAGCATCTTCCAGTTGCCCCAATACCTCCCATTTTATTGAAGCTGTACTATCTTCTTCTTCTTCTTCTTTCTTTTTTTTTTTTTTTGAAAACTGACTTAAAGGATTGTGGTTTTAATTGAACATGTCCCTTAGAAGCTTTCACATTTGATTGAATAAATACCTTTTCGATTTCCTTTTGCTCCGATCAGGTTATGTAGTTTGAGCTCATACCATTGCTTAGGTTTAGTCTGAATATAGTCTGATTAGGGAGGAAGCCAGTAATTGATTCACTAGGGCTGGAACCGGGCTGGGCTACACGCTTGCTTGAGCTCAGCCTTGAATTTTTTGGGGCTTTGTTTTTTTTTTGCCAAATCCTAGCCCGAGGCCTACTTGGGCCTGACCTGAATGAGTCCATGTCGGCCAAAAGACTGGGCCTTGCCTGGATTGGCCTGATTGATCTGAAATTTTTAGCTCAATTGGTCCGATTTGCTCAGTCAAGCCAAAAAAGATCTAATAGAAGATCCTAGTAATGAATTTGGGCTTGAATCTTGCTGGGTTCCTGGTCGTGCTTTAGGCCAACAGTGGAGCTCAGGGTTGGGCTGGGCCAAGCATCTGCTTGAGCATGGCCTGAAATTTATTCGAGCACTATTTTTAGGTCCGAGCCCGATTCGAACACTCTTGAACTGGCCCAAGGCCTCATCCAAAGCTGGCCTAGTCAGGCCATTTCTAGCCCTAGATAAGTGATTTACATGGTTCATCACTTGGTGTCTTTCTTATGATATATATATATATATATATATATATATATATATACTTTTCCCATAAGAAATGTTAAGTAATTTCATTGTCTTGTATGCATATATCCATAATGTACATGTAGAACTATAAAACTTGTTACTGTAAGTTCCTTTAACTCATCAGATTCTATGTAGATTCTCTTGTGGCTAGTGTTTGTAACCCTCAATGATATATTGGTGTTGAGTTTTTCATTAGAATGTGAGCTAACCGCTTTTATCACTAGAAAAATCACAAATATTGTGTTGTTCTTCTTGTAAATAATTTGGTTGAGCATGAGGTCTACGTATTTTCAACAATTTTGCCAATAGCTGTAGCTGCATAATTCTTTCTCCTCTTCTTATTTGTCTTCTTAGCTTGTCCTTATGGGAGCACTATTTTGCTTTGAAGGTTGAAGACACTATATCAGAATTCAATAACTTACACCAGAAACTTGAAGTGATTCCCTCCACTGCATCATTTGACAAACTCATCACACTTTGCTGCAAATTATCTAAGGTATGCATCTGGTAAATCTCTGAAAAATCATTTTCTGTCTGGCTGTTGTATTTTATGTTCAGATACTCTGAGAAACTTTATGAGGTAGTAAAATTGGAGAATTCAGATGTATAACATTAGGATGAAATCCCTTTTTGTACCTCAAGATCATAATGACTTATACGGATGATATGTTATCTAAATCTTTATTTGTTTTTAGTAATTACCATTTTCATAATTTTAGAAATGGAGTTACTACGAATGATATACTATTAGGACTTGGCAAAAGAAATCCCAAAAGGCTGTGATCACCTCTCATATATTGAGGAACATATATATGACTTTGTCACTTCTGATTAATCTCTCTACTGAACGTCTGTTTCCAATGATAATTACCTTAAGCTCACTATTTTTTAAATAAGACACCTCCTACAAAATAAAAATGAATATACCTGCAAAAGTGTCCATATTTGGATGTTGAAGGACAAATAACCTTGAAAAACTTTCAAAGAAAATTGATAATGGAATGTGGGATGCAAAAGAGATTTGTGGGAAGGCTTCCTTCAGGGTGTGATAAACTATGTTGTAAAGATGAATGTACCTACAAAAGGAAGTCAAATTTCTAGTGAAGAACAATTAATCTTGAAGACTTTGAAAGAAACTTCTTGATGGAAGCTTAGACACTTAAGACATTTAAGGAGAAGAGGCTTCTTTTTTCTGGAATAACGGAGAACAAGCAATGTCAAAGTCTTTGACAGTTTAACTATCATAACAAGAATGGCAAATCTAGAGATGCTAAAATGCAGCTTATGATAATATATATGGTCAGTCATGTTCATAAGAATGTAGAAAAGGATTCTGTACTAGGATGTGAGAAAGGAATACTGTATATGTAGATTAAGTTCAACACACCAAGAATGAGGATAATAGGATATTAGTGAAAGATGAGAATATTAAAGATGGAATGCTACTTCAAGCAATTATCAAATGAGAAGTCTACTGAAAAAGTTCATTAAACAACACAAGATAAAAGTTTGCTAGTTGTTTCATTCATTTCATGAAAGTCGAATTAGAGATAACTTAGGGAAGGACGATATCTAGTAAAATGAGATACCTACATCTTTTTATCAGATATCAGAATAACACCTGTATTCAAGGATTCAAGACTCGAGTATGCTGTGCTTGAAACACAAACTACTGTATCAACCAGTGATTGGTATGGGGGCCTCTCCTATGGTTTGGTTTTTGTAAATTGGGCTCTAATTGTCCTGTATTGCACTATGTCGAGTTTATATTGTGATGTATTGAGACTGTATCAACCAGTGATTGGTATAGAGGACTCGCCTATGGTTTGATTTTTGTTAATTGGGCCCTAACTGGCCTGTATTGCACTATGTTGAGGCATGCTTCCTTATATTGTGATGTATTGAAGCATATCAGCCTTGTACTGATCCTGTACCACTTCATACCTATTTTTCTTTTTGAATTTTTTCTTATTTGTACCAAGGTGTATCGGTCTTGTACTTTGCCAGGCATGCTAGTAAAACAATTAGATGCTTAAAGCCTTGGTGGGTAGGACAACAGTGGATGTATTCCACTGATCGACATAATTAATTTTTAATCTTTTCACACTGAAGACTACTGCTTAAATGATATGATACTGAGATTCTTTTATAATATCATGAACTGTAATGTTTCTTTAAAAAAAAAAAAGCATGCTAGCTTACATTTTTACAATTCTCGACAATATCTATTGCCATAATAGAAAGAGAAATGTGTTCTTTTAGTTTCTGCTTTCAAGGCATTTATTAATTTTTTGTAACCATAATCATAGGCATTATGTCCCAACTATTTGGTGTTGACTTCAGGAGTCATCATTTGTGAAGTCTGTGTTGATGAAGTGTTTTATTGCACTACCTGATCAGGCATATGATATCATGTTAAGTGCTTATGCCATTGTATAAGACACAAGGAGTCTCTAGTATGTAGGGTTTAAAACTGTGTTAAAAGATAGTGGTGGCAGAGACCCAAGCTAAAATTGGAAGAAGTTAGAAATATCCATAAAGTCTGCAATAACACCACGGGCAGTGTGACGAGTAATAATTGCTGATCAAGTATTCTTATAGCTGACCATGGATAGTCAGGTCAATGCTTGATGATTATTGTTATGGATCATGGTTAGTACTGCTAAATGCTGATACGCATGCATGCATGTGTGCATGTTTGTGTCCACATGTTTGTTTGTGCATGTGTATGCTTGAATTTGTTCATGTGGTTGTTTTTGCTCCTTTTCATCTTAATGCTACATGTTTCTAATGACCAGAGTATAGAATATAGCTTATCGCCGTTACTACATCATGAAGCCTTTGATGTTTGGTGACTTTATCGATCATCTTACAAATTCACATGCACAAATCTTCATGTAGAAATATACTATTCATGTTTCTTGCACCTTTTTTTTCTCTGAAATTAATTTTTTCCTAAACCTTTGCTCCCTTCCTGTGTTTTTTTCTTTTTTTTCCCCTTTGTTTATTAGCTTATTGTTAACTCTTTAATGACTTATCACAGGTTGATGCGGCCCTTGATGTAGCCGACCGTATGTGTCAGTCTTGTTCAAATGTATCAATTGAATCTTTCCATCCGATATTGCATGCTTGCGAGCAATGTTGTGAACCTAACATGGTATGTTTTGACTCTTCCATTACATTAACAACTTAACATTATTCCCATTACTGGATGTTACCTTGACGTTGATTTCTAGTCTATAGCTATATTCATGAAAAATATAGATGTTTTTTGCTCAATATTCAAAGTTGTAGCTTGTTGGCTTATACATGTGATCATTGAAAATACACCATAGATTTCTATAGAAACAGAGTATGACATCAAGGATTGAGAAGCTCGTTCTGGCACCCCTGCCATTCACCGTTCAGCACAGCATTCTCCATGCTGCATGCAGGTGCTGACACATGGCATGTGTTCACACATGACTGGTGCGGCATAGCATAGCAGGGCCAGCACCTCAATCCTTGCCATGTAAATATCCATGGTATGATTCTGCTAGACATGTGGTGCCAACTGCTTGCAAATCTGGGTTTGTGTCCCATAGGAATGCGCCCACACCTTATAAGAAGTTCTAGGAAAGACAAGGCTTTTCTGGGAAATGTGATGATTGAGGACACTTCTTGCTACTAAAAACCTATATTTTTTTGCTCTTATTTAAAGTGACAGCTGTGTCAGTTAGGGTCTGTTTGGTTGCGAGGAAACTTGTGGAAAAGGAAGATCAAAAAGAAATACTTGAAAAGTTAGTTTTCAGTTGCTTGGTTGTTACAATTCTGGTGGTTGGGAAAAGGAAAAATTAAACTTCATACTTTCAGAAAAATGTTTATTTTTCAAGTTCTTTTTTTGGTAAATTAGAAGTTAATTTTTCCAACATATATTGAAAGGGTTTTGTCAAAGCAAACATTATCAAAGCAAGTTTTCTTAAAGAAGCAAAAACCCTTTTAGGCATGCTACTTTTTCCATGTTTTGATCCTGATTGGTAAGTAAGTAACTGCAGTTGAACTTTTGATGTCATATTTTCTTTTCTTTTCTTTTTCCTTTTCAATTGGCTTAATAGATTTCATGGTTTGACTCATACTAATTGTTGTTTATAATACTGTTTTGATCTGTACTTAAATGGAAGTTTACTAGTGCAGCAGTAAAATGCACACACTAGCACTCACAAGTCACAACTCATTTCTCATGTTTTATGAAGTTTGTTAATCTTGATTAATTCTGATTAAAGTGCTACTATGCCTGAGCTTAGGTCCATCCTATTTACTTGGTGATGTGGCGGCATAACTTGAAACCAAAAGGAGACACCTTCAAAAGCATGATAAGTTTGTGCATGAAGTTGAAAGATGTAAGTTCATTATTAATATTGCAACATGCCACATCTATTTTTGTTCCTCTGTGATTTGGTACCTTCTTTCTATCTTTACTTCAGCACAAATTATGCTCATTTTGATACATGAGTTGATTTCGTTTGGTGTGCCTAGATGAATATTATGCTGAAACTCAACTCAACTTAGCCCTAGTCACAGTATAATTGGGTCAGCTGCATGAATCCTTTTCTTCCTTAGTCACAGTATAATTGGGTCTGCTGCGTGAATCCTTTTCTTCATTTCTGCTTGATTTCATGTAGCTAGTAGGGAACATTCCAATGTTTTTTTTTTTCAGGATTCATGGTCGTAGGATGGGACTATTGTTTTATGCTGGCCATGAAACTACAGCAACACTCCTTTGTCCGGGTTTGGGACCAGCTATGTAGAAGGTATTATACATCAAGAACATGGGCGGGGTTGGACACATATTATGCTGATAAGTATAAAAAATGTGATGATGATAATAGAAAAGCTATTTATAGGACTGCTAACTACAAATGGCACCAGATTTGGCTTCTAATTGCTTTCTTTCCTTTATATGTCCACAAATGTTATTACTAATATAACCGGATGCAAGCCTTTTTCTCAACATGTTCTTGTGACCCTTTAGACCCATATTTCAGTTAGCATGGAAAGTCTATGGTGATAGCATTCTAAATCAGTATCCGGAATGAAGCAGGCGCAGAAAAAATTTTAGTCATGGATTTATTAATTTACGACCAAAATAAATGCAGATGCTATGCAATTTTGAGGCAACCAATTTGTCATCATATATTGTTTTGCCTTAGATGCAGTGTTCTTTTCTCTCTTGCCCTTATTAATCTAATTTAGAGAAAAAGGTAACAATAGCTGATGGATTAAACTGGCATAAGGCATTTAGGAATTTGATTGAAAATTAAATAAGGAAATAAATATAAAAACAATATGCTGAACCAAGAGTTAGTACTCTATTGTTTCTTTGCATGAAATTTGCCGCATGAATTCTTGAGGTTCACTTTCCTAGCCCTTGGAATCGACAACAAGATTTTCAGCATATTCTGTAGCATTTCATTGTACTATTTTATACGGCTGCACATTAGACAACATGATGCAGCAGGAAAAGGAAGCGGTGATTTGATTGACGAGGTTATGATTCGAAGAGAAAAACTGGATTGAAAAATCCTTCACTTGGTGAAAGAAATCCTTTTGAAAATAATTTTGTAAATATCTCAAAGGTTGCTCTTTACAATGTATTATGCACATATTTATAGGATATGATACCCTAATCCTAACATGGGCATTAAACATGACATAGAATCATGCCTGAAATGGAACGACAACAAGAAAACATGCTAGAGTTATTCTATTACAAATATGGGAACCTAGCTAAAATTTGATATTGTCCCTAATGGCAAATTTATAAGAAAATCTATTGAAAATCTTAATAGTATCTATGTCTAAGGTTTTAAATCTCCTAGGATGGGGCTGTTCCAATTTTCCCATGCAATAGGACATGTTGTCATTGTTGGAGTTCTAGGTGATTAAGCATGCAGAATTTTTCATCTCATGAAAGTATGTAGCGAAAAAGTAAAGATTAAAACGATTTTAATCTAATACATGCTTGGATCTAATCCTACAATCACCTAGGGATCTTTCTAAGCATATTATGAAATAAATCTACAGATTTGAAATCAAAATCAGAAGAGTTCAAAAACTCTTACCTCAGATCGCTTTCCTTCTTTGTTGTCGGATCGGATCTGGTGAATGCTCGGGATTTCTATCGTAGCCGCGCACGTGCCCAGCCTCTGCTGGTATCCACACGGAGATGATTTGATCGAAGCACTGAGGCCTCCGGAGTGCTAGTACCTTGCAGGCCTCGCTCCTCGCTTGGATCTGGATCCTCTTCTAGAACTCGAAGAAGAATGCTGCAGCACGAACCCTTCATGTAGATTTGACGGAATCTATTCAGGATGCCAAGAAGAGGAAGAACTCTTCTTCTCTTCCTCTCTCTCTAAATTCTCTCTCTATCAGATTTGATTTGAGAAGGTGGGGCGTGAAGAGGAAGAAGAAGAAGGGGCGTGGAGAACTTGAGGCAAGGAAGAGTCACTCTGAAGAATAATAGCGCACGCCCTTTTCTCCCTTTCTTATATTGTCGCACAAAACAAACCCCAACGCCCAATCCAGATAAGAACTAATCTTAATTAATTCAAATTCAAATTAAAGTTCAAATTAGAATTAGATCATGATTAAATCTTATCAACAAGCAAGGGGAGGCACCAACTTGCGCCTCCTCTCCCTTTCACGCGCACAAAGAGAAGGGGCGGGATTTTTAGTGCCCCTCCTCCCTCTTGGTCGGCCAAATAGGAGAAAGAAACCTAATCTATCATGGGCTTAGGCAACCGTTTCAATTTGGTTTCAAATTGGGTTCAATTTGAATTCAATTCGAACCCGATTCGAATCAAATTCGAAAAGACTGTCAATCCTAATCTATTTAGGATTGAAATTCAAGTTCAACTTGGATAATTAAACCCAATTAGCCTTAAATTAAGTCAAGCATAATTAAATTAAATCTGATTTAAATAAATTAAGACTTGATCCATAATTTAATTAGGCTCAATTACATTGCAACACTTGCAATTAAGTCCCTTACGCTAATAATTAGCAGTTACTAAATTTGTAATTTTTACAAATTGATCCAAATCATCAATCCATTTGATTATGATTCAAGCCATTGATCAGGTCGTGCTTCTTTTTTGTGTGACCTCTCAGATTCTATTATGTCTGATAGTGAGACATATCATGATCTTCATCATAGTATTATCGAAACCCCTTCTGATGGATTGGAACAATTCTAACTCATCCCAATAAAGATCGTTGATCCGAAAATGATCTTAGTGAGTTCTCATAATCCATCAGTGATGTCTAGCAGCATGTAGTGGCAACTCAGCAAAATAGAAAAATTTGAACTCCTAGGTGTAGTTACCGTGTAATCGAATTCTTTTATCGAGAGTTCCGACAGGATGCAGGTCATGGAAACTTGTCAAACCCTAAGCATCCATCATATGCAAGATTTAATTAGTTTGAGTCCAATCGTGAATCTCATGGAAACTTCTTTCTATTATCACGTTGCTGTGGCCACAAACTTAAGGATTCAGCCTTAGGTCGTATAGGACTACTCAACTACTAAGATCGATAGATTCTTTATAAGTGCATATCCTACTCCTACAGTGAACCTACTGTAGCCAACAAACACTGCGAGGCCCCGAATGGTTAGGGATCATGTTTATGTATTGTCAAACTACAGCAACCCTACTGTAAGCAATCGAGACACCACAGGTCTAAGAACTACTCACACAACTATAGCATCGAGATGGTCATTGACGAGTGAGTAGACATTCAAGTGACTTCTCATTGTTGGTCACGCTCAGTACCATTGTTTTCTAACAACCATTTGCACTCTCGCTCCAGTGGCCCTACACTGTAGACTCAAGATCCATCTATCCAAAGAGAAGCGATTCGTGCACCAATCTTGACGGATCAATCACTGTTCTCATGATGATTCAATGATCGAAAGTAATTCAGGAGTTAATCTATAATGACATGTCTTAAATTCTCAACTCTTGAGAATATGTCATTGACCATTAACTCCTTGGACGATTTTAGGACATATTACTTTAGGATGGAAATAATTGCCCATTTTATTAATTTCAATAAATCAAGTACAAAAATATGTTCTGGAATAAATACAATGTGTTAGCCAACAATTGGCTTTTTAGGTCATACATCCAACAACCATCCCACTCCATCTTGATATTTGGGACATTCTATCCCAAGACATTCCAATCGGGATACTGGAATGATGGTAGGATGATCCTGTCTTGACATATGGAATGGTACACCATCCCGGTGTCCCACAGGACATCCTACCGAGGCTTGAATCCTTGGCTATATCTGACCTTGCTGCAGTCTTCAGCCATGAATCCATTGGCTCTTTCAATGCTTTGTATAGTCTAGTTGGTCATGGTACTTGTTGGCTGCATCTTGTGCTGCATCACAAGAGAAGAAACTCACTTTAAATTCTCCATAAATTGTCATCCAATGCTGATATTTAAAACTTGAATGCAACTCATCTCAACTCAACTAAGTTTAGTCCTAAACTAGTTAGAGTGGGCTTCATGCATCCTTTTCCTCCATTTCACTTTATTTGGGGCCACAATTTCTGAACAATGAAATGATAGTCAGTTTTTCTTATTACTTCATCCCATATGATTTTCGGTCTAATTCTATTCTCTTTCCTTATACCTATGTCAAATCACTCCATATTGATGTATCCCTCGGCCTATGTTATATTTGTCCAAACCATCTAAATGGTCCTTTCAATTTGTCCTCAATTAGGACTCTCTATCTTTTTACGAATGACTTCATTTTTATTCCATCTTTTTTTGTATTACCATATCTATCTCCACATTCTCATTTTGACCACATTCTCATTTTGACCACATTCATCTTATGCATATGTTACTTCTTAATTGCCTAACATTTTGTAATATAAGGGCCCCTTTGGTTGGGGTAATCTGGCTTGAAAAATATTTTCCCAAGCCAGATTATCATGTGTGGTACAAAAAGTGGATGAGAAAGATGGTAAAATAAATAGCGGGTCTCATATCTATTTTTTTTTTAGAGAAAAGATAAAACAAATACCCCCAAGGGGTGGTTTTTGTTGTCCCATGCTAGATTACTGAGTGGCGGTAATCTAAAAATATCATTTCTTGATGAAAAAATCCTCACTTATATTATATTAACATTATATTAATTATATTAATATAATATAATTAATATTAAATTAATTAATATTAATTATACTAATATATATTATGCTAATATATTATAAATATATTAATTAGTAATATTTATAAATAATAATATATTTAATATATTAGTATCTTTATTAATAAATATTAATCATTAATAAACAATTAACAAATATTTATTAATTATCAATAAATCTAATGTAGGATTTATTAATAATTAATATATTTATTTACATACTAAAACATACTAGAATTTATTTATATTAAGAAATATATTGTCTAAAAATAT
Source organism: Elaeis guineensis (assembly GCF_000442705.2). Classification (NCBI taxonomy): domain Eukaryota; kingdom Viridiplantae; phylum Streptophyta; class Magnoliopsida; order Arecales; family Arecaceae; genus Elaeis; species Elaeis guineensis. The sequence goes on from NC_025997.2 coordinate 82,916,508, forward strand.
GTAATTGACTTAAAAAAATTATTTACTCATGTAAATATAGTTCAATATTCCAAATAGGCAATATTGATGGTGTTTATGTAAGTGGGCCATAAATAGCCAACACATGGACTGAAAAAAATATTATTATCCGAATTGTTTATTTAAGGGCATTGTTAAAAAATTGACAATATTCCCATATAAGATCGTCTCAAACCAAATATAGTAATCTTTTTTGATGCTATTTTTTTGAGTAATTTTTCCACCAATCAAACATGGTAAAATTTATTTTCTTCTGCAATCATTTTTTCAGATAAATGATTCGTAGGAATCATCTTATTATTCTGTAATTTGACATACCCCAACCGAATGAACCTTAAAGTATAGCCGGTTATATTGCTATCTAATAAAATTTTTCTTTCAACTTGGTAGGAATTTGCACTTTGCTGTTCTATCTACCCTACTTTAGTCCTATAGATAACATCATTCAATCTCCCCTCATGAATAATTGATCCTAAATTCTGAAAATGATCGGGAACTTACCAATCCTCAAATCTCAATCAATCTTCATCTCTATTTCTAATTTAAGGGCATTGTTAGAAAATTGGCAATATGCCCATATAAGATCGCCTCCAACCAAATATACTAATCTTTTCCGATGCTATTTTTTTGATTAATTTTTCTACTAACCAAATATAGTAAAATTTATTTTCCTCCGTGATTATTTTTTTAGATCAATGATTCCTAGGAATCATCATATTATTTTGTAATTAGACATACCCCAACTGAACGAACCTTAAAGTATAGCTGGTTGTATTGTTGTCCTATAAAATTTTACCTTCAACTTGGTAGGAATTTGCACTTCGCGGATTTATCCACCCTACTTTAGTCCTATAGATAACATCTTTCAATCTCCCCTCATGAATAATGGATCCTAAATTCTAAAAATGATCAAGAACTAAACAATCCTCAAATTTCAATCTATCTTCATCTCTGTTTCTAATTTACTAAATTAGATTCCATATGTTCGTCTTGGTCTTACTTAACCGAAATCCTTAAATTATAATGTACTTCTCTATAATTCTAACTTATGATTAACTCCAACCTTAGTTCATCCTAGGTCCGTAATCTCGATACCGCGTACCATACCAATGCAATATGGGTCGATATCGTACAGTGCACACCTCATAACAAAACAACCATGGAACCACTTTTTCCACTTTTTATCTGGGTATACCTCATTATACACTTTGATACATCAATATGGGTTGATACGTACCTCGATAGGCCCTAATGTGCCTCAATACTCGGTACAGGTAGTATGGGGTCTATATTGATCCGGATATCAGTTCGTATCGGTTTTGACCCGATATGTGGTATGCCCCATGCTAGACAATTCGGGGCAGTATAATAGTCCATGATTTCATCCATCAAGACTATATCATCTACAAAAAATATGCTTCAGTGAATATTATGCTAAATATATCTAGTAAGGTCATCCATTATTAGTGCAAAAATGTAAGAACTTAGAGTAGATCCTTGGTGTAAACGTTTTTGGAAACTTACTACTATTACCATAGGTAGTTCTCACAATAGCGACCACTCTATCATGCATGTTCTTAATCCTATTAATATAATTAATAATTTTTTTCTTTTCTAACACCTGTCATGAGACTTCTCTTGGAAGGCTATCTTATGCTTTGATAAATCAAGAAACATCATATAAAGATCGTCTCTTTTCTCTATATTTCTTCTTTAACTTCTGAAGGAGAAAAATAGCTTTCATAGTGGACTTTCCTATCATGAAATCAAGTTAGTTCTTTGATATCTGTGTCCCACCTTAGTTTGTGCTCAACCACTCTCTCCCAAAGTTTTGTAGGATGGCTCATGAGTTCAATACCATGATAGTTAGAATAATTTTGAATATTACTTTTATAATTATAAATCGGTACTATGGTGCTCTTCATTCATCAGACATCTTTTTAATCTTTAAATCTTATTAAATAAATAAGTCAACCAAGTTACTTCCACAACTCCTATACTCTTCCAAACCTCAATATAGATTCTATTAAGCCTCATTGCTTTTCCTACTTTTATCTTTTTCATAGCATTTTTTACTGCAAATATTCTAATTCTATGTAATACTTATAATTTCTATTCTCAGCAAAACTAGTAAAGTATCCTAAATCTATTACATGACTTTCATTGAATAGCTTGTCGAATAATTTCTTCATTTGATGTCACCTTCCTTGACCAAAACATTTTGGTTTTCATCTTTGATTCATTTAACCTGAGTCAAGTCTCTAGTTTTCTTTTCTCTTAGGTATTATAGTTTTATAGGTATCTTTCTCACCATCATTAGCTTTTAATTTGTGATATTACTCTTTGTATGCTTTGAATTTAGCCTCTTGTATCATTTTTTTTGTCCCTCTTAAGCCATCTTGTAGCTTTCACATGCTTCTCTATTCCTACATTTTAAGTAGTTTTCTATAGTGCTCTCTTTTAGCCTTAATTGGCAGCCTAATTTCCTCATTCCATGACTAAGTTTGCTTTTTTTTTTCCCCTTTGATCTCCTAATACCTCTGTAACCACTTCTTAATATTATTTGCCATCTCTTCGCACATGGTATTGACTTCTCCATCTATAACCCATTTTCCCTCCTTCAATTTTCTATCTTTAAAAGCCCTTTATTTCTCTCCCTGCAAATTTCACCACTTAGTCTTTGTTTTCCTGTTTTCGTTAGTCCTCTTTCATTTTATAATGCACACATCTAAAACTACCAATCTATATTAAACTCTTACTCGATATAACGTTACAATCTTTACATAAAACTTAGTCAATCTAAATCTATTTGACTAGTATTATACCTATAGTTAAATGTTATCAAGTGAGAATCCTTTATTTTAAAGCAAGTCTGAGATAACAAGGGTCATATACCACTGTGAAGTCGAGAATGGCATCTCCATTCTCATCTATATCTCCAATACCATACCTTTCATGCTTTCTTTTTAGAAACCTATACTATATTTCCCACATTCCATTCAAATCTCCTCTGATAAATATCTTTTCTCTAGTAGATAACTCTTGAATTAATCCATCCACGCCCTCCTAAAAGCATTGCTTTGTAGCTTCATCCGATCCTATTTGAGGAGCATAAGTATTAATGATATTAATAGACTTCTAAGATCAATTTTATCAAGATTATTCTATCTCTTACCTTCTTAATATCAACAATCTTTTAAACTCTTATCTACAATAGTTCCTACTCTATTTTTATTTCTATATTTTCTTGTATACCAAAGTTTGTAACTTGTCTTACCAACTAACTTCACTTTTTCTTCCTTCCCATTTAGTCTCTTGCAGGTAAGCTATGTTAGCTCTCTTGGCCATTGTATCTACTAGTTCCATCAATTTCTTTGTCAACAACCTTATATTCCAAGTTGCTAAATATATCCTACTTTCTTGGACTAACTTCTTTACCCACACCCATCCATAATCTAATCAGACTCAAAATAAAAGTGTTACTTTCAGAACGATTCATAGAATCAGATGCTATGTAAGATCGCTTGGATCCTACAACATTATTGGGCTCGAAAAGTCATGACCTATGTTGGATTACAAAGAGGTTAAAACAGCTTTGTGTTGCATCAGATAGCTAGAAGCATATAACTTATCCAGTGAAGCTTGTATTACATTTTGGTTTTTGATTTGGTCCTCGTATTTTATTACAAGATGAGTCCTTATGTTCGGCTTTAGAGTGCATCACCAACTCAAATGTGTTAGTGATCTAACTGCTCTTGTTACCATTAAACACTTAAAACCATGGAATGTTGTATTGCCCTGAAATACCTAGTTTGGATACACGGAGCCGTACTGGCATAGTTTTGCCCTTTGGTTCGAGAAATCCGGTGAAACAGAAGAGAGGGAAAAGGAGGCGAAACAAGAAAGGGAGAAGGAGACTGAGGAAAAGAGAGAGGGAGGGAGCAGGAGAGGGAGGCTGAGAGATGCCAGGAGAGGGAAAGAGAGCCGGCTTGAAAACTCTCCTCTCCTTAGCTTCTTCACAAGGCCATAGGAGGCGCTACTGTTTCAAAACAAAATAGGGGCTTTGCCCTAATCTTTTTATGTGAAGCTAATCTAACTTCACTTAAAAGGTCACAAAAAAATTAAGAATGTAGACCTTTTTCATTTCGAAACAAGGGTGCACCCTGCAAAGGAGCTCAAGAGGAGAAGAGGGCTTTCGACTTTCGAGCCCTTCTCCCTCTCTCTTCGAGCATCTCCCTCCCTCTATCCCTCCTTTCCTCTCCTCTCCTCCCTCCATCTCTCATTTTGTCTCTCTCAATCTACTTTTCCTTCACTGGATTTCCTTTGTTGGTATGCATTGAAATGGCATGACATGGTACTAGATTGTACCATACTGCTGGCCAATTAGTATAGATGCCGGTACAGCTGTATAGCGGTATAGGTACTGCATACCATGGTTTTTCGAACCATCTCAAATCGGGCGGTTCAGGTTGTGCCAAACCGTACCACTGGAAATCGATCTGATTCCGGCATAGAAAACGGCATGATGGCCGTCTCGGAGGGAGGGAGAAGAAAGAGAGGAAAAGAGAGAGAGGAAGAGAGGGTGCCGTATTTTATTTTTTTTAAGATTTTGGTTGAAGTCGGCAACCGACCACCCTTGCCGCTCTCTCACCAGTTGTCGGAGATGTCGTGGCGGCGTCGTCGTCCGTCCGGAGACCTTCGACGGCCTCTGAACACTAGGTAAGGAGGACTCCCCCTTTCTATCCTTCGGTCCTTCCCTCACTCCACCCTTATCGAGCTCGATAAGAGCTTGGATGGCCTTCGGTGGCTGCCGGAGGTCCTCTCTCCCTCTCCCTCTCCTTCTCCCCCCTCTCTCTCTTCCTCTCTTTCTTCTCCCTCTCCTCTTCTCTGCCCTGTTGGTTCGGCCCGGCATGGGCTGGTATGGAATGGTAACGAACCATACCGCCGGTCGGCTAGCATGACGTCCGGTTCCGGTTCCACGGTCCTTGCTGCATACCTTTCTCGAAACAACATGACAAATAATTCTTTCACTCTTCTAGTATTCTTATGTTGATTTGTCTATCTCATTTCCTTACATAATTTATTTCTGCTCCTCCCTATGGTCTATAGTTGCTTAGGAAACTTGATTTGTGCACTAATTTTATAACATAGCTATTTGGCCATATGTATGTCTTGAAACCTCCCCCCCCCTCCCCCACATTGAGACTCACACGTCAATTTTGTATATATCCACGATGTTGCTACTTATGTTTTAGTATCATTCCTTCCAACACTCAGGCTTCTAAACTGTTCCATTTTATATTGTTTTCATAAATTCCACCTATGAAGCTCTAGATCATTGCTCTATTATCCACTCTTAAATGCCCAAGAAACTTGTTTCAAGTTTTCTGGACAAACTCATAACTAGTGCTTATATTGTTTCTAGGTCTGTTTCATTGTCCTGTGGAAATAGTAGCTTACCAGTTCATGTTTTGTTTTCTACCACCCTGGTTTATTATCTCCAGATATATTTGATATATTAAAAAAAATTATTCTGCAGGAATAGCTTTATATTGTGTACATTCAAAAAAACTTTATGGAGGCTAGTCAATTTTTTTATTGGCATGTTAAAGTTCTTGAGTGAATGTTTTTTATGTTATATATGGTACATATTTTTATAAATATTCTGCGTACTTGCCATTGAGGGGCGATATTTAGTTCAATTGAATTCTGTGCAGTTTGAAGGTGCATACAACCTGCTGACAGATGCAGAAGAGATGAATGAGATGCCTACAGCAGGCATGTATAATGCTATCATGGCTGGATATTTTAGACAGGCAAGTGTATTAGATTAATTTATTTTTTTATTTTGAAGTTTTCATTTTTAGTTGGAACATATTAGAGAGACCTTTTGTTTATCCATTCAAAAGTTTGCTCTTGACTGGATATCATGTTACATAGACATTCTACCTATAGAGTTATTACTGCTGACAGTCACATTGTGTTACTGCATATTGCAGATTCTTCATGTTTGATTCATAAGACTTTGGATATACATTTCTTGAATAGCGAAATTTCTAAATTTTTTTCTTATTTTCATGACTGGGCTCCATAAGGGTCTTTTTTTTTTTCTTTTTCTATGTTGGAAATGTGGGATCCCAAATTCCAAGAACTAGGGTCTGCTGTTTGTTTTGTCATGACTAGGTTTCATAAGATTTCAAGTTCCAAGATTTCTACATTTAAGTGTGAGATTCGAGTTCCGAGAACTAGAGTTCTGCTGTTTTTTGGCAGGAATTTGGGGCATAATAAGTGGGTTGGTGATGAACACTTAAATATTTGTGAGATGAGTGAATGGGAGAGCATTAAAGTAGCAATAAATGTTTTGCTATGGGAAACTTGACTTCAGAGCCTTCCCCTCTGAAGTCAAGTTTGGCCTTTTTGATTGAACTGGTGTTACCATGTTCATGCTTATTTAGGGGGAAACAAACACTTGGAAGTTGGAAGTGTACTCTTTTGACTGAACTTGAGTTTGATCTCTGCAGTTATGAGGGAGCAAATAGGTCCAAAAAGTTATGCTCCAAATTGCGGCATACTGGAATTACAATTGTAGTTATTCTTGAACTTCTACATCTCTTGCATTGTTCAAACTTAAAAATGCTGAGATGCTTTTCTTGATTTTAACTGTGTTTCTCAAACCACTACTCCCAAGGGTGGCATGAGGAATAGCAAGTTTTATTATTCTTGCCTAAGTATACACTTAGGCACCATTTGGTTCATCGTTGAGATGGAGCAAGTCCTTTTGATATTTATGCCATTTCCCAGCTAGTTAGCAACTTTTTACATTGGGATAGAGCACTTTTAAATCTTAATGATGGGTAAAATAGGAATTTCAGAAAATATGACAACACTGAACCCCTTTAACTAGCTTACCCATTTAACCACAAGGCAAAATTACTGCCTGAAATGGTGGAATAACTTTAACTTGCAACTTAATTGATTTAATCCTATTTTGCTATCCCTGAACCAAATGGGGCCTTATAAAATAGAGAACATGCTTCTTGGCAGAACAAGGAAAGCTGGATTATGATTCTTATCCAAGGACCGCCGAATCAAAACTGGATCCTGTGCCAACCGGCTGATGGTATAGTTCGGTATGGATTTGTACCGATCCGTGCTGGGCCGAACCGATAGGGTAGAGAAGGAGAGAGGGAGAAGAAAGAGAGGAAGAGAGAAAGAGGGGGCGAAGGGGAGGGAGAGGAAGAGAGGGCCTCTAGAGGCCATTCGAGCTCTTGTTGAGCTTGGTAAGGGTGGAGAGAGAGGAGAGAGAGGGGGAGATCGTAATCGGATGTCTGGAGGTCGTCAGAGGTCTTTGGAAGGACAGCGACGCCTTTGTGACGTCTCCGATGGCTGGCGAGCCAGCGTCGAGGGATCCGAGGACAGTCGAGGCCGGAGAAGAGCCTCTGCCCTCCATTTGGCTTTTATTGTGCGAAGTCGGCACAGCCAACTTCAATCAAAATTATAAAAAAAAAAAATATGGCGAAGTCGGCAATTGCATTGCCGACTTCGCACGATAAAAGCCAAAAAAAAATGCGAAATAGTGGTGAACCTCTGTTTATTACCGGAGGAGGGTGGAGGCCCTCCTCTAGTCTCGCCGCTCTCTGGTCACTCAGCGCTGGTTTGTCGGTCGTCAGAGATGTCGTGGTAGCATTGCCGTCCATTCGGAGGCCTTCGATGGCCTCCAGACATCCGATAAGGATCTCCCCCTCTCTCTCCCCTCCTTTCGCCCTTATCGAGCTTGGATGGCCTCCGACGGCCGCTGGAGGCCCTCTCTTCCTCTTCCTCTCCCTCTTCTTCTCTCCCTCCTCTTTCTTCTCACTCCCTTCGAGACAGCCGCTGTGCCATTTTGTACGTCAGAACCGGACCGATTTTCCATCGGTATGGTTCGGTACGCTCTGAACCGTCTGGTTTGGAGAACGATGCTCTTATCCCTGCATATATTTTTCTATGTACATAGCTTTGGGGGACCTAGAGAACTTGAAGTTAACATATTGACTTTTGATGGAGTAGGGATTAGGTGATAGTTAGGAATGGCAGATGAAACAATTTAGTTTTTATATCCATTTTGACTTTCACCATCTACCAAGTTAGATCTCAATATATGAGGTTGCTAAGCAATTTGAATAAAAAAAAACACTAGCACTAAATACCAAAAGAAAAAAAAGACATGAGAATAGACAGAAATACTCTATAATTCCTAAAACAACTATATCATGACTCTGTGTGATGCCCCATAATCGCCAATCAAGGTGCTAGGTCATTGATGTTGATTCACAAACTTGTATGCCTTTTTTAGCACCTCGTTTAGGGATGAAAACCTCATGATTCCTATCGCTTGTTAAAATAAAGGTGGAGCTTAGGAAAGAAAAAGAAGAATTTGGAGTTGTTTTTACAATGTATCACAACCTCAAACAAACTTATGCTCATTTTCCCTAATTATCCATCTATATTCAAGTGGGTTGTGTTTGGTTGGTCACTTGGTCGTAGTTTATTATTTAGCATACGTCATTCAAGCTTGTATGGGTTTAGAATATGGAACTAGGCCTGAGCAATATTTTAAAAGACAACGATGGTATGCAGATGGTTAAGGGACCATGTAGTGCATATGCATTATATGGGTCACATATGCAGGCACAAATGCAGTTTGGTATTTGAAGCATTTTTGTAAATAATAGCAATATTAATCATAGTGACATCTAACAATTAGTGCGTAGTACTTATTAGTTGTAATAACTATGGTATAATTAATTAACTTCAGTGCAAAACTTTAGCATAATTAACATATTGGCATTGTTAATATACATCCAACCTACTTGAAACCCACAACCAATCGACCATGAGCTTGAGTATGCCTTATTCACCTGGCCTCAATAAGAATGGCAGCATAGGTGGTCACACAACCATGTATGCAGTTGTATAATGGTAATTAGGCTGCATATGCAGCCACATAATCCTAATCCTACTATATATGTATCCACAAAATGCTAATCAAGCCGTCTATTTGGTCTATATGCGGCCCAACCACATATAATGGCTGCATATACATGCGTTCTTAGGCAGTATTTTTAAACATGGATCTGACCATTTATTCAATGTAGTTCTGTAGGATCCCTCCAGAAAAATTTAATGATCAAAGCAATGATTTGTATTGCATGTATCAACCTGGCAGTGCTCTGTATTTACTCTGGTGGTTTAGAATCAGTACACTACATTTATCGGGACAGTTCTGAAGATGAAGCTACGGGCCTGTAGTGCCCAAACTATCCTGTATTGCCTGTATTGACCCTGTACCACTTGCCACATCCCTTTTTCCTCATTTGGACTGGCAATGCACCAGCTTAATATGGTACATGCTGCATACTGTACCTGCAGATGATTAATATGGTATATACCTTGATTTTTTAAATATTAGATTGAAGTACCACATTGTAAAGTAAACGTTTCATTTATATCCACACCAATGTATGTTTTGCTCAAGAAATTGGTAAGCATGTAATTGTCTAGCATAGTCTGAAGCATGAACCGTATGATATGGACAGATATGGTATCATACCTTCATCTTTGGAAAATTCTGACATAGGATGACAAATTGATCATGTCATGTCTAAAGATTCATGCAAGGTCGGTTTATAAGTGACATCCAGGTTTGTGTTGGAGAGTTGACTTTTTTTTTTTTTTTTTGTAATTTGGCTTCATGAAACTGTAAGGATAAAAATTAGGTAAGAGTTTGTATCGAGTTGAGGGCCTCCTAATCCCCCTCGAACTGGTAAAATTGAAATCGATTTATCTTTGAAAAATATACAAAGATATCAAGGACTTTATGTAATAATAAATATAAAATTTCTAGTCTATAGTTAGGTTGAAATTGATTTATCTTTGAAAGTTACACAAAGAAATTCAGTTTAAAAAGAAACTGATTCACATGCCCATTCAGTTCAATGTCAACGTCTGGTGCATTCTTGTCAAATTGGCTTGTTTCTGATTTTTTTTACTTTCAAACACTCAATATATCTAACCTGCATATAAAAAACTACATTATAGTGTGCAGAATCAGAAAGTTTCCTTAGTACTATGTTTTTTCCCCTTGGCATCATTTTGATTAATTCATTGCCTACTACATCCATTCCTTGGACTAATTGAATAACAAAGTACTTGTGTTCTGTTTTATTATAGTTGTGTCAGACTATTGCACTATTTTAATGTTCATTCTAATATTTTCTTGCACATGACCATCTAGTTTTTGCACCACTAAGCTTTAGACAACATGTTCCTTGATTCCTATGGCAAGATCCACATCAACAATGTATAAAGCAAGGTTTGCCAAACCGTCCTAAACCACCTGGTTTGGGGCGTGCTGAATTGTATCGGTGACCGATCGGGATGGTTCCGGCATTTAAAACAAAACATTGGTGAGGATGGGGGAGGGAGAAGGAAAGAGAGGAAAAGAGAGGGGGGGGAGGGAAGGAGAAGGGAAGGTCGGGGAGGCCGCTGGAGACCTGTCGAGGCCATCGGATTGCTGCTAAAGCCTCTAGAGCTCCGCCCTCCTCCAGAGAGAGGAAAATAAAGAGAGAGGGGGGAGGGAGGGAAGGAGCGGGAGAGGCCGTGGAGGCCCCTTCATGGTCGGATTTCCCTTCTTGGCCTCCACTGGGTTGGAAGAGGGGCGTGTTGCCGACTCCATTGTGAATCAGCAAAAAAAAAAATTGAAATTACGATCGTAATAGGGGCATCACTTATATTTCGATCCAGTAGTGGCCGAGGAGGCAAATCCGGCCATCTGAGGGCCTCCCCAGCCCTCTGACAACCACCGCTAGCCTCCTCGCCCTCTTTTGCTCTCTCCCTCTCTCTCTTTTTCTCTCTTCAGTTCTCCCTCTCCCCACTCTTTTTGCTATGTTGGTTCGGGCTTCGCATAGAATGGTATGGGGCAAGGTTTGCCATACCGTGCTGAACCAGCTGGTACACCCCATTTCGTACCGGATCGATGGAAAACCGGCATGATTTGGCCAGTAAAATCGGTACACCGACGGTACCGAAGAAAAAAGAACAGAAAGTGAGAAAGAGAGAGAGGGGAGGGGAAGGAGGGAGGTGGGAGCCGTCGGAGGCTGGCGGTGGCCGGCTGCGGCCGTCGGAGGGCTTTCGAGTCCCATTTCGCCCGATAGGGCTTTCAAGAGAGCAAAAAAGAGAGAGCGCTCGGAGGGGGGGCGGAGAACCTACCGGACGGATGGTGCCTTCGTTGCGAGGCTCCCGATGGCCGGCGAGCCGACACCGATGGCCTGAGGGCAGTCGAGCGGGCGGAGCCCCTCCACGGCTCCGTCCCCTTTCTTTTTCGAAACAGACGACGTCTGTTTCGATTTTTTTTTTTTTGTTTTAAACTTATAAAGTCGGCAACTGGGTTGCCGACTTAAGAATTTTTTTTAAAAAGACCAAAAATCGTGAAGCCGGTAAATTGTTTGCCGACTTCACTTAAAACTATATTTTTTAAAAAAATTTGTGAAACAGAGGCGATGTCCCTGTTTCACGCCTACAGCGCCGTGCGCGTGGACTGCGCCCTCTGACGGCCACGACGGCCAGTCGGAGGCCGTTCGACGGCCCCATCGGCTCCTTCCCCTCCCTCTTTTTTTTTATTCCTCTTTCTCTCTCTCTTTTTCTTCCGGTTCGGATCGTCGGTTCGGTACAGTATGAAACCATATCGAACCGTACCGCCGGTCGGTCGAAACGGCCGGCGGTACCGGTTCAGCATATGGGGGCATACCGAACTATGCTGCTGGCCGATTGGTACTTGCCCTGATACTGGCATAGCAAATATGGGTACAAAGTCATATTCCAAAAGCCATTGGGATTTATAGTTCTTGAGTGGACGATGCTCACAATATCTGTTCACTACCAAGATCAATGTTACTTCTCCAAGAGTTTCAACAAACTAAGAACTTCTGTTCAGGACGAAAGAATTTATTATTTTAATCTTCTGAGCCATGTGATCCCCTTGGATGTTTTTACATGATCATGGGACTCATGATTTTCATCTTCATCAAAAGCTTGCCATGAAGACTAAGCAGAGGCAAGTTCTCTCTTGATGTGACAATATTTTTGGTCACTACAGAAGGGCTATCACAATGCTTAAAATCTTCTAAGAACTAAGAAGGTTGTTAGAATCCCTAAAATCTCTCAACTTATCCAGAATAATGCTAATTTGGCTTTGATCTATTTGTTAATTGGTTGTTATTTTGTTTCTTTATTTGTTGAGATTTGATCCTCTAAATATAGTTATCCCTTATTCTTTGGGATTGGGATTTGATCCTCTAAATATGGTTATTCTTTTATTCTTTGGGATTTGATCCTCTAAATATGGTCATCTCCTATGTATTTATACAGCTATTATGCCATTGTAAATGATAAGAAAATACAATTAACTTTTTCCTCATGGTATCAGAGCAAGGTTCCTTAGACACCTTCTGATTTTTTTTAAGACCTTCATTGCCTTCGATCCTATGTCTCTCTGGCCTTTGTTGCCGTTACTAGCTATTGCTCGTCCCATTCTCCTCCGTCGCTGAACCATGTCAGAAGCCACTACTACAGCCTCTGAAATTGTGGCCAGTAATTCTACTAGACTGATTCGGCAATCCCACTACTCATGGGGAACTCCAAAGCATGACTTCTTCCTGCGGTTGGATGGAAAAAACTACCTCTAGTGGTCACAGATCGTCAAGACATTTCTCAAGGGGCATGGCAAAATTCGTCACTTGACTGAAATAGGATCAAGTTCTATCGATCTCAAGTTTCCAGCATGGGACAAGGACTCTATGATTATGTCATGGCTTTGGAATTCCATGCAATTGGATATTAGCAAAAATTTGATGTTTTTGCCTACTGCTCGGGATATTTGGGACACCGTTCGCCAAACGTACTCCAAAATGCAAGATGCTGTTGTTATCTATGAAATCAAGACCAAAATCTCGACCACCAAGCAAGGTAATCTCTCTGTTATAGAATATTACAATCTCATGAATGGATTTTGGCTTGAGTTGGATCACTACCAAGATATTAAGATGCACTGCAGTGAAGATGCTAAGGCCCTTGTCAATTTGGTGGAAAGGGATCGTATTTTTTAATTTCTTGCAAGACTGAACGTGGAATTTGATCCACTCCGTGCACAATTCTTGGGAAGGATCGGTTGCCTCCATTGAATGAAGTTTTCTCCTTTATTCGTGCTAAAGAAAATCGACGATCTGTTATGTTAGAAACTTAGTCCACCGAAAGTTCAGCAATGATCTCTACGAAGACTCTGGATGGAGGCGGCAAGTCGACTTCTCTTGGCCAAGGCTATGGTGACAAGTCAAATGATAGCTCCTCTCCAAAACAATCCATTCGAGACAATTTTTGGTGTACCTATTGTAAAAGCCACGCCACATGAAGGATAATTGCTTTAAAGTTCATGGCAAAGCCCAAGTTCTCAGTCGCAATGGCAGATTTAAGAGTCAGCAAAGGGGACTAGCCAATTGCACAAATAAGGAGGGACCTCCACCGGATAAACCAACCTTGAAAAAAGAAGAAATCCGAGATTTCAGCAAAGATGAGATTGAAAAATTGTGAGGTTTACTCAACTTCCTCTCTAATTCCTCTAGCTCATGTTCATTGACTCAATCTGGTAAGTGTCTCATTTTTGAAATTTTTAATGCCAATCCTGTGAACAATTTCGGCTCCTGGATCGTTGATTCAGGAGCTACTGACCATATGACCAATATTCCCACCAAATTTGATATCTATAAGTCAAGGCCAGGCAATAAGATAATTACTGTTGCTGATGGCACTCCAATAATTATTGCAAGATAGAGAACTATCAAATTAACATATTCTCTTTCCTTACAGAATGTCCTCCATGTTCCCAAGCTGTCCACCAATCTCATTTCTATTCATCAGCTTGCAAAAAATTTGAATTGCCAAGTGACATTCTTTCCTACTCATTGTGTGTTTCAGAAACAGGATTTGGGGAAGATGATTGGATTTGCTGAGGAAAGGAATGGCTTCTATCTTCTTGAAGGTGTGAATGGTTCTATGGATGAAGGGGCTTAGTTGACTCTCTCGTGCTTCTCCAAAAATATCCTCTCTAATCCTTCCACCTCATCCAATAAATCTAAAATTTGGCTTCATCACCTTCATCTTGGACATCCAACATTTCAATTACTAAAGACAATGTTTCTTTTACTCTTTAAAAATGTTCCTATTGATAGTTTTTATTGTGATACTTTATACAATTGCAAAACATCATCGTGTGTCATTTCCTTTGAGTAATACAAAGCCATTCCATCCTTTTTTCTTGGTACATACTGATGTTTGGGGATCATCTAAAATCCCTAATATCACTGGTGCTAAGTGGTTTGTTTCATTTATTGATGATTGCACGAAAACAATTTGATTATTCCTCATGAAAGAGAAGTTTGAAGTTAGCCACATTTTTTTCATTTTCTATAAAATAATAAAGACACAATTTGGAGTTCCTATTAAAAGATTTCGATCGGATAATGCTAGGGATTATTTCAACCTAACTCTATCCACCTTCTTGCAAAATGAAGGCATTATCTATCAGTCTTCTTGTGTTGACACATCCCAACAAAATGGAGTGGCTGAATGAAAAAATAGGCACTTATGTCACTCGAGCCCTCTTATTTTAGTCCAATGCTCCTAAAAAACTGTGGGGGGAGGCTGTTCTAATAGCAGCCTATTTAATAAACCGAGTGTCTTCACGACTTCTGGATCACAAGAGTCCTATAGAGCTTCCATCCGACTTCTATCCACATTTTCATTATTCAAACACTCTATCACTTAGAGTGTTCGGTTGTTTGTCTTTTGTCCATATTTACCAACAACATAGGAGTAAGCTTGATCCTAAAGCTCTCAAATGCATATTTATAGGCTACTCAAACACACAAAAAGGATACAAATATTATCTACCCTCTATCCGAAAAGTTTTCGTTTCCATAGATGTCTCCTTTCAAGAAAATGAACCATTTTTCCAACCTTCCCATTCCTATCGTCAGGGGGAGAAGACTAATGTAGGTATGGAATAGGGTATCATTTTTGATAATTCAGTATCTCCTATCTCTCTTTTTTTGCCTCTGCTGGCCTGTCCCCCCTTGCAGGTCTCTTCTTCTCCTCCTCCATCAGTACCTCTATTGGAATTACAAGAGGAACAGCAGCAGTAGCCAAGCTCTAAATCACTAGCGAAACTACTAAACATACTCGAGAAGGAAGTTCAATCCAGAGCTGAGACAAATTCATGAATCTGAGCCGGATCCAAATAATAAAATTTCTGTTTCTCTTACTATTATTGAGTCTGATCCTACAGACCCTACACCCTAAGATTTGGACTTATCAATTGCTTTGAGAAAAGGAACTAGAAATTGCACCCATCATCAATTTCACAATTTGTTTCCTTTCATAGACTATCTGCACAACACAAAAGTTTCCTCACTACTATAAACTCAATTGACATTCTCAAAACCATGCAAGATGCATTAAAAAATAAGAATTGGGTACAAGCCATGAAAGAGAAAATGAATACATTAGAGAGGAATAAGACTTGGGAGATTGTCGCTCTCCCTAAAGAAAAACAACTGGTGGGATGTAAATGGGTTTATACATTGAAATATAAGGCTGATGGGTCTCTTAAGAGGTACAAAGTGAGATTAGTTGCGAAAGGATATACTTAAACCTATGGAGTGGACTATCAAGAAACTTTTGCACATGTAGCGAAGATGAATACTGTGCGAATTTTATTATCTATTGCTGTTATATTTGATTGGTGTTTACAGCAATTTGATGTCAAGGATGCATCCCTACATGAGGACTTAGAGGAGAAAGTCTTCATGGAACCTCCATCCAGATTTGATGGGAGTTTTGGGGCCAATAAGGCATGTCGTTTAAAAAGGGCACTTTATGGCTTGAAACAATCACCCAAAACATGGTTTGGGAGATTTACAAAGGCCATGTTGAGAATGGGATATAAACAGAGTCAAGGGGATCATACATTGTTTATCAAGCACTCAATTAAAGGTGAACTCACTACTCTATTGGTCTATATAGATGATATCATTGTGACAGGGAATGATGAAGTTGAAAAGGAGTCCTTTAAGAATCATCTAGCTCGAGAATTTGAAATCAAGGAACTAGGACACCTCAAGTACTTCCTAGGCATTGAAGTAGCATACTAAAAAGGGGCATTTTCATCTCTCAAACAAAATATGTGCTAGATCTACTCAAAGAGACAAGGAATCTCGACAGCAAAGCATTAAGCACACCTATTGATCCAAACTACAAAATAGGAAGGACAGAAGAAGGCAACATAGTGGACAAAGGAAGATATCAAAGACTTGTTGGAAGATTGATCTACCTTTCTCACACGACCAGACATCGCATACTCAGTATGATAAGTCAATTCATGCATAATCCAAAGGAGGAACATTTGCAAGCGGTTCATAGAATCCTCCATTACCTCAAAGCAACACTAGGAAAGAAAATTTTATTTAAAAAGAGAAAAGTATTGACTTTAGAAGCGTACAAAGATACAGATTATGTAGGATCCCAAATAGACAGGAGATCAACGTCTGGCTATTGCACCTTCTTTGGAAGAAATTTGGTTACATGGAGAAGCAAGAAATAGAATGTGGTTGTGAGATCCAGTGCTGAAGCTGAATTTAGATCTATGGCTCATGAATTGTGTGAACTTTTGTGGCTAAAAATAATTCTGGACGATCTCAGAATTAAAAGAGAAGGAACTATGAAGTTGTGTTGTGACAACAAGTCTGTTATAAATAATGTGCATAATCCTGTTCAACATAACAGGACTAAGCACATTGAGATAGATAGACATTTTATAAAAGAAAAGCTGGACAGTGGCTTGATTAGCACCCCTTATATACTATTAGATTGTCAATTAGCCGATGTTTTAATAAAAGAACTACTTACAGCTAGATTTCAGAAATTTACAAGCAAGTTGGGAATGGAAGATATTTATTCACCAGCTTGATGGGGAGTGTTAAAATCCCTAAAATCTCTCAACTTACCTAGAATAATGCTAATTCAAGTTTGATCTATTTGTTAATTGATTTTTATTTTATTTTCTTATTTGTTGGGATTTGATCCTGAAAATATGGTCATCCCTTATGTATTTATACAGCTATTATGCCATTGTAAATAATAAGGAAATATAATTATCTTTTTCCTCAAAGGTTTCAATGGCATTTGTTGCACTTCAGGTTGAAGATAAAGTAGATTGTTTCAAACTTTCAATTAAGCATGACTTTTCCATAAACTTATTGGACTTAATGTGATATGCTTTCACCATTTGCATGTTATTAACTCCATTGAGTTGTTTACATGTGTTCACCAAAATACATTCATTTTTATGATTAAAGAATTTTTTTTTTGTTTGCTGAAGAGCTTGAAGTGATGTTTTTCCTAAAATGCTATTAATGCGAATCCTATGAAGGAGGGAGCTAAATATATTATCTGCATAAAAGACATATAGAATGAAGGAAAAAGGAGGAGCTTAGAAAAAGGTTAGTGTGGTTAATCATATATATATATGTTAAAATGGAGGCTATCTACGTTGGCAGAGCCTCCGTCTGCGACGTGTTTTATTTTTTCCCGAGGCAGTGCTTTTTTTTTTTTTGCTTTGAACCTTTCGCCTCCCATTCTTCTCATAGCTTCCTCATCCCCCTTCTCTCTCCCTATCTCTTCATATACTTTCCTCCTCAGTGGCATGAATGCCTCTAGTCGATGCTTTGGGCGGCATTGGCCCTCGATGTGTTGGCCCATCCCCCCTTCCACTGCTATTGGTACTGTTGGAGGGCTTGAAGATGGTGGTCAAGATGGTCGTGACCGGAGTTTGAGTCAGCGGGGAGGGAGGTGTCGGAGTTTGAGTACACACCGCGCAGCGTTGCGCACCTCCACGCCCTTGCCTTTCTCTCCCAGGCCCGAACCTGTATTGCCTCCATCGTCGTTGCCGACCTCTGCCTCAAGGCCTCCGAGTACTGTGCCCAGGCAGCTTGGACCCAGAAGATCTTGGAGCACATTGGCCTCACCCAGGAGCAGCTCTCCCCCAACACAATCACCTCCGCTACATGTGCAAAAAAAGAAAAAGAGCAGGCACTGCTGACGATCTCCATGTTAGAGAGCTCCGTGTAGGCTTCTGTCGCCGTGAGTTCCTCGTGTCTGTCGTCTCGGCAATCATAACAGATGGTTCCCCCAATCTCGTCCCTAGCTTTTCCCAACCCCCACTATTGAGCCCCCTTCCCCCCTTTGTTTAGGTCATTGGTGACCCCAACCAGAGATCTTTCTTGCCCCCATGTTCTCTTGCTTGCCTCTTCCCTCTCCCTTGCTGACCCCAATTTCAAGCATTGTACCATCTCAACTTCTCTGACTTTGATGCCATAGGTATCTTCTTCCTCCCGACCGTCCGGGTGGCCTCTCAAAACATCAAATGGTGCAAAAGGTGGGATTGGGGGGGTCTGATAGGGTGGCAGCCTGAGCAGTGGAGAGGAAGGGTGGGGACTCCATCAATCGAAGTGTCCATTAGCTTCCTTCTACTTGCATCATAAAAAGTTTCAAGGTGGTAGGAGGAGTTCGGATCGTCTGTTCAAGCTTCAAGAAAACAATTATGTATAAGACATACAAATTTCCTTAACTTTAAGTCTTTAATAATAAGCTCTATGCTAGGTTTAATTCTTTCAATGAGCCATGAAGTTTGATTCTTGTGACCAGGGAAAAGACTGCTATCATAATTTATGTTGGATGGGCACGATGCTTACCTTTTATTATTATCAATATTACTTTAAAAGACAGTGATCTAGCTTCGTTCAATTGATGACTTATTTCCTAGCAACCTTCCATATCTGATTGGTTGTGTCAAGAAACATCATGCTATTGCACAAGGATGAATTATTACTGTTCAAAAGCTGAATCATTTCTGGAGAATTCTCTTGATTTTACTCTGTGAATCCACTAATATTTGGAGGAAGACAGTCCTTGATGGCTTAATGAAATACTTCAACTTTTAGCAGTCAGGAAGATTTTCAGTTATCTTGCCCACTGAAGATGTTCAGCTTATTTACTTTGAGTAATGTAGTTTTAGTTTAGTTGCATCATTTATCGGAAAGTTGGGACTTTTTAACCTAACACTCTTTGTGATTCTTAAAAACAAGATCATTTATCCCAAACTTGCATTAGGGATAAATTTGTAGTATCTAGATCAAACAAAGGGCATAAACCATTCTTTGTAGCTTCAATATGCAGCATGGTCAGCCCACAACAACAAGGTTTGAGGAACGGAGGCACTCTTACAATCCAATCAGCCTATTTATCCAATGCCCCGGTGTATCGCACCCCTCTGCGAAGTTATAATAAAATAGATAAATAAAATCAAATATTATTTTAAAAAAAATCTCATGCCATGCATCCATGGGGTTATAATCTAGTATTTTGAAAAACAGAAAACATCAGATGGTGTGGAAGTCAGTTGGAGGCCTTAAGTTCTTTTGTTTCCATTACTGAAACCTATTCCGAGATCAAGATTTCTTCAGTTTGTCTTCATAGTTTCATTAACGTCCATGCGAACATTTTTCAGATAAAAGCGTTGTGTTGTAGATGTATGTACCCGTACCAAAAAAGTTGTCTTAAAAATTCTGAATCTGTTGCATCATAGTCTTCCTGGATCGTTGAATTGTTTATTTAGAAATTGCGCAGCAAGCATCCTCTCATGGATTTGGGGAGAGTGAAGCTTATAGAAGAAGATTATAGTTTTCTAGTACTATAAGCTTGTGGTTTATTTTCCGATCTTTAATTGAGAAATCTCTTTAAATGTTAGCTCTTGTTTTGTGTTCTTGCATTTTGTTGGGGCCTTATCTCCCATATTTTTACATCTCATCTCTGATTGATTTTGTTCTTGATGGTTCCTTTCTTTCAGAAAAATAATTGTGGAGCATTGATGGTTCTCAAGCAAATGGAAGATGCAAATATAAAACCAGATTCTGAGACTTTCAGTTACTTGATATCTAATTGTGAATCTGAGAAGGATATTGGCAAGGTTTGCTAGCTGTAGAACATTGAAACTTTCATGTTCCAGTCATTTCTTTCTTGTTATGGTGGTAAACTTTCTATTTTTTTGGATTTGTGAATTATATGGAATACCAAATCTTCTGCCATTCAGTTTCAGCTCCATTGCTACCATAGTATAGTGTACATGCATCTCCAATTCCATTGCTCTACATGAGGATCTATAACTTCTAACATGTGATAACAGGACAGCTTCTGTAAGCATGTTTCTGTGGGGACTGTCAGTCATGGCACATTTGTATTAATTGCAACTTATCATCAATGTTATTGTCTCACTCTAAAATATCATCACTTTGCAATGGAGAATGGTTGGAAGGAAGCTTAGAAGATAAGGAGTCTGCATTATAATGGACATGAAGCTCATAAAAGCTATTCTTTTGACTTGTGGGATGTAATTTTTATAAAAGGTGCAGAGATAGATGTTGAACTTGTTACAAGATTAGAGCAGCATGAAGATGCTTCTGAAGTGTTTCTATTGACATATGCAAATGAACTTAAAAGGGTACTTGGTGCACATCAAGATTTTATGTGTTGTACAAATTTAGAGTATCAGGCGCTAAATAAAGTGCATGAAAAAAGATTAATGGAGCAGATTTGAGAACTCTAAGGTGAAACTTGACATAGGAAGGTTGGAGTTAAAAAATGAGGAATGCAAATCTTACTAAAATCTATTCTACAAGAAGATATGTATGTTTGTATGTATTTTGAAATTCCTTGGTCCTGGAAGTTGACCAAGGGTTGCCCCTATAATAAGGGCATCTTGTTAGTCCAAGGGCCAAGGAGGGTGGTTAGGCTTATAATTATTCTGACTTATGACCTAGGTAGTATAGAAGAATTTGAAGAGGTTTATCTAACATAGAATATAGCTTTCATATAATGACAGCAGAGAAGGATCTTTAGACCAAACCTCAAATAAGTAGACCTGTAGGGTAAATGGATGTTAATATCTCCAGTAATGTAGTCTCGGAAAATAAAATCAAGGCTATCTCGGTATAGTAATTAAAATAATGTAAATAATGGCTGCCATTTGGCATTTTCATTATTCATTCAGAACAATGTATGGTGTTAGTTCAGAGAAATTTATTTTAGTTTGTTAACTGTGACAAGAAAATCATGTAGTGCCATTATTTAGCCATCATGGTCCATTTTTACCCATTGCAGTGGCTAATAATGGTTGCCATGGACAGCCATCATTTTGTATCCAACATAGTTCATGTAGGGTGAACTGGGCAAACAACACTCGCTATTTCTGTTATAATGGTAAAGTATGAATCTGTAGGGCATTCTCTTGGTGTTATTTATCTCTTGAATGCAATATTGCAATAATAGCATAAGTAGCATAGGAGAGGGGATGGAAGTGCCATGGCACACCTTAGTCTCTTCACCTATTTCACCGCCTCTAGGGCATGGTGGTGATGGGGAGGGAAGACGTGGAGGGGGAGTAAGGAGGCTGCCCTTGTTGGCAACATGGGCGAGCACCTACATCATGGCATGCTTTACCCGCGTGCTCTCATCTATCACCACCATCATCCTCTTCTTCGCCACCATCATCTCTCCTCCAACTCCCATGGCTCCCATCT
The DNA here is from genome assembly GCF_000442705.2 of Elaeis guineensis. Classification (NCBI taxonomy): domain Eukaryota; kingdom Viridiplantae; phylum Streptophyta; class Magnoliopsida; order Arecales; family Arecaceae; genus Elaeis; species Elaeis guineensis. Next base: position 82,938,248 of record NC_025997.2, read on the forward strand.
TTTGCCACTCTTAATTCTCTTTTTTTCCCTACATCTTAGAACCACCTTTGGAGTAGTAGTCCTAACCTTGATAAATCTCACCACCAGAGCTCAGCTACCTCAGAAATGCATTGCCTCCACTCTCCATCACTCTTTCTCCTTTTTTTTATGGTAGGTCCTCTTCTCCTTTGTTGCTCCACTCTTATCTGTCTCTACCTAGTCTAGACTTGAAACAAGTGAGGGTGGTGAGGGACTCGTACTACCCCTTTATTAGCATTCTTTATAATAATAATAATATAGATACAAGGGCGATGGGAAGGTGACAAAAGTATTCAGAAAGGGGGGTGGGTCATGAGTGGGGATAAAACGCTAAAGCTATAGGTCATTATGTCACGATTGTGTACGTCTAGAGAATGCTTAATTCTTTCAGCTCAATGGGATTGGACAGGTGGGGATGGAGGGTTAGGAAGGAATCTTGTGATAGTTTATATAATCAACTACTTTGGTGTTTTAATTAGTTTGCTCTATGACAAGGTAGTTTCCTAAGCCTTTATGGGTACTTATGTATGGTTGAGTGAAAAGTTTGCCCATTTTGAGTGATGATTGTACACAGTTATTCTAGATAGTACACAATTAATCCAACATGGTACATTGTTAATTTAGCATGGTACACAATTATTCTAACATGATCTATAGTTATTCTTGTATGGTGCAAGGTTAATATAGAATGGTGTATAGTTATCATGATACATAGTTAATCTAACATGGTACACGGTTAATCTAACATAAATTAACTATGTATCAGGGTAAAATAACTTTATACCATGTTTATTTAATGGTGTATCATTTTATATTAACTGTGCATTATATTGGATTAACTATATACTAGGGTAAAATAACTATATACCATATTATTTGTGTATCATAATACAATATTTGTGTACCATGTTGGATTAGCTGTCTATCATGTTGAATTAACTATATACCAGGCCAAAATAACTATGTACCATGATACTTTAACTGCATATCAGGATATATTAGCTATATATTATGTTTATTTAACTGTATACCATGATACATTAACTATATACCATGTTGGATTAACCGTGTACCATGTTGGAATAATTATGTACTAAACTGAAATAACTGTATGCCACACTTATTTAACTATATACCATGATACCTTAACTGTGTACAAAGGCAACATAATTTTGTATCATGTTTATTTAACTGTATACCATGATGCATTAACTCTACCTTGTTGGATTAACTGTGTACCACATTGGATTAACTATTTACTAGGCTAAAATGATTGTATACCACGTTTGTTTAACTGTGTACCACATTCAATTAACTATGTAAGGCTAAAATAACTGTGTACCATGTTTATTTAACTATGTACCATGATATCTTAATCATATGTTATACTGGATTAACTGTGTACTAGATTAAAATAACTATATATTATAATACATTAATTGTGTGCATGTTGGATTAATTGTGTACCATATTCTGGAGGGCGATGTTGTTCTGTCCATCAATTCTCTTCTAGTCATGACTAGTTGACCAGTTAAACTGCTCAAGTATGTCACTGTGCAGGCATAAAGAAAGAAAGGGAAAGCAAATGCTTATCATACATATGTTAGCTCACGCTATCAAAGTTATTATACATGACCTGACAACAAAAGAAAGCTTCCTTAAGTAAAACAACTACAACCTCAATGAACCTCAAATATTGTATACCCATATGTAATCCGTTATTTTCTTAATATCAGCTTTACCACTCTTAAATTCTGCACCATCTCCAATACATCCACATACCAAAGTACGGGTCATGCCCTTCTCAAGAATTGCAAAGATAAATAGAGGAGACATATTTTTTTCATAATAAAGGTTGAGAAGGCATGAGTTTCCCAGCCAGCTTTACCTGGAGATTATTTTGGAGAAGTAGGTGATGGGAAGGTGGGTGGAGGGGGTTAAAGGCGAGTCTTTGGGGCCAAGGATGATGATAGGTAGGCCAAGGGGGGCGATGTTGGGCCAGAGCATGAGGACGGTGATGATGGGCTTGGGATTGGAGTCATTAACCTACTTGGAGATCTTAGTAATGGCCTAGAGGGGGTTGATGGCGGTGGCGATGGTGCCAAGAGAGGATAGCGAGGAAGCAAATGGAGAAATGGAGCGAGTTGGGGGAGAAGATGAGGAGGATGCCAAGGGAGATGAGGTTGGTGGCGGTAGAGGAGACGGTAGAGCGAAGCTGGAGGAAGGTGCGGGAGTAGCTGGAGTCGGCGTCAGCGAGGGTGAGGCGATCAAGGAAAGCGGCCATGCGGCAAAAGAGGAATGGGAACATGGAAATGTTCGAGTCGGAGGGGAAGGTGATGGGAGGGGGGGCGCGGAGGGAGCGGTGGATGCTATCGAGGTCATAGTTGGATGCCATCACCATTGGAGGAAGGAGAGAAAGAGCGAGTTACTACCGTACGATGCGCATTCAACTGGCCTAGATTTAACCATGATTATTGTTTGATTGAGCAATTTAATGTTGTTTATAAGTCTAAGGTCGATAGGGCGCTCCATAGGGGTATTCTTGGCTTTTTCATGCTTAAAATCTCTCTTTAGGGACCGCAAGTTATATAATGGTTCACCTGTGGACCAAAACTATGAGTCTCAGTCTACAGGAGCTTTTTGTTATAGCGCAGTCTATGGAAGGATTGTGAAATAGCTACCTGTATTTTATTTCTATAACCACAACTAATCAACTATCCACCTGCTGTATAAACTATTGTCTGACTAACGTCCTAATGCATGTCATCTTTTTCCATTCTACATGCTTCATTTGCATCAAGCTTAATGCCAATCACTCTACTTACAGCTTTATCTTCATTATTTTCTCTTTTCTTCATTCATTTCCCGTATCATTTCTTGATTACTTTCACCTTTAATGCTGTTACTTCAGGATTTTCTGCCAGCTTGCTTGTTTTGTCTTTTCTTTTAAGGGCCCGTTTGGATGATTGGGCCAAAAATCTTATAGAATTCATACTCCTAGTTATTTATAAATATAGGCCTAGCTCAGCCTGTAATGCAATTATTTTGCCGGTTATACTAGTCCAACCCACGAATCCCATAGGATTTTCATCCCAATTATCCAAATAGGCCTCAAGGGAGTTATGGAATATTTTCGTTGACATATGATTGTGAGTTGCTGTATGCTTCGACTTCTTTTCCAAGCCCACATTATCATCCTCTCTTGCTGCCTTTTTTTTGTTCCAAATACCCACCCTAACATTCTAGCGTGCGGTCGTTCCATACAAAAAGCCGATATCATCCTCTACCCCATTTCTTTAGTCAAGTCTCGTTAGGTAACTTGTTGCTATCAATCCTTCCCTCGAGAACAAGATCATTGTTTGGAATGGATGTATTTTTCCTTTTACTTTCAGCCAAATGATGATGCATGCAGTTCATGAATCCTCTCCTATTACATTAGAATTATCCTTTTGAGGATAGTGGGAACTGGGAAAGAAAACTAGATTATAAAGGTATAAAATAAATGCTATCAACTAAGATTTGCGGAACCGATATTGGGATCCATGTCAGTCGATCGGCGGTACGAATCGGTACGGATCCGTATCGGATCGGATTGGTACGAACCAACATAGAAGTGAAGAAAGGAACCAAGGAGCAGAAAAAGAAAGCGGAGGGGGAGGGAGAAGGGGGGAGGGAGGGAGAGGGTGGCCGGAAGAGATGCTGATGGTGGCTATAGGCAGGCTGCGGGCATGCTCTGGGAGCCGCCAATGTCTCGGCTTCCTCTGATAAATCATGGCTGAGAGAAAGAGAGATGGAGAGAGAGGTGGGGAGCGAAAGAAAAGGAGGGAGGGGAAGCCGACGAAGAGGCCGTCGGATGAAGATCATGGCCTGTGGCGGTTTTTTCTCTTTTAAAGGCCGACTATAGTGAAGTCAGCATTTGCTGGCTTCATTATTCATTATCATTCTTTTTAAAAAAAGTGATGAACAGGGCAGTCGCCCTTGTTTTGTGGCTGTGGCTCCGGCTCTGGCTCCGCTTGCACTTTTTCCACCGTCCAGTGGCCACCTGCTGCCCTCCAACGGCCTTTCTGTCGGTTGCACCTTTCTTTGATATCGTCGCTCCCCCTCTCTCTATCTCTCTTGATTAAATGCCCTATCGGAGGATACGGAACCGCGGATGCCTCCATGGTCCTCCGATGGCCTCGACGGGCCACCGCCGGCCGCACTTTCCCTCCCCTCTCTCTCTTTCTCTTCGTCTTTTTTCCTCTCCCTCGTTCGGTGTTCCGATTTGGAAGGCCAAACCGTCCTGGTTTTGTAGCCGGTACAGTTCGAAACTGCTCGGTTCAGGATGGTTTGACGAACCATGCTATCGACCAAAGAATAATAAGTATGTACCCAAAAGCTCAAACTTTTTGTTAGCTATCAATAATATGTCTAAAGAAATGTTCGAGCCAAAGTGCTGAAAATGCCAAAAGCCTTCAACTCAATGCACCTTTTGAGCTATGTCCATAATCATCTTACGCACAACTAAGACAATTCAATTAGTCATAGTTTTGCAGAAAGGAAAAGCATATCATTACAACTGGCTTGAATAGGCTCTAGAGCTTTTCTATCAGCACTTGCAACTCAACATTCACATTCCAAATGATGAGTGTATTTTTGTGAGACTTGATGTGGATGTAACTTTGGTATTATGTGTTTTATATGTCACCTTTCTTTTTTTTTTTTTTTCTTTTGAGGTCTCAAGATCTTGCATCTTGTTGCCCAACCTTCATTGTTGATGTAGGACAGTCCATGGGAAGGAAGAAGATAGCGTTGATGGACTTCAGAAAGCTGGGATTAAATCTATGGCTAGCTGAAATTTCTTTTCAGATCTACAATTTCATTAAACATGACCTAAAAGTCATGCTTCCTAATGGAATACATGTAAAGGGTTATTAGGATTTCACCTATCATTTGAGGTTGTAGAGTTTGAAGAATAACATAAGGAAAAATTCAGAAAATTATAAAGAAGACGAGATGGAAGAGGGAAAAGGCAAATAGATGAGATATCCACTCACTCTTGGGCAGCAGGCTCCAGGATTGAGCCTTACTTGAGAGAATGAAAGTGGATGAATAAAGAAAAGACAAGAGGTATGCAAACTTACCAGGGCCTCGCACCTGACTCCATGTAGTAAAAAGTGGAACTGAAATGGGGGAACAATTGCTGCCTTCATTCACATGCATCTTCATCATTACCTGAAAACCTTTATGGGTCTCTTGCGAAGGCGGTGTGGGAGTGGGGCAGCCACCATTTTAGATGGCCCAGCAGTGGCTTGTGACCAAAATGCTGCTCCCTTTATAACTGAATTACGAGCCAGTGATTGCTTTATGCTTGGTAAATTGTTGAGCAAGTAAAAAAAATAAAACAAAACATCTTAATGTTCTTCTAATTTAATGGTTCAGCAAAGTAATAAAAGAATAAGGAGTTTAATGAAAAATGACATGGATCCAACTATTGACTCAATTAATAAAGCTAAGACTAATTAGACATGAATCAATTAATAACATTTGTTTGACTAAACTAGAGCAGCTAATGATTACTGGAAGCTTTTAGTCTAGAAATCATCCACAAGCTTGCCTTCAGTGATTGCATCAGTTATTATTTAAGTGATCACAATTCTGTGATATGCATTAAGCTTTCTCAATCTAATTTTGTTCCATTTAATATCTCATTTGCTTTATAGCATCTTATGTAACAATATCGAAATGAAATGATTCACATATGGCCCAACTGTCTTACATATCAATGTTGGATACAGAAAGGCTGTGATAGATGGCTCCTGTATTACCTCACAATAAAGATCTCATTTTTCCTCCTTACCCCCCAGATAAAGTGGCCACTTGACTATCTAGTGGATATTGTTACTGAAAAAAACGTCGAACACTATGAATGGGTAATTAGATTGCCTAACCATTTATGTAGTTGCTTTAGCATATTGGCAATCCATTTTGCAAAACTTACAGTGCTGTTATTCTGTTAGGTTACAAACGCAAAGGTGTATCATGGTGCTGTTTCACAGCATGGTATTTCTAAGCAACACTATGATATATTATGGAAATCTTGAGGTTTTTCTTAACAAGGATAAATTAATGGATTAATTAACTTGTGTACATGTGCAGAAAATACTAGAGAAGGCCGTAATAATTAGAGAGTCTCATATTTGTATCGATGGCTAAAAAGAAAAGGGAAATAGATGAGAGGGCTAAGAGAGCTTTGATGGTGTTTGTGAGGATCTTTAATGTTTTTGTTGACTGATAGAGTTCGTGATAAGAATTTTGGGCAATAAGTTTAGGGACAAAATCTCATTGTTAAGCTAACTGTTTGTTGTAATGCATCTATCTAGTATTACTTTTGTTTGAAGCTTCTACATCTGACATTTCCTTTGTGAGTATGCTGTTTCCATCTTTTCCTGAGGCACTTTGCAGCAACATATCAACACATGCTGCATAAATCGTATTATGTTATCCTCTTTATGTGTTTTCTTTTTTTTGGCAGACTTCATACGTTCTGGCTTTTGTGGGACAGTAATTTTTCATACAATCACTATGCTTTCTTTTCTTCATAGATTTCAATTCTGAAGATGATGACCCTTTGAATGAGAAGACATTTCTAAATTATCCCATGATGTAACATCATTGCATTGCATCAATCTATTGAACTGCTCCTTACTCCCTAACCCTTTTCTTCATCATCTTAGGTAAGATGTAGGAGAAATGGCAACCCAGGAAGCACCGCTAACTATGTCTTCACTTGAGTCTTACAGGAAAATAACTGTTACCGCTGATGCAAATCATGCACTTACTGCCCTTTGCTATTGTTATTGCCATTGATTCTTCCATTCTTTACATGCTTAATGAAAGATGCATTTTAAGTTGCCATCTAGTTTATGACAATGGAGGTGCAATTCTTGGGCAGAGTATACAGACCATAAACATTGTCTGGATTGTGATGCATGTAGTTATGCTTCCTATGCTAATTCTACTTTTCCCTTATCTACCTTTTTTATACACAATCACATAAATTATCTTTTAGTTCTGTGCATTTAGAGTCCATCACATGTTACTTATTAAATCTTCCAGCACAATATGCCAGTCATCATAGAGACTTAGACATTCATCCACACCTTGACAGAATTTTTGTTATTATTTTGTTCTTATTGTGAATTTATATGAATACCTGGGATGCTACAGTCATTGTAGCTTATGGTGAGTCACCCTAGTCCTCTAGCTAGAGTTCTGATCTTTGAACTGCTTGCAGTATCGTGAGGAAATGCAGCGTGCTGGGCTTCAAGTTACAAAGCATGTCTACATGGCACTTATAAATGCATATGCAAATTTTGGAAATTTTAAAATGGCAAAAGAGGTAATTCATGCCATTTATATGCGCACTTATGTTCCAGAAATTTTTTATGACATGTATGTTCCTATAATATTGCATGAGGTTGCAGGTATCTGATTTGCTTCTTTCTCCCTCAATCCAGAACACGTTTCCACATATCGAAGGTTATATTTGTTAAGAAACATCTAACATTTAATAGCGTATGATTGTTCAATGCATTGGAGTCTGTTTTGATCTCCCAATCTCAATATTAGAGTATCATGGTATCTAAATGGCAAACATGGATGCTCAATAAATACAATGCTCAAAACTACACCCGACCATATCTAGTTATAAGGACCTATACAACATATGCTACAACGTGAATGGGTACCGTTACAAATGCGGATATATTTCTTTGGGGTTGTGTTTATCATGCTACTATTGCTTAATTTGCTATTAAGTTTTGACCTCCATGAAGCAGTATAAGTCAAGGATTCAGGTCGCAGCGGGACGTCACGCGGGACATCAGGACGGGGTACCATCCCATGTGTTGAGACAGGGCCGTCCTGCTAGCATCCCAGTGTCCCGATTAGGACATCTTGGGACATTCTCTATCCTAAGTGTCGGGACGGGACAGGATGGCGGTGGATTCTATTTTAAAACCTTGAGTATAGCTTCTGTACAAATAAATGTATGCATGAATTACTAGTGGAATATCCAACATTGATATCCATGTGGCATATATCCACAATAGATGCACTTGCTTGATGAAATTTTCATGGCATTACTTCATGTGTATATCATAGTCCTAATGAACCATTCTTGCCAAATTCATGCTGTGTTCTTGTTGAATATGTATGTTGTTCATGTGAGGACCTGTTTAGGCATATGTTTAGTCCCACATTGGTTGTGCATTGGAGAGATATTTGGTACTTATATAGGGCCAAGGAACCCGTATAATATCTTTTTACTTGCCTTTTTATCCAAGTCCTAGGTTTTCACAAATGGTATTAGAGTGGACCTAGCTTATTACTTATGTAGACTAGGGGACTTTATAGCACAAGCCCTTTTAAGGTTGACCACGTGCTGGTTGTGATTTTTGTGATGGGACTTTGTAGCACGAGCCCTTTTGAGGTTGACCACGAGCTAGTTGTGATTTTTGTGATTTTGTGGCGAGCATGTGAGGGCTTAAACAAGGAGAGTATGTGAAGACCTATATAGGTGCATGTTTAGTTCCACATTGGTTTTGGCGGAAAGATCTTGTGTACTTATAGGACCAAGGAACTTATGTAATAACTTCTAGCCAGCCTTCTTGACGATGTTCTAGGTCATTAATAATTCATAATGTGGTCCATGGAGACTTATTATTGGTAGCTGGAAGCTATCTGGCTTTTAGAAGTCTTTCTGGTGCTGCAAGAATAAGCTATTGTGATATGACCAAAATTCTATTAGATATCAACATAGCATATGGATGTGGCAGTGAATTTATCCTTCTATTGTATTGTTGGATTTCTCAAGCAGGGTAATATATATAATTATTTTTTGGATATTAGATTAAGTTTTAAAACATACGCATACCATTTGCAAACTATTTGTGTATGAAAATTTGGTCATATGAGATACATTGATGACTTAAGGTATGAAATAGGCTTGGTTGGGTCTGGTTCTAGCTTGATCTGGAACCACTTGAATTGACATCATATCTAAGGCTCAGAAGTAGAAACAACATGCTCACTTGGTGCCTTTCGTTTTCAGGTCAATTCATTGGGCCTAAGTTTAAGAGACTCCACCTATATCTTGCACTAATTTTCCTGGGTCTTATAGTGTCTGTTTGGGTCCAATTGGTCAAGCCCAATTATGCATTGATCTATACCTACTCGACTTGAAATTCACATTTTTGTTTGTGACCAAACACAACGAATGGTTCTCAACTTTGGTATCGGCCAAGTTCAGTCTAGTTGGGTATGGGTTGAAATTAGGTCACATGGCCTGCTTGCACGCAAGCTAAATGCTCATTGAAGAATCTTAACATTAATTGAAAGTGTATAATTATTTTCATCATGGCTATACCACCTTTTCGAAGACTTAAAAGGAAGACAGTTTCAGGCTTGGAGCATTGGTTATCTTTTGATAAAAATAAAAGGACAGAGGTAGAAGAGAAATTTAATGTTACATCTTTCCTCTGGTCTGCCTTATTAATGGGGAAAAAACTTGTTCTTCAGCCACCAAATTTCCAAATTTTCTTGCAGAAAAGCTAAATATTCCTTCTTTGCTTGGTAGCCTGAATGTACTTTAGCTGCTGCATGTGCTTCAGAATCTCTCATTTACTCACACGTGCACCTGCTTCCCAAGCACTTCCCTATTTTAAGTGCTTCAAAAGATTCACTTATGTGTCCATCCTTGAATCTGCTCAAGCACCTGTCTCCACTTCAGGTAACTAAGGTCCATAGTGGGTGGACCGGTTGCCATAAGCCACAATATGGAGAAAAAATGGAGAATCTTCATTTATTCAGTTGAAATAAAGAACCAAGTGTAATGGTGGGATTGCGAAGATGCTTGTAGGTTAACATTCTAAGTGACCAAGTGTTCAACAATTGGATTTGTTAGATTAGGTTTAAGACTCCTAATCAAGCCCAAATAAGCCCCTCAGCCGTTGGATCACGACCGCAACATCCCAGAGCCGTCCGATCACGATCAGTCCACAGAATAGTGTCGTGGACCGTGTGAAATGCGTGGGAAACGCCCATGCGGTCCATGCGCTGGGCCGTGGACCACTCGGTCCACGGTGGATTGGGGTACAGGCCCCAGGCGCGGCGCCTGGGCCTGGGCCGGCCCGCGTGCGCGGGCTTAGGCTGCGCCCCGCGCGCGCGCGCCTGGGCCGGGCCGCGCCCTGCACGCCTGGCCCGAGTGCTGCCGCGCACTGGGCGGCATCCCGCCTCTTGCGGTCGCACCTCCGTCGCTCCGTCGGCCCGCAGCCGGCGGTCCTCCGTCACCTCGAGTTCTGTGCAAGCTTCAAAAGCACGTATCTCGGCCATCCGGACTCCGTTTGAGGTGATCTTGGTCTCGTTGGACTCCGTTTTTCGTCGCGAACCTCGTTGTGGGCTCAATGTGGACTGAATCTTAAGGTGTCAAATCCTAACAATCTTCACCTCGACTCGATATTTGGCCTCCTAACTCCGAGAGCTTCTGGATCTTCTCGCCCCCATGTCCTAGGGCAATCGCCTGCTGATCATGGATGGGCAAACATAGGAGTCGAGCCAAGCCGCTCGATCCTATCTCTATCGTATGCTGTGCTCCTGATCTGAGATCTACTCGGGGCATTATCCTGCGGCAATAGGAATCTCACCTTGCGACATCGCCTTTCCTCCTCCCGAGTCTCTTGTCTCGTGCCCGATCCACCTCCACCTCGCTCTGGGCTCCACTTGGTTCCCGAAGCTCCACCTCATACTGGGCTTCCCATCAGGTAATAATGTCCTCTGCTCCCCTTCTTCCCCTCCAGCACAATCCTATCGCCGCGTAGCACCTTCAAGATTTTTCCACCAACTACCATCCTGTAGTCTCTCGAATCTAGTCTGCTAAGTGAGATAAGACTCCTGAAATCGGATATGTATCGAACCTCCTCCAATCTCCTCACTGCACCATCATGTGTCCTCCAGCTGACCATTTCGATGCTTTTGATCGTACAGCTCGATCCATCCAGCAGATATATAGTGCCCTCACTGTTCTCCAGGGAGTCAAACTGCTCTCTGCAACAATATGATGGGTGCATGCAGAATCTAATATTCACTGCTGGAAAAAAGTAGATATCTCGTCAGATATCTCCAGGACATCTCCCTCTGAATCACTGCTGGCTGTCGTCACAGCAGCCCTGTTCGATTTTTGAGTTGAGGGCAATCTCTGGCTAGATGCCTCAACTCCTCACACCGGTAACATCTGGTCTTGCTCAAGTCCCTCCTGGACTTGCACTGTCCTCGTCGCGATCTCCTGTCACTCTGTCTACCGCCTCCTCCAGAAGCCATCAAAGCTGAGCTACCGCCACCTGAGCTCGAAGTCGATTCTCCCTCCTGAGAACCTCGTTTTAGAGTATCGTCGTGGTGACCTCGTCCATTTTGATGGTGCTCTTCCCCACCAGAAGAGCAGTCACCAAGGACTCATACGAAGGTAGAAGTGATGCTAGCAAAACCAGCGCCCTGGTCTTCTCAACATTCTCACCAACGTTGAGGTCGGTGAGGATCTTCTGGAAGTGGCTGAGATGCTCCTGCATGCTCTGTCCCTTGGTCATCCACAGTTGGTAAAACTGCCTCCAGAGGAAAAGAGTGTTGGTGAGAGACTTTGTTCTGTACAACTCCTCGAGCTTCGATCACAGCACCGTCGGAGAAGTCTCACTCAGCACATGGATCATTACCTCATCCGCTAAGTACATGCGGATGGTACTCACCGCCTGCATCTATAGCAGTCTCCAATCCTGCACCTTCATGGTGGTTGATTTTTCGTCGCACAAGAGAGCATCGATCAACCCTTGCTGGATGAGCACATCCTTCACCCTTACCTGTCACAAGGAGAAATTGCTCTTACCATCAAATTTGTTGATTTCCATCTTGATTGGTCCTATCTTCTCCATCTTCAGTCTTACTCACCATCGCTGCAATCTGCGTCCTTGTACCGCTTCGTTCTGATACCACTTGTTGGGTGGATGTTTGGCCCGGACACCACCTCCCAAGATCTTTTCGGTACTGCACGATGCAGCAGGAAGAAAGAAGAAATAAAACAGAAAACAATCAAATACGTGGATCAGCCAAAAATGGCTCGCCTCCATGGGGCATGAAAATTTCACTATGAAAAAAAAATTTACAAGAGATCTCACCCTCAACCCTCGTACACTCAATTTCTCCCTCACAAAAAGTTCTCCTCCACAAAAATTCTCTATCTTGGAAAACCCCCCTAAACCCCTGAAACGATCGATGTCCGCTGTCCAGGTGCCCTGCTCCTCCTCTCAACGTCCTCGCATCTCTCTCTTCACGGGATTTTTCTCTTCATGGGATTTTCCGCACCCATGCGAGACCTCGGGGCATCGTCCACAGGTCTTCACAATAGAAACCACCACGGGTTATTGTTCCCGTGAGAAACCAAGCCACTCACACCCACTGTTGACAGATCAGGGGCTTTTAAAGACCTTAAAACTCAATTAGATTAGGTTTAAGACTCCTAATCAAGCCCAAATAACCCCCTCGTCCATTGGATCATGACCGCAACATTCCAGAGCCGTCCAATCGCGATCAGGCCACGGAATAGTGCCATGGACCGCGCGAAACGCATGGAAAATGCCCACGCGGTCTACGCGCTGGGCCGTGGACCACCTGGTCCACGGTAGATCAGGGTACAGGCCCCAGGCGCGGCGCCTGGGCCTGGGCTGGCCCGCGCGTGCAGGCCTGGGCCGCGTCTGCGCTGGGTGCCTGGGCTTGGGCCGTGCCTGGGCCGGGCTGCAGCACGCTAGGCGGCATCCTGCCTCCTGTGGCCACGCCGTCGCCGCTCTGCCAGCCTGCCGCTGGCCGCCGGCCGCCGGCGATCCTCCATCTCCTCGGGTTCCGTGCAAGCTTCAAAAGCACGTATCTTGGCCGTCCGGACTCCGTTTGAGGTGATTTTGATCTCGTTGGGCTCCGTTTTTCGTCGCGAACCTCGCTGTGGGCTCAATGTGGACCGAATCTCGAGGCGTCAAATCCTAATAGAACGAAAGATTATATCATCAGTTTTCTTTTGAATTAGCATGTTTCTTATGGGGAGGGGGAGGCTTTTTCTAAAACCCCATTCCACCAAAGAAATTTTGATAGTGATAATTTTTAAGAAAAATGTTGTTTCCTGCATTCACGTTAAAATACAACAATATGTTGTTCTTTTGTACAAGAAAATCAAAAGAATGTGTGGAGGATGCCTTATCTTGCTTGGAATATATTCTTGGTTTCTATTTGTCAAAAATCCAACATTTGGGACTTGGGTTTGCAAGACCCTCCTTCCCACGAGCTCTCCACACACAAAACTAAAGTTGGAGCCCTTCAAATAGGCCAATTTAAAAGGGCTCTACTTTCTTTGTGGCTTGGCAAGTTTGATATTATTTGGTGCTTAGTGATTTCAAGCAGTTTGCTTGGTACTCAGTGCTATGCCCTTGTCAACTGCTGGAATTGACCTTATAACTATGGGTTCGTGACTGGATGCCAAATCATTATTTGATTGCTTCAAGGGGAGGCATGGAACATAATTGATCAGGAAACAGAGTGGGGTATATGAAAGATAAATGATCATGGGACAGTGTTCCTTCTCCATGATGAAGATGCTCTATTTCAAAAATAATTCTTGCAAATGATTGTGAAGTTCTAGCAAGAACAGATTCAGTTTTTCATTTATTAGAATCCTGTCAGATTTTACAGCCAAGTTGTCCTCATTACTTCATGATCTCTCTCTCTCTCTCTCTCGTTTGCTCTCTTTTACTCTTTACATTTTCCTCCCAGTGACAATTGCTCCATGTAAATCTGCAAGATCTCACTCTTCAATCATTCATCTCTAGCTGCTCCATGTATCATGTAGAAATACTGTAGGTCAATGTTATTTGTATTTCAAAACAACAATCGTGCAAAGTAAAATACCAACCAAACAGCCACCTTAGTAGTGGATAATCATTTTATACCGATGATAGTCTCAGTTTAAATTTACAAATTGACTTTAGGTTGATCAAATATTGTTGTGTTAGTTTTCCCTTCAACAAGAGCAACTTCTAACACCAGAAATTAAGCTTTCAAAATTAGCTTGAACTGTAGAGCATCTAACTTGTTCTTGCCTAATGATCGTAACAGTGTCAAAAGGGCCTGCTGGAATTACCAAAGCAATAAATGAATCTCTGCAACTTTTATTATCTTCACTGTAAGATTGATTCCCAGCACAGAAAACACTAAAATATTGAATTTGAAAGATATGATAGGTAATTTCCTTATCTCCTGAAAATTTCTGCTTAGGATGCACCCTCTCTAGAGATCTCAAGCTTTTCCATATCTCTGGAATTATTTCAAGCTTTTCCATATCTAACCGCTATTGTTAATACTCAATTTAATCAATTGTTGGTCACATTTTTTTTAAATTTGTACAACTCTTTTTGCTCTTCTAACATATGCATTTCTCAACTTTTCCTTCCTAAATTTACCACACATCCACCTAAGCCTTTTTGATTCTGCTAGACTCTCCTTGTTTTCCTGGGACTTTATTGCCTAATATTCTAAGACAAGCAGCAATTTAGGATTTATTATTATTTTGTAGAATTCCTTTTTAGGTAACCAAAATGTTAGTCTATCATAGAATACTAGAAAAGCACCACTTCTCTTTTTTTCTCTAGTTTTGCTATATGTGTCTTCATTTATTACCTAGCATGTTTCTGACCACTGGATGGATAGGCTAGGGATTTCCAAATCATGGTTTGTCAAATTGGTACCTGGCATTGTACTAGGAAGCAATTGATTCAGTAGGTACCAGTTACTGTACTGACCCGAGTTATACCACGATCAAGGGGATGGAGATGGAGAGGGGAAATGGGGAGAACAAGAGGGGGGGTGGGGAGCAAGAGAGAATGGAGAGGGGAAGAGAGGAGGGATGCTATCGGATCATCGTTTTCATTGTTCGGGTGGTGGTACAACAATGACAAAAGCCTAGCTGAAGCGACTGAGAGAGGTGAGCGAGAGAGAAACAGAGGGCTTCCTGGAATGGGGAGGGCAAGAGAGAGCAAACAGGGAGGGTGATAGAGAGAGACTAAGAGAGAGGGTTGCATAATAGGTCATCGGTGTCATCATATATATACACATAATATACATACATACATATCTTGTTTTCATATCTGACACTTGGGCACTTTGGCAGCCTAATGTCCAGGTAACATGGACAAGTTCACTAAACTGGTACTAGAGATTGTATCGGTTGGTGACTGGTCCGGCATGGCATGGGTCCTTGCCATGCTGTTCTAGGACATCAAAATAGGGAGAGGGAGGGGGAGGGGGAGGGGTGGGGAGGGGGAGAGAGAATGGGAGAAAACACTAACCTTAACCCTAACCCTATGAGAGATCGAGAGAGGGAGAGGATTCTACTCACATGTGAACCGTGTGTTGTAGGCTTCGAATCAGGACTAGAAATTGATAGATGCGGTGGCAATGGTGGAGTCCCTCAAGTTGGGTGGTCGTGCTCTTCGAGTGGTGGAGTGGGTCTTAGGGTTCAACTGGCCATGAGAGAGAGTGGAGGAGAGCCTCAAAGGATCCTGGAGCACCGAAGTCGAATGGCAGAGGGTCTTTGAAGCATCGAAGATGAATTACGGAGAGCCTCAAAGATGAACCCCATGGTGGGGGGTCTTCTCAAAGTATTGAAGATGAACTATTGGGAGGAGGGGGTGGAGGGTTTTCTTACTATTTAATAATAATTTATAGATTTATATGGTGAACCCTACCGACCATGTGAGCTATTCAGACTTAGCATTGGTTCAGTTTGGTATAGGCTGAACCGTCCAGTTCAGGTGGTTTGGCCATTCATAGTATGGTATGCTCCGCACCAAGTGGTTCGGGGTGGTACGGCAGTCCATGGTGACTCCTAATACTTGTCACTCTAGCATACATATCCTCAATGATTTTGATGCGCCATTGTGATAAATCCTTAAAGCTCATTAAAATCTTTCTTGGTATCTTTTTTCTAGCTTTCTTCACAGTAATGAGGACTGTATATAGACTTTTTTTCTTTCTCTGATTTTTTCTATCAATTGCTTTAGAAAGTAGACTTCATAGTTAACCTTTGAAGCATCAATCCAAACTTGTTTTCTGAGGTTGTCATCATCCTTTGTTTTATCCTCTTTTAATTATTTTAACATCTCCTACATGAAAGAGGAAACTAGAATGGGAACAAGTGAATCTGCAAGCTTTATTAATCATGGCATTAGCTAGCTGTCCTTAACGAGAAATAAACTGTCCTTAAACAAGTTTCAACCTTAACCTTGAAACTACACCGACAACATTCATTGGTGCATGTTCATATCCTCTTTATAGAAAACTACGATGATTAGAAAAATGAGATTCCTTAGCTTCATTTCTAAACTTGGGGGTGCTCACCAAGGTGATCCGACAAAGTGTTCCAAGTGGCTGGTCTCCACTCTCACTAATTTTCTTCCCAAACGGTCGTGTTGGGAGGGAAAAGGGGAAGATAGTTGTGGTGTCCAAAAGGTTGCCCCTACTTTTTCTCTTTAGCTTTACTTTTATGCACAAAGCATTCCTAAGGGATTGACCACTAACTGGGGCCAAATATAATTTCGAACTGCTTCTCTATCCGCTTTTTCTTTGATGCCTTCTTGGAGGTGGCTTATCAATGTGATAATTTCTTGATGATCAACCTTTAAATACTCATTTGACCAAAATTATGAGGCTTCTGCTTCACAAACCTGCATGGTTTATTTTGTGATGGATTTGGAAACTCTTGTTCAATTCTCTCATTCACCTGGTTAATCTTCCTTGCATGCCATCCTGGGCTTTTAAAATCTTTTTGAAAGTTGCTTTCTCTTTTTTTACTAACATTATTTTCAGGTTCCACTGCTTATATCCGAAATATTTCTGACACCATCTTGTTTAACCACAGATTGCCTTGGATCGTGACATTCCAAACAAATTCCTAAACGAAATTAAAAGTGTACTTGTATCAGCCCTTTCTTCAAATGGGCAGATATCTGATGCACTTAGAATATATGATGAAATTAAGCAAGCGGGATGCAGCCTTGAGCCCAAAGCTGTCATTAGCCTCATTGTAAGCGCTTTGCTACTGTCAACCCATACATTTATTAAACAGAGGACAAACTCCAATGTTCTTTTAATGCATAATGAATATCTTCTTTTCCAGGAACACCTTCGAACTGAAGGAGAGTTAGATAGATTGCTTCAGCTTCTAGAGGAGTTGAATGATTCAAGCAGTTGGTTTGATGGCTGCAGTAGAATAGCTTTGTATTGCATTCAATACAACATTGCAGAGTATGTAATACTAGATTTTATACTATGAATTTTTTCTTGTACTTAATGCTTTTTTTTTCTTTAAACAGTGCTGCTGTTAAATTACTTAAGCAGCTCCAGAAGAAAGATGAATCAAGTACATATATTGTTATTGATCAGGTCTGGTCTCAACTTCTCTTTTAATTTGATATAAGAATAAGTGTAACAATATATGTATATTTCTATCATCATAGTATTTGGTCGTATTATACAAGGTTTTAAATCCTGTGGGGCGGAGGTGTCTCGGTATCTCTATGGAACGAGTGACGTCCGTTGTCTTATCCCATCCCGACAACTATCCCGATTATGCATCCCGATATATATCCTCCATCTCTCTCCCTTTCTTTTTTTTTCTCTCTTTCCAATTTTTCTTTCCTTCTACTCTTTTGTTTTCTCTACCTTCCTTTCTTTTTGTTCCTATTCTTTCTTTTTTTATCCTTTTGTTTCTTTCTTTTTTTCCCTTTTTTCTTCTCTCTTTCGCTTCTTCCTTCGTTCCTTCATTTCTGTCTTCTCCCTTGCTTTCTTTGTTGTTTTCATTTTTCTTCTTCTTCTTTCTGTTCACTTTTTATTTTTTATCTTCCTTTCTTTTTTCTTTCATCTTCTCTCCCCTCACAGATGGGTTTCGGAGTTCCGACCTTGTCCCGTTCCTATTTTCTCATGGGAAGAGGATGAGGTGGCCAGGATGCCCCCCATCCTGTCGGGATGTAAAACCTGGCATTATATGTTGCACCCGTTACAAAACTAGAAAGTAAATTCTAAACTTTGGTTCTATGAAGTGCATGCTAGTTTCAGGTTAACCTATTATGGTATGCCGAACTATGTCCTAAGGTTTCACATATATTTTATCTTAGAGATGAATACACTTCTCTATCCAGATCTCTCCATCTTTCTGTCTACTCTTTCCATGTCTAGGTGAATCCTAGATGGCTGTTTCATGTAGAGCATAGAAGACAAATCCTCAAACAAATACAACTATTTGTAGCATGGTATTTCGTTCCAGTCCGAACCGGCCTGTACATCCCGTACAATAGCGTATTGGCAGGAAACCGGTCCGGTTCAAGCCTGATTTTCGAAAAATGGCCTAAACTAGATCGAACCGATCGGTTCGGTACGATATCGGCCCGAACTGTCCGATATCGGGCAGTTCGATTCGGTTCGGGGTCGGTTCGGTTCGTTTTTTTTCTTTTTTTTTGTGCTGTTGGGTGGAATTTTTTTTGATTTTTTTTATATCCGGAATGATATGGTACAGTATCATATCGGTCGGCAATCGGCACGGATTCTGGTACCGAGTCTGCAAACTTTGATTTGTAAGTATTTCACTAGTAAATTTTCAGATCACCTTCAGGAGACATAAGATGAAGCATAAAAGCTGATAGTTGCATGGTAGCAACAAGGATATTTCATATTGGTTTGCTGGTAACATGGTAGTCGCAAGGATACTTGGGGTTGGTTAGTAATATGGTATTAGAGCTCAGACTTGCTGGACGCCGTGCATTTGAATCCCCTTTGTTTGATTATTTATTTAATTATGCCTTGTTAATTCTTTTTTGTCTTGAATCATAAATCTCTCCATGTGCGTGGTCTGAGCTGAACATGTGGGAGGTGGGTTTGAAGCATGATAACATTATTGAACATTTCTGTATCAACCTAAGCTTTTGGTTTCAATTGGTTAGTTAACATGCTATTATAGCTTAGGTTTGCTGGAGGCTACAGGTTTGAATCACTTCCATACCAGTTATCTATTTAATTATTCCTGATTATTTGTTATTCTAATTCTAGTGTCTTGACTTAGTCATCCCTCCACTTCTGGCTGCTTGTGATGAGGGATGTTATGATACATTGATCCTTTTCCTATAAGCTTAGTATTTTAGGGTCCAGTTATTGGTTGCTATCAGAGCGAAAATTGTAGGCTCCAATTCACATTCTGGTCCATTGATTTATGCCACATGTATCATCTCCAGTCTTTTCTTCTCTTGATTCATTCCTGGTTATTACTTGGGTCATCCTTGAGTCGTTTGTGACTCATTTGTGCCTGCATGGTCCAGGGCTGCATGTGTGTGAAGTTTAAGCATGATACACATTGTTGATCCTCCTATAAGCTTAAGCTTTTGAGGTCTCATGATTAGTCAACATGGTAACAACCAAAGGTTATGGATTCAAATCCCCATTTAGGCCCACTTTTCATCATACCATTTGTTTGTTATCTTGAGTCTCTTCTTCTCTTGAGCTATTCCTGATTGCTACTTGTGTTGTTCTTAAGTTGTTTTTGATTTGTTTGTGCCTTCATGGGCCACATGTGAGGGGTGGTGTTAAGGTCTGTAGGTTGACAATTTATCTAAGCCAGCGTTCGTCGAACCTTCTCGAATTGGATGGTTCAAGATGTTTTGAGCCGTACCGGCTGCAAATCGGGACGGTTTGGCTAGCCAAACTAGAACATCGGATGAGAAAGAGAGAAAGAGAGAGAGACGACGGGAGGGAAAGAGGGGAGGATGTCGTTGGAGGGCCGTGGAGGGCTCCACGGCTCGGTGTCGTTCGATGGGATATTTAATAGAAAAAGATAGAGAGAGAGGAGAGACGGGACTGAAGGAAGGTGCAGCCGGTGGAGAGGCCGCCAGAGAGCCACTTGTGGCTACTGGATGGTGAAAAATGTGTGGGCGGAGCCACGGCCATAGAACAGGGGCGATCGTCCTTGTTCATCACATTTTTTTAAAAAAATAACGATGAATGTTGAAGTCGGCAAACTCATTGCGGGCTTAACTATTTCAAGATTTTTTTTTTCAAAAAAGGAGAAACAGTAAAGCTGGCAATGGGTGTGCAAACCCATTGCTGATTTTATTATGGTCAGAGGCTTTTAAACAAAACTCGTGAAACAGGGGCGATCGTCCCTATTTCATGCTTGTGGTGCCGCAAGCCACAATTTCGCTGTCCGGCAGCTACGGTGGTCAGTCGGAGGCGCTCCGATGTCCTTTCCACTGGCTTCCCTCCTTTTCTTTCTCTCCCTTCTCTCTCTCTCTCTCTCTCTCTCGGTCGAGATTTGGAGGAACTGGAGGCTTTGGCGGCCCTCTGAGCGCGCCTGTAGCCTGCTTGTTGCCACCAGCGACATCTCCTCCGGCCACCCTCTCCCTCCCCCTCCCCCTCCCCCTCCCCCTCCCACCCTGTCTCCTCTCTCTCATTTCCTCGGTTCGCTTCTTCTCTTCTGTGTGGTCCGGTCTGGTACGGATCTGTACCAACTCGTACCATCGGCCAGCCGATATGGGTCTCGATTTCGGTTTCGTGGATCTTAATCTAAGCAATCATCCATGAGATTATTATCTCAAGTTGCATAAAACATATCTTGACATCTAAGAGCCTTGCTTAACAACAATTATGTTTTGGAAGATTTTCATAGCTTCCAACAGAAATGGAAATATTATCTACAAAGATAGAGAACATGATATTAATGGTCATGATATGTTATTAGACCATCTGGGTTGTCCAAAGCCATTCAACATAAGAGCTAACAAATGGAGATTTAAGTCCTGGAAACCCTGAACTGATGTGGGCTTTTATGATGTGAAATTTGTGATTAAAATTTATTGTTACTTTGCTATTTGTTTTGTGACTCTTGAGATGTTCATGCAATGCAAGCAACCAAGTTGTAAATATGCTAGCATTATGAGTTGAATATCCTTGCATAGGAGATTGAAGGTTAAAACAAGTGGCCATGGCCTAGCATGTAGGACAAGCTCAGGAAACAGGACCGACTGGGGCTTTGGAATGAAGACAAAGGACAAATGTTGGTTAGGGTTAATGGGAAAAGAAGATAGAAAGCCAGGGACTGGACATAAAATTAAAAAGACAATTATTATGCAACAGTCCATCTAATGTGGAGCTATTCCTGCAAATTGAACTTCAACTGGAGTTGGAAGTGCGACACAGAAAATAGGCTTTATTGTTAAAGGGAAGTAATCTATGAGCTTTTTATGGGCCTGTAGAGTGTAGACCTTGTTTCACCACTGGTTGGATCTAATCTCTGATCTCTGGCTGGCCTGCTTTCTGGCCCTAATGATGACAGAGTGCTGCAAAGGGGAGGTTTGGACATTGGTGATAAACCAGAAACACTCGAACAGGGGAAACATAAGTTGGAGTTCTGATTTTCAAAATTCCATATTGACACTGGAAAGTAAGAGCAGAAATAGAGAAACAAGTAGAGGAGAAGGGAGCAGAACTAGCTGTAGAAGAATTGAGAACTAAAAGACTAAAGCAGAGGAAGGCAGAAAGATGAAACCTCATGGCCTCATACCACTAAGAAATCTAGCCCTCACACGTCCATTGTAGAATGACACCACAAGAGAATAAAGGGGAAAAAAACAAATGATGTCATTAACTTCTTCATCCAGTGTGTATAAACTAAAGATTTGTACATCCTCTATTGTAGACTGCCCGTTCCTAACTTGCTGCTCAAATTAAGACCTTCCTAAAATTCAGAAAAAGCAAAACCTTCAAAAAAGTGCAAGATTTGGATTACCCTCAACCCATAATGGATGACCTGTTTCATAGTCTTAGTGATCTGAAATGAATACCTTCCCAAACTATACATCAAACAGAACTCAGATATTAATCCTACTTGGTATAGAGATCAGAATGCTACCACAAATGGAGCCTAAGAACAAACCTACAAACTACAATAAAATTGAAAAAAAAATGCCTGTGCTATCAATCCTCTTCAAACTTAGGTAATAACACTCCTGCATCACCAAGTGATCAATAAGGCAAACTTTCTAAGACAATTAATTATAGAGCATGCTGAACAATGTTTAATGGTAAACCAATAGCAAGGATAAGCAAAGAAGTGCCTTATCAAGAACAACGTGCACTAAAATTTTTGTCAATGAACCTCAAGAAAGTGCTGATAGAAATGGATATCCATAAGCATTGTATGCATTTGAGGTGTTAAAACAAATCAAGCAAATAGTTAGTTTACATATTCTGGGTTAAAGTAATCTTGCAGCAGAAAACAAAATATCTAATGATGGTTATCATGGTTGTTGATTGAGAGAGAAAGCAAGCTTCACCGACCTGGTAGCGGAGGTTGTATGGGCTGGTGATTGGTTTAGTATGGTATGGGTTTGTAGTTTGTACTGTACTATTCGGGGCATACCAAAAATAGGGAGAGGTATACGGAGAGATGGAGAGAGAGAGAGAAGCATGGAGGGAGGAAGGGAGGGGCATGCTAGAATGTTGGTTGGGGGGGGGACACCCTAACTGAGAGGAAGGAGAAGGGAGGGAGGGAGAGAGAGGTGGAGACTTAGGAGTGGTGATAGTGGTCAGGGAGGGCGAGATGAGCATGAAACCCTCGCAAGCTAATGAGGGAACTGGCAAATCTTGGGAGGGCTTTTGAAGCTGAACAGAGGCAGACAGATGAGGGCTTTGATAAATCAAGGTTGAACCAACCTGAGCGGCTGAAAACTGTCCTGGGTTAGCTTTAGTCTGGTTTGGTATGGGCCAAACCACCTGGTTCAGGTCGGTCCTGCAGTCCATGAGATAGAGTAGTAATCAAAATGTTTAGACTTCAATTAACTATATTATTGTTTAGATCATCTTTGCTTTATCAATTCAAGTCTCTTCACAACCTTGACATTCCAGGGTAAAAATTTGGTATCTGCATGAATGGGTCATAATCTCACAAGGAACTGAGTTATGATTGCCCAAATGTTTCTTGGCGAGATTAGGAATATAAAATGATTTTCTACTTAGCCCATGTTTTAGTTCAAAAATTAGAGCTTGAATTTGCTATATAAATGGCTCAGATCAATCTATTTGTATCAGGTTCAAAGTTGTATTTCTCATCCTTGAGAACTGACAGAATTCAATGAAATATCTCTATCATGCTCTTTTTCCATTTAATCATGGTATATCTCCATGTTACTTGGTAGTATATGTTTGAAGGCTTCAGGGTTCACCCTTGCATTCGATTTGGATTCAAACACAAAATCACTTTCTTATATGTATTCACAAAATTAAATCTAATCCTTTTTGACATCTGATCATCATGATCAACTCTTGCTAAGGTGACTTGAAAGCTAAAAGTTGTTGCTCCTTCACCTGAAGCTGCAGCAGATTTGGGTGCAGATATGGAGAACCAGTTCTCAAAAAAAAAAAAGAAAAAAAAAAGCATAGAGAAATATATTGTAAGATGATGGAGGGATGTGTTTTGGGAGAGATTCCAAAGTGAATGCGGCACCCCAGCTAGAAGTTTCCTGCTACTATAAGAGTTGGATTGGCAAATGCAGAATATGATCAAAAGCTTCAACAAGATTGTGATCAATAAGCCATTAGTTATTTTGGCTGTTCTATCTTTAAATTGGAGAAGTGAGTGTTTACTATGAAGTTTGATAAATTTTAGTCATTTTGAAGATGGTGGAAGCATAATTTCAATAAATTAGATCAATTAGTGAAAGATCCATCTGTTAATGGTCTGAATTGTAAGATCAGTGGTCCATCAGTTGAACTTTTAACCAAACATTTCATATATGGAGGATTTCATCATGGAAGAAGTAATCAAATCATTGAGGAGTTCAAAGTTTTCAAGAGCAACACCCCCTGCAAGATCAGGTTGTTAACACAGTTGATGGCTGTGACTGAATACAGGTTTCATGACCCATTTGCTTCAACGGAATGGTGTTCAGTCTCCTCCATTGGAGGATTGCTGTCCTTTCTAGTCAATTATTCCAAGTGCATTGGGGTTGTCCTTTGATGATTTGATTGCAACTCACAAGATTTTGCAATATTAGTTTTTGCAATCAAAAAGAGGCAATTCCCTGAAGTAGCTGGAAGCTAAGTTCATTAAGACAGTCTTGGGGTGAGATTCTTGGAAGGAAAGCAAACTTATGTGATCATATTTAGAGTAGTTATTAGGTTCAAGTTAATTTATTTTTCTTATTTTATTTCAACCACAAACTTTTAGGTGCTGTGACTTGGGAATCGAACCTATATGTTAGCTGTCTTTCTAGAACTTGGCATGTGCAATCCACTTGAAAGTATAAACAAGAGAGATCAGGTATATTGTTAAGTAATTTGTGGAGATGAAGAAGATGGAGGGATAGAAAACACAGATATGGAAGAACAAAGGGGCAACTGGGTTCAGATATAATTTTAGAATACATACAGTCTCCTGTGCCTGGATGAGATATGTTTTCTAGTTGTCTTAGAGGCTCACCAGACAAGTCTTTCTAAACCAAGGTGTGATGTCTTCCATGTTCCATAATGGGTTTAGGTATTTGATTGTCTTTTTCTGCTGTTTCTAATTATAAGTTTAGCTTATCTTTGGAAGTAAATTAGTAACATTAATAGCTTGGTATAATTCTAAATTTCTTAGGTTGAGTTTGGTGCATTGCCAGGCAATTTTAATCTGGATTATCCGGTAATCTGGATTATCCGCAATCTGGATAGATTGTCAGTAACGTTGATTACTGTGTTTGGTACACGTAGGTAATGTTGCAGTAAAATTATTGAGAATCTTGATTGACATGTTTGGTATGACAATCAGATTACTGGTAATGTAATATCAAATTTTCAAAATATCCTTAAATCAAATTTATTAAAAATTACACCCCATGCATAAAATTTTTAATTTTTCAAAATAAAAGAACAAAAATATATTATATATTATAATATATAATATATATTATATTATAATATATAATATATATTATATTATATTATATATAATATATATTATATTATATTAATATTTTTTTATTGTTTTTCTTCTCTTTCCCCCACATGCCACAACCCTCCCCAACCCTCGGCTGCTCCACCCCGGGCCCCCCGGCAGTTGCGTCTCTAGCACCGCCCCCGGCCCCTCGACCGTTCGTGCCACCCTTGCACCGTCCTCTAGCCCCCCGGCGAACCTGCACCCTCTACACCCTCTACAGTCGCCTCCATCACCGCCTTCACCCACCAGTGCCGCCGCCCTCACCTGCGCCGTCGGTCCCCCGCATCCCACCCCCCATAGCCCCCTGCGCTGCCCCCTGGCCACCCGCACCGCCCGTCGGCCGCTCACGCTGCCCCCGTAGCCCCTCGGTGAGGGCTACATCGCCGTGCTCCTTTTATTTTTGAACGGCCGGCCACTCCCGCTGCCCCGCAGCCGCTCGGTGAGGGCTACGACGGCGGCCCACTGATCAACTGGTTTCTGGCTGTCGCCGGCTGGATTTGTAGAGGGCGCCAGTTTTGGCCCCCCTTTTTCCACTGCCCATTGTAATGAAGAAGACCATGGGATTTTTTGAGAGTATTTTTGTCCAAAAAAAATATTGCAAGATTACCAAATATGTGGTAATCTGGATAGCTATTTCTCCCCAAGGTAATTCAGATTACCTCCTAAGAGGTTAGGAGGTAATCTGGATTGTCAAGGCAATCCTGATTGCCACTTAAAAAACATACCAAACGCAGTAATGTGGTGGGCCCATGTTAAATTGCCGGCAATCTGGATAGATTGCCAGTTGCCAGCTACCAAACGCAACCTTAAGGTTTTGAGTCATTATTGGCTTAGATCTATAAGGTCAAGGCCATTCATGAGAAATCAAAAAGTGACAATTATGATTTTTGGTTTTATCTTCACTATTATTATTAAAGATCTGTGGATCTCCACGTATTTTTTCCAGCAGAACAGAACAATACTCATCCTTCCCCCTGGCTCATTTATGGTGCAGCCTTTTATTTAATCACATTGATTTTTAATGCACTTAAAACTCAGACCTGTTTTAAGATTTAATCATTAATGCCCATATTTCCATTCCCACAACAGGTTGGTGATAGTACCAATTCTGATAGATGCTCCTCAGTTTTCTAAGGGATGAGAAGATGCTAAAAGACAAACAACACATCTTATTGCAACCAGTTTTGCAGTTATTTGGATTCTTTCTGTCGTCTGTATTGGTCATGCAATATACTTGATGTTATAGTGTTCTAGTCAACCGTCAATATGATGCCTCCACAAATGACTGCTTATAAGTTGATTTTTTTAGCATAATCAATATTGGAATCAGAACATGAAAATCTATGATATCAGGTTTTCATTTGGTGTTCTAGAGAGAATCGTGCTTGTATGTCTACTTTATTTATTCTTGCTTCAATGATGGAACAGATATTTAGCCAAATATGGGAGACAGAATCCACAAATTTAAATATTGGTTTGGAATTACTCCGAGCTGTTAAAGAAGAGCTTGATCTTCATCCTTCTCGAACAAGTCTTGATTTTCTTCTTAGTACCTGCGCAAAAGTAAAAGATTCACAACATGCATGGTTCATTTGGTCCGAGTATAGCAATGCTGGCCTGCCTTACAACGTTTTGACCTTCTTGAGGTATGTAATTAGCTTGTTAAGGCCAGTAATGCTTATCATTTTGTCTTTTAGAAATTTGCAATGCATTCTGAAATACTCAGGTTTATTTAGAACCTCTTGATCAAGAGGTGAATATCATATAAATGTTTAAAATATATAATAAAGTTGGACTTTCTTTCTATTATGAAAACCCATAATCAGTTCTATTTTGCATTTGAAATCCTATTGTATGACAGATAACACTGTTTAAGGAATATTTGTTGGATTTGACCTGTTTGTGATTTTTCAACTTGATTGGTTGGCTTTCTGATGGTGAATTACTTTGCTTGAAATTGACTACTTGAGAAGTTAGATGTTGATGCTCAGAATTACGTTGCTTTCTTTTGTGTTTTTTTCACGTTTCTTTGTATTGGGACAACAGAATACTGTTGTATAGAGAGCAGCTATGTTTGCTCTGGGTAATGGAGGAATACTTAAAGGGTCCTATGTCATGGTTTCATATTGCAAAGCATAATGGTGTATCAGCAGTTACATGTAGTCTTTTGGCTCCCTCTGTTTTATGCAACCCCCTATACTTTCTGATCTGTATTCAGACACACAGGTTGGTATCTTATGGCCTATGGCAATAAAGTTCGAGATGGAAACTGACTAAATATTCTAGAGAACCATAACTTACTCCTAAGGACCAACAAAAAGATTCCCACTTCACGAATGAGCACTCTGTAACTGCATTCTGATTGAGTTATCTACACCTTGATATGAAGTTCCATGGACTGAAAACCAATCAGCTTATACTTTTAAGTTGTTCAACATTTTAGAAGCTTCCCTATATTTTCAATTAAAACATTTAAAAATCAAAATTAGTTCTGTTTGTTCTCTTGTTTCTGTAAATGTGTGTACCTTTTCATGGGAGTCGAGATGGCCATGGGTTTTTCGTTGTTAATGAAAAGGAAACTCATGATTGAATACTAAAGCAATCGTGTATTATAGTTTTAGGTATTTGAAAAGAAGGGTGTATTAGGATATTGTATTTTAAGCATTAGACATATGAGGGAGTGGTTCTAATGATACTGTACTTCAACTAGAATGGTTTATTTTCTTTCCTTAATCTCATAGGTTAATTATTTCTGATATTTAGGAAGCATCAAATTGGTAAGGCTAAGGGTTGTTGATATTGTGTGGCAAAGGAGATTTCAAATTTTGAAGTACCGAATCTTTAAATCTTCTCTGATTTTAATCCTGAATTTGTAAAGAAATAAATCATTGTTTGCTAATTTGGATTTCATATTTGGTAAGTAAAATTTTTTAACGAGTTGTTGCATCACTTCATTACTGGATGCTATAATTGACAATCTAGTTTTGGGAAAACTTTGTCAAAATCCATACTAAATGATTAAGCCGATGATGTATGCCTTGTTTTTCAAGATAATTTCCTTAAATGGATGACTTGGATCTTTTGGAGCATGCAGATTCCAAGTAATGGGGATAAATCTCAAGAAATAAATTTGCCCAACTTAGCACTGAAAACCTTGAATAAATGGTAGAATAGTTCTAGAATTTAGACATTTTTCCAGTGATAATTTTGTTTTTATTGCAAAGCCCAAGTATGAGGTATCTAATCGCCTGTAGCAAATGAATAATTCAGAAATACCAAATTTAAAGGCTATACGTGCCTCAATGCATTCATGAAGGCTACCACTGTCAATGGATTTTTGTTAAGTTTCCTAATGATTCAAGAACTTGGTCAGATTATCCTTATAAGGGTGAACTATGTGATAAATCTTCATAGATTCATGGAAACATAAATGACTTAAAACTAGGAGGCCACATATACATGGTTGTTAAACAAAAAAAGAAAGAAAGAAAGAAAGAAAGAAAAAGATGGCTGCGTGACAACATTATTTGAATTACATATTACCCTGATTTGATGTATTAATGTTGTAAAGTGGTTGTTGTGAACTGTTTGAGCTATTTTTTGTAATTTTAACAGCTACACATCCCCTAAGGTAAACTGCTGTTACACCTACATATCATATTAGGCATTTTGCTAGTAATGGCCAGAACATGGTACCATGCTAATATAGAACTGTAAAACTGGCTGGTGCAACTTAAAGCCAATCCAAGCATACTGGCTGAATTAAATATGTGAGCAAATGAATAAGAAACTGAATAACTATTGTATGAAAAGAAGTATCAAGATAAAACTTAGTATGGGTTCCCCTTTTTAACTATATCTGCAAGAGTTACATATAGAGTATACGAATATTGTCATTTGCCTGAGGGTCATTATGGTCTTACAAAGAGACCAGGCTATATCAGTCAAAGAAAATGAAATAAACCTCAGGTTCTCTTTTAACAACATCTGATGCTAGAGTTATGCATGTGGATATTGTGTGTCGTGTCCAGTGAGGTGGTAGGAACACAAACTAGGCAATACGCTAGTATAGGCTGGTGAAGTCCCAGAGACTTCTCACAACTGGTTGTCAACTTGTTTAAACCATGGATCAGTTCGAATGTGATTATTCACATTGGCTAACTCTGGTAGGAGAATTAGCCGTGCCATACTCCTCCGTCAGGTGTTTGATTGCATGTCTATTGCCATTGGTGGTTTGGATTTTTTGATGCAATATAACCTCTTTTGAATGCCAAGACATGTTTCAGAAGATAGCAGTTCTACACCACATTCAAAAATAATTTGAAAAGCAAGAAAAATTGTTTCACAACGTATATTTTTTCCAGTTATCAAACTTGTATTTGAAGTTGGGAGATGTTCTCTCCGTCAATCTTAAAACTTGAGTTTGTGCATTTAAAAATTCTATTATATATTACTACTTTGAAGGTCCATGTATACGTGAATCCCCTCAAATAACAAAATATAATATCTCCAGTTCTCATAGTTTTGATCATGTAATATGTACTATTGGATTATCTCATAATAGATGCTATTGGTCTCTCTCAAACACAAGTTATGATCTTTTAACACATGTACAGGATGTATCAAGCCCTTCTGGCATCAGGAGAGTGCAAAGCTGCAAAAAAGATGCTGAAAGAAATAGAGGAAGAGGATCCTCATGTTCGTTCTATTATCAAGTCTTGTAAAATGAAATATAGGAGGACTATTTCGGAGAACGAGGATAGGAATTAAGTATCCTATCAGATGTTGTTTTTCATATAGAACATGGCGGGCTATGAAGGCTCAGGTTAGAAGACATATTTATTCTGATCGAAAAGAGGAAAGTCTTTCCTTCTATGAATCTCTTATACCTCATAACTTAAACCATTCTAATAGTCTGAACCATGGCTTACAGCTCTGGAATGACCTAGTCTGCCAAAATGGACGAATGCCTAAAAGTTTGTTAAGATGCTCTTTACTGTCTCAAAGAAAAGAATTTGCTTAAGCCAAGATGCAACTGACAAGTCCATTGCTAATCTGTCTCAAAGAATCAAGTTATAAGACAGATTTGCAAGACAAGCCAAAAATAAGGAACTTGACCCATGAAGATGCTCTTTACAGTACCTTGCTCATTTTGTACCAAGCAATGAGGACCAGCTTCACCCCATAAGTTAATCCTTTGCTACTGCTCATTCTGTGTTGTTTCTTGATGATAAGATTTATTTTCTTGTTGCAGCATGACAATGTCTGTATTTAAGGCACAAGCATCTGCCAATGACATGCTACTGGGTTTTCTTTGGAAGAAATTCGTGAATTTGTCTGCATGTTTGCATGTAAGGAATCTTTGTTGCTTTATGAAGTACATCTCTTGGAGAGTTTTTTTCTCTCTCTCAGTTAACTCACT
Organism: Elaeis guineensis; assembly: GCF_000442705.2. NCBI lineage: Eukaryota > Viridiplantae > Streptophyta > Magnoliopsida > Arecales > Arecaceae > Elaeis > Elaeis guineensis. The sequence goes on from NC_025997.2 coordinate 82,968,772, forward strand.
GCACTGTTTTTTTCCTATGCCAATTGTAAACGTGGCTTCATTTTTTTTTTCCCAATAAACAAAACATATCTTTTGCAAAAGAGGAGGCTATTTTCATATTCTTCTTATTGGAAACATAGATATGTTTGGATCACTGTAAATGACATATAGATATTAGCTGATGCAAAAGTCCTAACAAGTGTCTCTGTCCCGCATTGGCTGACATGTATCCCTCAAGAAATCAGTAAGACCATATCATGTCAGTTGCTGATCCGCAGCTCTTGTTTGGGCACAAGAGGTTATGTGTTGTCAAATTTAATGGTGCAATTTGCATCCTCACTAGCATTCATCTAAGCTAACAAATCTTTAAATATTTTATGCCTTGTATTCCTCGACAGGTTCACTCTGATTTCTGAACAGATGAAACATTTAATCCCAGATTAAGTTAGGGTTCTTTTAGTATTGCTTTTGCTTTTCCTGTTTTCACAAAACCTAGGATGAAAAATGAAGTAGACTGAACATGTATGATCAAGTATTTCTGTGTTTTGAGATTGTTTGTAAAAGCTTTAGAGCTTTTGGTAGTAGAAAAATCCTGTGCAAAATGTCATGCGGTATTTGTGGAGAAATGAAAGCCCAAAAACCACAATTATGCCAAACAGGCGCTTAATATGCAATTTGCGGTCTCTATCGCATTCTTCATATGCAGGCAGTTTGGTTGAGATGTTCTTTTGATATTTTAAGTCTTGCCCTCTTTCTAGCCATGATTTTTTTTTTTTTTTCCTTGTTATTTTTTCTTGGAACTCATGATTTGTTAAATAGTTAATGATCGAATATGTTATCCACGTAACTCTTGAAACCGTGTTCGTTTCAGTGACAAGAGAAATGGGAATAGCAGAAATGCCTATAGAAATTTTTATACCAAAAAAATTATTCTAGTTTATGTTTGGCTATAATTGTTGGAGTAATTTTTGAATGAGTTTCTTTTGTTAATAAAAATTAAAAAGTAGGTATAAATGAAGCTTCTTTTATGACCAAGAAGTAGCTTATGGTAGCGCTTAATTATGCTTGTCATTGACAAGTTTGGAATGGTTACTCGTTGCGTATATCTGCCCATGTTTTAATAGGCTAAAAGTGGAAGCAAGATGGTTGAGCCTAAAAAAAAATACAGGGTATAAGCTTTAACATGGTTTAAACGATAGGCATCAAATTTTTAATGGAATAAAATATATGTAACGTAATATCAATAGGTATATCAGTCATAGGTTGCTTAGCATCATTGATTGCCTTTGTTTGATGATCAGGTAGTTTAAGATGTGAGGTGTGGGCTAGGACGCAAAAACTTCAAGGACAACAGGGGTAAGCAAATGAACTAATTGAATTGACACCTACTCTAAGGACATAATTATTATTTAACAATTAAAGAAATTACTATTTAAATTTTATTGTTTAACTGAAATGGATATGACATGACGATGAAGAGCCACTAACCTCTTCCTTTGTCTTAAAAATCATCGTGGGGGCCACGTTTCAATTTATAAATGTAAGCCTTGACTGGTGATTCCGAAGTGGAACCTTCAAAGCTCCTTCTTATAGCCTTACCTTGAGCCATGGGAAGTATTTTAAGCCTCAAGTTGCATTGTTTCAAAATGACAAATTCATGATGCCTACCTTTTAAATACTGTTTGGCGGATACCAAACTTATTTCAAGGTTTATTTCAGGTTGATGCCCGAACCAGATTGCGGCCTTCAGGATTTTTAGTACAGGATGAGGATAAATCATGTCATGTTGCCGATTTGGCCAGCTAATTCTCAAAGAATGCAATTATGATTTTAGATGGTGGTTGTGTTCACGTTCCAAATTCATCACCCTGATTGGCCACATGGTACAGCCCTGTATTTTTTAGAGTAAGGCTCAAGAGAATATATAAGGTTTATAAGTTTGTTATAATCTCAGTATCAATAAATAATGATAATCTTAATGTTAGATGTACGTCATAAAAGCTAGATTGGTTGATACATGTATATATTTTAAAAATATAATTTTATAATTAAAATTTTGAAATAAATAAATTTGGGTTATTTTTATTCATATTGTGTTTAAATTATATTCATGAATCATCCGAAAAATTAACGGATAATGACACATTCTCAAGAGTTGAGAATTTGAGGCACGTATCATTAATGATTAATTTTTAAATATTTTTGATTAATGAATTGTCATGGAGACGGTGACTGATCTGAATAGATCGATGCACGGATTGCTTCTCTTCATGGATAGACGAGTCTAGAGCTAACAGTGTGGAGATACTGGAGTGAGAGTGCATATGCTTGATAGAGATCAAGGATACTGAGCATGATCAATACGAGAAGTTAGTAAGATGATTATCCACTCATTAATGATTTGCTCAAAGTTGTAGTTGTATGGATAGTTTTTTGACCTATAGTGTCTTGGCTGTTCATAGTGGGATTGCTGTAGTTTGACAGTACAAACACTTGGTTACCTAGTCATTCGAAATCTTGAGGTATATGTTGGTTACTGTAGGTCTATTATAGAAATAGGATGTGCATCAAAATGGTATCTATCGATTTTGATAGACAAAGAGAGGTCCTATGCAGTTCATGAGATTGAGTTCTTAAATCTATGGTTATGGTAGGTGAATGATGAAAAAGAGTTTCCATAAGATTTCATAATGAACTCGAGTCGATTATATTTGGCATATGACAGACGATCAGGTTTGACGAGTTATTCTTGATTTGCGTCATGTCGGAACTTACGATAAAAGAATCTGACCACATGATAACTATACTTAGAAGTTCATTTTTCAATTTTGTTGGGTTGATACTACATACTGTTAGGTATCACTGGTGGATTGTGAAATCAATGAGAATTATTGGGTGATCAATAATTCTCAATTGACTGAATTAAAAGTGTTTCAATCCATTGAAAGGAGTTTCAATGATATTGTTGATGGAGATTACAATGTATCTCGCTACCAGACTGAATTGAATCTATGGGATCACACGTCAAAGAGATTTGATTTGAGATTGACCAATTGGGCTTATGAACTCTTGATTGGGTTAAGATTTGAGAAATCTTATTAGGTTTAGGCATATCATGCTAGCACATGGTTAAATTCAATTTTTTTTGTGACTTGGACTACTTATTGGATAAGATTTGATCAAGTCAACGCATGTTCTTGTGAGGTACCAATTGTTGGCGTTAATTCATCATAATTTTCAGATTATGGTGCCTGAAGGAAGAGTCCTGCTTATGAGCTTTGAATAGTCAAAGCTTCATGAATTTAAATCAGGATGAGATCCTATTTGAATTCAAAATTAAATTAAAAATAGGTGCCACCTAATCCTGAATTATGATGGTTATACGATAGGAAAGGAAGGCTGAAAGGGGGCACATGCCCCTTGCTTTTTGCATGAAAGAAGATAAGAGAGAAGGGGCACACGCCCACCTCTTACTATGCCATGGCCTTTGAAATTCCAGAACCCCAACAAATTCTTGAATTGGCTTTGTGGATAAGGATGTGTTGGGGTGCCAAGAGTTGGTGCCCCCTTGGATGTTTGTGCGACAATATTCAGATGGGGCGCACACCCCATCTGATTTTCTCGTGGAGAAAAGGAAGATGAGGGCTAACGCCTCTTAGGATTTAAAATGTGGATAAGATCCACTTATGGATAAGGTTTGTTGGGGACGCCAAGTGTTGGCACCCCTCTTGGGATGCTTGGCATGCATTCAGATGGGGTGCACGCCCCATCTGATTTCTCATCGGGAAAAAGGGGCGACACCCTTTGTTTGTGACTGGCGTTAAAAATTTCAGAGGGATAGGGTATTCCTTGTGAGATAAGGAATTAAAAGTAGGTTTGAATGTCAAACCTTTAGATTTTTGGGGTGAGGTAAAACTCTACCCTAGAGGCTTATAAATAAGCCCTAAGACCCTCTACTGGATACGATTCAGATCAGATCCCATGCCTACACCCTGCCTCAATCCTCCCTTATATCCCACGCCCAAGGAGTTGGGCTTTCCTCTCCACATTTACACGCCCAAGAGTTGGGTGATCATCCTTTGTTTTTCACATCCCATGCCTGGAGAGAAAGGGTTCTCTCCATCGATCTTCTTCATCCTTCCCTGCTACGCATCTGGATCAAGGAGTTGATTTAGATCTAGAGCACATGGATCTTGCTTGAAGAAAGAAGATCCAGTTCGAGAGGAGCATCTTGGATCGGTCTCGATGGATATCCGTAGAGGCTGGATGTGTGTACGGCTCATCGTGGACTTCATCGGATTATCACGATCACCATATTGCAGTGAATAGCTATCCATGCAAAGGAGAAAAAAAATTAATTTAAATATAATTTAAATTTCAGTGACTTAAAATATATGTGATCGATCCTATCAGTCTATAGATTAGATCTACTTAATGCATGTTAGATAGATTAAAGTATTTTATCTAAATCAGAAAATTTTTCGCTATGTTCTGATTTCTGCATGCATGTTTTCAGATATGCGATATCTTTCAAGTGATATGAGAGTCAGGTTGTTGTTTCACATACATTTTTAAGATCTGAAATTCAGATTTAAATATTTGCTAGGATCTATTTTTACATTAGATGTAAATAATCCGGATATGTATATGTAATTTGTGTAGATTAAATTATTAGTAGCCTAGTACTCTTCAAAATTCATAGTAAAAACTGTCCTGCCATAGAGGACTATGATGGAGGGGTGTCTGTATGAATCAAGAAAAAGAACCGCGAAACTAATCTATTTTATAATGCATAAGATGTATGTTAGTAAATCTAAAATTTATGTAGTTATATATGGGATACATAATCTGTTTTGATATGCATGAGATGTATGTTGTTAAATCTGACATTACATGAGATGCATGTTAATAGATTTGAATATTGCATGAGATGCATGTTTATTAGATCTAAAAATTACATGAAATGTAGATTTGAAGATACATAAAATGTATGTAATTCGATCTCAATATATATGAGATGTATAAGTGATCAAATCTATTTTAGATCAGATCTAAATTGATTGGATTAGTCAAAGTCATCCGAACATACCTAGGATAATATGAGATGAGACCATTTAAATTAAATTTTTTTTTATGAAAAAGAATTAAATAAAATTAGATTTTATTTATTTTGATTAATAGATAATCGAGTTGTGTGCTTTGTTGATACACATGGTGATCACAGTGGATCACTACGGCCCTTGCCGTAGGGTTGTATCACGATCACATGATAAATAGTTGCGATTGCAATTCAATAGTGAGGAGCCAAAAATGAACCTAATCTCGAATTGGTAGATTAATTTGATGTCTAAAGAAAGTATCTAGATGGTAGTTATTTAATTAGGATCATTGCCACCGACAACGGAGAGCCTCCCACCTATCTTCTCTTACCTGATCATTTTGGAAACCAATTTCGATTTGGGGTGCTTGGAGTTGAGTCCACTAAATTTGCGTTGCACCATGAGTCTGATCTTGGTTAGACCAAGCTAGGATCTCACTGGTAGATCCATTGTGATTGTGGATTTATATGGGATGTAAATTAGCAATTAAAAGATTAAAGAGATCTAAATTAATAACCTTCTCAATAATATTAAGTCGAGGAGTCTTCGATCGTTGTAAAGTGTCGTGCCCTCTCTGATATTGACTGTTCTCGGCTTAATACAGTGGTTCAGTTGCATCAAAAAAGAAGTGATCACTTTATTGGCATGAGATGCTGCGAGTGGAGATGGGGTTAGGCCCAAGATCTGTTCGGTGAGGGTCCAATGACGGTTTCACATGTGCTTAATAGTGGGTCTGACTTAACTAAGGAATGAGATCAAGATTTGTTAGGTGAGATCTTAGGACTTGAGACCAAGTCCACTATAATTTACTTGAGAAGCAATTGACAAGAATTGTCCACTCATTGGTTGACACATTCATCAAGATCTGTCAAGTGAGGTGGTATGCCAATCTGTGGGACTGTAGTATCCACTAGAAATTTTAACTCATGAAGGAGTTTTCGCTTCCCAACCCCAGGAGTACAGGATCCGAAGAAATAGTGGGAGCTAAGTTTATTTTTAAAATAAATTTTTTTAAAATAAACTAAAATCAATTACAAAAGTCAACTAGAAACTTCTTCTCTTTGTAGAAAATTGTCTGCCTTTAATAGTCTAGCCAATATCTTAGAAATTAACCGATTGCTAGATTCCAATTGTAAGGATTAGCTAAGGGATTTGAAAGGTGTTTTGAGTTCTGAGAAGCTAGGCTGTGTCTTAGATTAGAAAATGTCTATAGGGACCTTGAAGAGTTTAAGGAACACCTTTAGAAGGTATGTCTGATCTGCTCGTGATCTAGACTAATCTTATGGTTTTTTCTACTACTAGTTGGATAATAGACTTTGGTTCTAGCATACACTTGTGCACTTCAATATAGGATCTTAAGGAATATAGAAGGTTGAGGCTAGAAGAGATGAGTAGACAACGGAGCAAGAGTTGCTATTGTGGCCGTAGGGACCTATTCTCTTCAATTACCGTCTAATTTCTATCTAAAATTAAGAGACTGTTACTGTATACCTAACGTGAGCAGAAATTTGATTTCTGTTTCATGCTTAGCACAGGACAATTATGAAATTAGTTTCAATAGGGACCATTATACCATTTATTTTGAAAATAAAATGATTGTACGTGGTCATTTAATCAACAGTCTCCGTCATTTGCATGTCAATGCAGATGAATCGGTTAACTTATCCGAGCAAGCAGTGAGTGCTATTGGATCTAAGAGATCCAGAGATGAGGTTAATCTAAAGTACATGTGGCACTTGAGGCTAGATCATATCGGGGAAGAAAGGATTAACAGACAGATAAAAGATGGTCTTTTAGACTCGTTCTCGGATGAGTCATTTCCAGTATGTGAATCCTGCCTTCAGAAAAAAATGATCAAGCTATCTTTTGTAGGATACAGGAAAAGGATCACTAAGGTACTAGCTCTGGTACATACTGATATGTGCGGCTCATTTGATGTGCCGGTCAGAGAAAGTTATCGCTACTTCATCACTTTTATCGATGATTTTTATGGTACGGATAGGTGTTTCTTATGAGATATAAATTTGAAATCTTTGAAAAGTTTAAAAAATTCAGATGTGAGGCAGGGAAGCAAATTGAAAAATCACTAAATGTACTTCAATTCGATCAAGAAAGAAAATACTTGAGTAGAGATTTTTTTGGTTATCTTAAGAAAAGCGGCATAGTCTCTCAATGGATTCCATCTGAAACACCTCAGCTCCATGAGATTTCAGAACGAAAAAATTGAATCCCATTGGATATGGTTCGATCCATGATGAGCTTCACCGACCTTTCTTTATTTTTTTGGAGACATGCTTTAATGATTACCAATTGCTTAATTAATAGGTTCCTTCTAAATCCGTTCCTACCGCACTATATGAGATATGACATGGTAAGGAGCCAAATTTTGGTTATCTTAGAATTTGGAGATGTCCAGTTTATGTCAAACAGTAACAGACGGATAAATTAGAGGATATATCTATGAGAGCTCATTTTATAGGATACCCAAAAGAGTCTTTGGGATACTATTTTTACCTTCCGAAGGATCACAATATGATTGCGAGCTGGCATACCAAATTTTTGGAAAGAGATTTTATTTAGGATGGAGGTAGTGGGAGAAAAATTCAGCTCGAAGGGAGTCTCTAAAGAACAACGAGTCATAGAGCCTGTGAAACAAGCTCCACCTTATAGATCCACTAGGATCATACGTCCTCTTGAAAGATACATCGGTATGCTGGAAGAGAATGTAGAAGAAATATTTCTCATGGATGATATCGATCATATTGATGATCCTAAAACCTATGATGAGATAATGTCAAACATCGACTTTGAAAAATGGTTGGAAGTGATGAGGCCAGAGATTGACTCAATACATATCAATCAGGTCTGGACCTTAGCAGATCCATCAGTAGGAATAGTTTCTGTTGGGTGTAAATGGATCTTTAAGAGAAAGATCGGTTCGGATGGAAAGGTGGTGATCTTTAAAGCAAGACTTGTGGTTAAAGGTTATAGTCAGCACGAAGGTGTTGACTATCAAGATATCTTTTTATCAGTAGCCATGCTGAAGTCCATTCAGACACTGCTTACTGTTATAGCAGCTCATGACTATGAGATATGATAGATGGATGTGAAAACTATTTTTCTGAATGGATATCTTAAGAAAGATATCTATATGGAGCAGCTTCTGAGTTTCATTTCCAATGATGGGAATTACAAGGTCTGCAAGCTGCAAAGATCCTATTTACGGACTCAAGTAAGCATCTCAAAGTTGGAATACTCGATTCAATGATGCGATCAAATCGTTTGGTTTCAACAAGAATGAGGAGGAACCGTGCATGTTCAAAAAGGTCAGTGGAAGGGCTATAACATTTCTTGTATTGTACGTGGATGATTCTTCCTACTTAGAAATGATGTTCCTATGATGACTTCTATGAAAGTTTAGTTGTTTAAAAAGTTCTTTATGAAAGACTTTAGAGAAGCATCATATATTCTGGGAATAAAGGTCTATAGAGATGGATTTAAGAGGATGTTAGTTTGTCACCGCAACTGTACATAGAGAAAGTGCTGAAGTGGTTCAGCATGAAAAATTTCAAGAGGGGTCTATTGCCCTTCAGACATAGAGTTTATCTCTCCAAGAAGATGTGCCCTAGCCATCTGAGGAGATTCAGCATATGAACAAGATTTCTTATGCTTCTGCTATAGAGAGCCTCATGTATACTATACTATGTACTCGATCTGATATTGTTCTTGCTGTGAGTGCCATAAGCAAATATCAGTCAAATCCAGATGAGGAGTACTGGATTGTTGTGAAGAATATCCTTAAGTACTTGAGAAGGACTAAGGACCTTTTTTTGATCTTTGAAAGAAGAGACTTGCGGGTACAAGGATATATAGACAGTCTTTATATCTGACATTGATGATAGAAAGCTTATATCTAATTTTATGCTCTTATGTAATGATGGTACGGTTAGTTAGAAGAGTTCCAAACAATCGATCATTGCAGATTCCATCATGGAGGCAGAGTACATCATCGTATCGGAGGCTGCTAATAAAAGATTCTGGTTCAAAAAGTTTATTGCAGAACTGAGTGTAATGCCATCAGATGTCGTTTCACTTTTCTACGACAACAATGGTGTCATAGCACTTGTTTAAAAATTGAGGTCTCACCAGAAGTCGAATCACATTGAGTGATGATTCCATCTTATTCATGAAGATCTCGAGAAAAAGTTCGTTGAGATGTAGAGAGTCGACTCCACAGAGAATGTGGCTAGCTCACTGACAAAGCCATTGAGCCAACAGAAGATTGAAGCTCATCTTGAGAAGATGGGGCTCTGATTTATGGCCAATTGATTTTAGGTCAAATAGGAGTTTGTTAGATGTATGTCCTAAAAGTCAAATTGACTGACACATGTACATATTTTAGGAGTATAATTTTATAATTAAAATTTTGAAATAAATAAATTTAGGTTATTTTCATTCACATTGTGTTTAAATTGTGTCTATGAATCATCCGAGGAATCAACAAATGATGATACGTACTCTCCAGAGTTGAGAATTTGAGGTACGTGTCATTAGTGATTAATTCCTAAATGCTTTCGATCGATAGATCGTTACAGAGATGGTGACTGATCTGGATAAATCGGTGCATGGATTGCTTTTCTTCATGAATAGACGAATTTCGAGCCGACAGTGTGAGGATACTAGAGTGAGAGTACAGGTGTTTGATAGAGATCAATGATATTATGCATGACCAACACGAGAAGTCACTAGGATAGCTATCTATTCGTCAGTGACTTACTCCAAAATAAAGTTGTGTGGATAGTTCGTTGACCTATAGTGTCTTGGCTGTTCATAGTAGGGTTGCTGTAGTTTGACAGCACCAACACTTGGTTACCTAGCTATTCAAAATCTTGAGGTATATATTGGCTACAGTAGGTCCATTGTAGGAATAGAATGCACATCAAGATGGGATCTATCAATTTCGGTAGGCAAGGAGAGGTCCTATGCAGTTCATGAGGTCAAGTTCTTAAATCCATGGCCATGGTAGGCAAATGATGGAAAAGAATTTTCATAAGGTTTCATAATGAACTCGAGTCAATTAAATCTGGCATATGACTGACGATCAGGTTTGATAAGTTATCCTTGATCTGCGTCGTGTCAAGACTCATAATAGAAAAATCGGACCACACAGTAACTGCACCTAAAGGTTCGTTTTTCAGTTTTGCTGGATTGTCACTATATACTGCTAGGTGTCACTGATGGATTGTGAGATCCATGAGAATTATTTGATGGATTGTGAGACCAATGAGAATTATTTAAAAGTGTTTCAATCCATTAAAAGGAGTTTCAATGATATTATTGATAGAGATTGTAATGTATCTTATTACCAGACAGAAGTGAACCTATAGGGTCACACATCAAAGGGATTTGATCTGAGATTGACCAATTGGGCTTATAAAGTCTTGATTGGGTTAGGATTTGAGAAATCCTATTGGATTTAGGTATACAAAGTTAGCACATGGTTAAATCCAATTCCTCTTGTGACTTGTACTACTTATTGGATAAGGTTTGATCAAGTCAAAGCGTGCTCTTGTGAAGCGCCAATTGTTGGCATTAATTCACTGTAATTTTTAGATTATGGCGACTGAAGGAAGAGTCCTTCTGCTTATGAGCTTTGAATAGTCAAAGCTTCATGAATTTAAATCAAGATGAGATCCTGTTTGTATTCAAAATTAAATTAAATAAGGGCACCATCTGATCCTAAATTATGGTGGTTATACGATAGGAAAGGAAGGCTGCAAGGGGGCGCATGCCCACTTTCTTTTTGCGTGAAAGAAGATACGAGAGAAGGGCCGCATGCCCCCTCTTGCTATGCTATGGCCTTTGAAATTCAAGAACCCCAACTAATTCTTGAATTGGCTTTGTGGATAAGGATGTCTCTTGGCACCCCCTTGGATATTTGTGCAACAATATTTAGATGGGGCGCACGCCCATTTGATTTTCTTGTGGAGAAAAGGAAGAAGTGGGCTAATGCCCCTTAGGATTTAAAATGTGGATAAGATCCACATATGGATAAGATTTGTTGGGGATGCCAAGTGTTGGTGCCCCCTTTGGGATGCTTGGCATGAATTCAGATGGGGTGCATGCCTCATCTAACTTCTCATCGAGAAAAAGGGGCGATGCCCTTTGTTTGTGACTAGCATTAAAAATTTCAGAGGGATAAGGTATTCCTTATGAGATAAGAAATTAAAAGTAGGCTTGAATGTCAAACCTTTAGATTTTTGGAGTGAGGTAAAACTCTACCCTAAAGGCTTATAAATAAGCTCTAAGACCCTCGACCGGATACAATTTAGATCAAATCCCATGTCCACACCCTGCCTCAATCCTCCCTCATATCCCACACCCAAGGAGTTGGGCTTTCCTCTCCACATTTACATGCCCAAGAGTTGGGCGATCCTCCTTTGTTTTTCACATCCCACGCCTGGAGAGAAAGGATTCTCTCCATTGATCTTCTTCATCCTTCCCTACTGCACATATGGATCAAGGAGTTGATTTAGATCTGGAGCATCAAGAGCACATGAATCTTGCTTGGAGAAGGAAGATCCAGTTTTAGAGGAGCATCTCAGATCGGTCTCGGTAGATATCCGTAGAGGCCGGACGCATATACGGCTCGTCGAGAATTTCACTGGATTTTCACGATCACCAGATTGTGGTGAATAGCTACATGCACAAAGGTGAAAAAAATTTAATTTAAATTTGATTTAAATTTTAATATTTTAAAATGCATGTCATCGATCCTGTTAGTCTGTAGATTAGATCTACTTAATGCATGTTAGATAGATGAAAGTGTTTAATCTAGATCAAAAATTTTTCACTGTGTGTTCTAATTTCTACTTGCATGTTTTTGGATGTGCGATATCCTTCACTTAATTCATAATAAATTTTTCTAATTAATAAATAATAAAATTTATGTAATTATAAAATTCAATCATCCATTTGGTATCCTTGATGCTCTATCTTTTTTTCTTCATTTATGATCTCAATCATAGTTAAGTACAAAGCATCCTGCAATTTTGAAAGGAAGAGAGTAGAGATGGTGTAAGCTTTGGTAAGAATCCCTCATATTTATAACAATATAGATAAAGTATATTTAAGATAAAAGTTGGAAACAAACAATAACAAAATGTAGGCAAAAATTATAAATCCTTATTCTAACTATTTAGGATAGCACAGATAAATCTATATAGCTATGCACGTATAAATGTATGTTATCAAAAATTCATATCATTCAAGAAAAGCATATCACATGCGTCATCAATTTAAAACTTTTGTCAATAGTGGTTTCATATATTTTATCTTCCATTGCTATCCAAATTTTTGATCAATAATTATCTTTTTAGTTAGGGCTATCCATAATCACATTTTCGCCTATGACTAGCAAATCATAATCCCATGCCTCAATTCATGATGCTAAATCATAATTTCATGTTTCGGCCCAGAGCAGCAAATCATAATATCAAGATTTGGCCTATGGTTAGTAATATATAATATCTATATTTTGGTTTGTGGTGACAAATCAAGGTGTCATAATTTAATCCATGATTGACATGTGGTTAATACAAATCCTCTTGACACGATCTTAATTATTCAATATTGCCAATGTTGGGCGATGGCAACAGTACTAGTCCAAAAGCCTCTATTAGGGTCGACCTAGGTTCATAGAGTAGAAGCCTGGGATTCTCCAATAAGTCCCCTGGATCATGCACAGGGACATAGGAAAAAGAAAGGAAGAGAGAAAGTAGAGAGGGAACTATCGCCTTTTTGAAACAAGGGGAGGCTCCCTCTTTCTTAAAACAGGGGCGCAGGAGGCTTGTCGTAAGGGTGGCGGTGACCCAAGGCCGTAGCATCAATGATGATGGTGAAGAATAAAAAGAATGGCAAAAGGGAAGGATGATATTAAATCACAGTTTGATCAACGACGAATGCCTTGTTGAGCAATTTCAGAGGAATTAGGTGGCAGTGGTGGACAAAACAAAAAAGAAAGAAGAGGAGAGAATTCAAGCCAAAACAGGGAAGCGACTGTTCAACAAAAATTTTAGTGACTTGGTGGCTTGGATCGGACTAGTGGCAATAGCTGAGAAACTGGAAAAAAGATGGAGAAGAGTTAAAAGTCATCACCTCGATTCTAGTGAGGTATTTGCAGGAACTCGGCAAAGATAACCCAAGGATTAGCAGGAACTCGGCAAATCCTATGGAAATCTCAACAAAAACTCAAAATTGATGATAACCCAAGGGCTTCTTGATAGCGGGATGCAGAAAAGAGGAGAGGGGCCTTCTTTTATAATCCTCTATAGAAATCCTTGGGGAATCTCAGTGAAAACTCAAAACCGACAATGACCCAAGGGCTTCTAAATATAGGATGCACAAAAGAGGATAGGAGGTCTTCTTTTGGGACTCGTTTGATTGACAGAAAATAGAGGGGAATAGAGGGGAGAAGAGGCACTTCTTGAGAAGCGGAGAAAAAGCCCTTTGTTTAGTTGGAGTTTTAAGAGGAGAGAGAGAAAAAAAATATTTTTCATGAAAAATCACTTTCTACATTTCATGAGAAGTGAAAACTCATGGAGAGGTGGGTTTTGGTACTTTTCATGACATGAAAACTGGTGGTACTTTTTTCTTTCCTAAAATACCCTTTTAAGATCCATGGCTAAAATTTAGTAAAATATCAATGGATAGTTAGGATGAAATACTGAATAGTAATATAATATTATATTAATATTATTTTAATATTTATATAAATATATATTATATAAATATAAGATTAATATTTATTATATTTTAATATTTATATTAATGTAATATTTTTATTAATATTAATATAATATTTATATTAATATAATATTATATTTATATCTATATTAATAAATTTATTATATTAAAATATTCATATTATATTAATATAATATTAATATATTAGTATTATATTAATATAATAAATTATTATAGTCTCATATTATATTATAATATATTAATATTATATTTATATTAATATAAATATAATATTAATATTTATATAAAGTTTATAAGTAAAAATGTGTGGTTTTATATCTACTAAAGATATAATAGATATTTTACATAGTTTTTTCAAAAAAATAAGTGTTCATCCAAATATAAGCTATTTTATAATAAGTCATCTTCCCATAATCAATCAAACATATCAAAATTCTATTTCTAGGAAGTAACTTCCTATAAAATTACTTTTCAGAAAGAAAAATTTTTCCCACATACCAAATGAGTCCTTATAGAAGAGGTTTTTATAGGTCTTATTGCCGATATCCATGAAGTCCAAGTACATTAGAAGGCCATGGTTCCAAAACCTGAATACCCACGGCTTGAACAGTAAAAAAACATGTACAAATGCAGATCACCTGATCTGAGGCCCTTACAGCGTTAGCTCAATGTATCCCATCCATGTAGCTAGACATCACACAAGAACATTATGGCGAGATGATTTATAATGTGGCCACTAGTTACCCTTGGTTTTTTCTGAAAACTATTTTTCTTAGCTTTCGTGCAAAAGCGCAACGTCTGTACCTTCACATTTGTTTCTCTCAAGAATATGATAATCCCATCGCTGATAGATCGATGCAAGTTTCTTTGGAGCAGCCACTGATGCGGATCCTGATCGCGGTAGAAAATTTTGAGATGACGACCAATGCGATTTCAAGGCATATATATACAGTGATTCTAGGCACTGCAGTTGTATACAAATTTGAACGATTTGGCTGGATGCAGTTCAGTGGCAGTAGGGGGGCTTCTGGATGCTCATTCAAGACCTTGTTGGCAGTTTAAATGCTTGGGTTCTCCTACCTATAGCTAATTGGACTCTTGAATGTGTATGTTTTATTAATTAATTATACACAGTACACTTAAAACTTACAAATCCATCACGCCTTCAAAATTTTGTTTTCCAGACTGGATTCAAGGCCCATATTTTCTTGAGTGAATAATGGAAAATATGGCAAATAAAATTGTAATAGCTATGCATGAAAAGTCACACCAATATGGTGAACTTTCTAAATATATTTCCTCAGCATGAAAAATCATGAAGGTCTACATTTTATTCGGTCATACTAATGTGGGTTAGTTTGGTAACTTACATATATATATATACATACATACATACATACATAGATATAGATATTTGTAGGGGTAAGGTTCAAGATGCACTTGGTGTAACTCTTATGGAGTTGCATCTTTTTTGAATTAATTGATGGAAGTTCTGTATCAACAATCTAAGTTAGTGGATATGATCTATTATTTCTAAACTACTTACACATCAAAAATCATATTATGTGGAGATCTCGACCTATATATCAAGCAATATATATATATGGAGATAAGATTTAGGTTATACCCCGAGTAACTCTTATATGGTTAAATCTTTTTGAATTAAATAATAATCAGATTATATAGAAAAATGTAATTCGTTCAATTCACTCAATTTGACTCTTTCAAAACATTAAAAAATAGGTTATTTTAGTGCTTCAATTCAATCAGATTATCAGGACTTTGGATTTGAACACCAATCGGTTCCATCTGTTTATGGTTCAACTTCATGACAGTTATTTTAGTGCAGAGCAGCATATCGGGTGACTAAGCTGATTCCTTGTAGGAGACGTGACATGTGTCCAATTTTGTGCGATTTTTGTCTCCCTTGGACAACTGGATAGCCTGGGAGGGTCGCTCGTCCAAGTACGTTTGAAGTTCAGCGACGACGACTTTCTCCGTGCCTCCACTTAACTTCTTCATCACGTTTAGTTGATTATTTTTCTGAAAAAGATGTTATGTGGATTAACCACCTCTTCACTTACCATGGTAATTAGCGGTCTTCCCTTCCAACTAGCTTTCAATCCTCTTGCAATATTCTAGCTGCAGCTATACCTAAATAAAGTCCAATTATATATACATAGCGAGAGCGAGAGAGAGAGAGCACATACTATTATATTTTTAAAGAATTCTGTGATCATATTTTATAGTATTTGTTTTTTTCTTTGATCCATACTTTTAATCTTCTTAAACCACCATATTTGTTGTATCTGTGCACACAATACAACCATTGGTAAACAAAGAATTTTCTTTTTTATCAGCTCAACAATCCCTTGAACTTTTTTCTTGTTCTCTTCCTTGTAACGATTTTTATTCACTTTCTTTTTTTTTGGGGGGGGGGGGGGGAGGAAATTTATCACTTATTAGCACCTCTCCCAAAATTAAAAATAAAATATAGAAATGGAAACTAGATGAGATATATGCAGCCTCTTTTGCAACAAGCAAGCATGCACATCTGAGAGGTACAATTTTGCCTGTGCTTAACATCAAAATGGTTGGCCTTGTACACCGCAAACTTCTAGATATTCAGACTTCCACTTTACCCCAGGAAAAAAAAAATAAAAAGATTATATCTATCTGCATTTTGACGTCAGGAAGGTGATTAGGAGGCTGCGAGATAAGGGTTGACATGGTCGGCATGTTAAAGAAAATGAGGGGCAAAACAGACAAAGAGAAAAAAAAAAAAAGTACAGATGCATGGTACCATTAGGAATTTACGTACGTCTCTCCCACCCACCACAAGAAGGTCTCTCGCTATTCTACCTTGCTCTATTGGCAAGTGTTTTCCTCCCCTGATAAGTCTCAAAATTAAATAGAACTTTTAACCGATGGATCTTCCAATAGAGGAGCTCCATGTTATTATCAATTAGTCAACTTAAATCATTTTCACTTTTTACTTCATATTCTTCTCTCCATGTTATCTTTTGACCTAATTAACTTACGTGAGGTCCTCCCTCTCGCATCTTTTATTTGTTCTTCTTTCTGCATCGCTTATCTTTCTAGAGTGTATTTTCTTCCTCTTTCTCCTTAGTCTTCTGATGTACATACTTTTACTTATTTTAATAATATTTGGTGGCTAATGGAACCCAAGTTCCTTGGCTTCCTTAGAAAGGAAGCAAAGATATGGAATTTGAAGGCGCTTGGTGTATCTATGTTCTAATCCTTTATTGGAAGGTCAAAGTAGTGTCGTGCTGGCTCGGGAGAAAGAAATATGTGAAATTGTTACCAAAAAAAAAGAAAAGGAAATATGTGAAATAGAGTGAGCCACGAGTCCATTAACAGAATCCTATCTGACTCTCAGTCACATTCCTTGATCCGGATTTGCTTTCTGAAGTAGGACTTGCCGTGATCAAGAGGAAGCTTCCAAGAAGCTGACGGCATCGGACCCATCATGGTGCGTAGCACCCACTCTAGAAACGGTCACGTTTGCCCACCTCCACAATTACACATGACCTGGTCAAATAGTTTTCTATCTAAATTTCTTTTCTGTCGTTACAATTATGATTTTTTTTTTTTACTAATACTTTGTACAATCAGCACTGCAGAAAATTTGTATTTCTTAGAATTTGTTTGGATGCATGGGTCCCAAATTTCATGGGATTCGCCGGTTGAAGTAAGACAGCTAGCTAAACTAGGCTACATTAGGTATATATTTATAAATATTTAAAAATTTATTAAATTTTTTTAGATATTTAAAAATATAAATCTAATTCGAGCTGATTTAACTAATTTATCGGTCCAATCCATATATCTCGTAGTATTTTAGACCGAGACATCCAGATAGGCTGTTGAAATATCCATGTCCTGAGATGCTATTGATGATCTCATGCATCACGTGTTGTGTGGCCCTCATCAGGGGGGGACAATCCATGTAACACGGAGCAGAGTGCAGGCGCGCGCGCGTAAAAAAAAAAAAAAAAAAAAAAAAAAAAAAAAAAAAAAAAAACAACAATACAAAAAGAAAAAGGGAAAAAACTGTACTTATCTCAATCAATTGTCCACAAAAAATTATAAAAAATAATAAAAATTTTTTATAAAAATTTAATCTATGATAAATACTATAGACTAAGTTAATAAAAAAATATCATAATTATTACAATCATCTCAACACATCTATTTTACCAACTCGAGCGGCATCATCCATCGCGGCGACCCAGCTAAAATGCACAGGGGCAAGAGGAATGTACGTGGGACCTCAGGCATCCCTTTCTGTAACTATCTATAAACATACAAATGAAAATGTCTTTTTCTTTACTTTCCCAAAATGTGAAGAACAATAGACTAATGGCTAATGAAAGAGCTTTCAATCTGTTCTTCAAACGCATCGTGGGTCCACAATCCCCATTTGCTTTTATCTTTGAAAAATTCTAATCAAGGTTTAAATCCTTTAACAATTGCTAAGCTAAATCTAGCTTTCTGAAATTAAAGACATATGAAAGGCAATACTTTCATGCCCTGCCCCAATGGTCCAAGCCGAGCATATGACAAACAGCTGCACGTATATAGATTGTAACCCTATAGAATATGTAACGCTTATCTTTTCATTCATATATATTTACATTATTTCAAATTTAAATGACGATAAATAATTAATCTAATTTTTCAAAATAATCAATTTATTATTACTAAATAATAATTAATAAGTCTAATCAATTTTTTCAAAGAAATCATAATTGCATAACTTTTAAATTCTAAGCGCTTTATTGCTTAGTCTCAAGCCCCGACTATTCCACTGTATTTGAAAAAATAGAAGAGAGTGAATGGGCTTTATATATTAACTAAGTTGCTAAAATCTCTAATTTAAATAAATATAAATTTTTGGTTTGCATGATTTTTCAGAAATAAAAGCATGCCGATGAAAAATATCTTATCTATCAAAAAAAATTCAAGATATATAATGTATTTGGCCAAAATAAAATTTTTCAAAACCACTAATGATGGACCATCCATTTTCACTCTCCTAATCTCCATGACTATAGTCACAATCGTTTTGTATCGAGTCTTGAAAGAGATTTGATTTTGACTATAACATGCCATCTCAACCACCCTCTGGATCTAATACTTGAGTATAATCTATCACTAATATAGGTATTCCACAATGAGATGGAGTCCGTAGTTCTTTTAGTGTAAAGGAATCGGTCTCTATCTTACCGCCTTACTATTTTGATCTAAGTTTCCACTTGATTAGGTCTAAGTTCCTCAATTAAAACTAATTCATCAATTAAGGGAGAATTAGACTAATTAAAGAGAATTAGGTTCAATCTGGGTTAACCAATAGAGATAAAAAGTACAGAGACAGAGACTTGATGCGGTCTTAATCTAAGCCTAATCTACATGGAATGGGTCGACTAACATGAAAAGGAGAGAAATATTTAGTTTAGGGCTAATTGGGAGTTTTGGTAGGGTGGCAAAATATAACCTTACTTATCAAGCTGATCCGCTTTCAACCCATCTTAAATAGGTTTGGACTTGGCTTAAACGGGTTCAGATCGTAAATGAATCGATTTGTTTAACCTATTTATTAAACAAATCTGGTTTGGATTTAAATTTCTCAACCTGCCCAACCTGTTTATGATTTTTATTTGAAATATTTGGGCTGTGGGCCTGTAGCAAAATTTGAGTGGCCTATTTGAAGGTTCCCACGGCTATGAATCGGGATCCACAAAATTTCAGTAGTCAGTTAAAACTTAAAAACTCAACATGAAATTTTAGCTCATCCCCTTCGATGAGTTTGACTTCACCTATAACGACATCTTGGAGCTCAACATCTGCAGGATCTCTCTCTCTCTCTCTCTCCAGCTATTCCGAGAATCTCAAACTCAGTGAGGGCAACTGATCGGATGGAGATGCAGCAGGGGCGAAGGTCAAAGAGGGCGGAGCATGGCGAGGGTAGAGTCGTAGAGATTGGAGATGAGCAGATTTTTTTTTTAAATTTTTTTAAACTGGATCAGATAACCTGTTTATTAAGTAGGTCGAGTTAAAATTTTAAAATATGATTTTTTTTAAATAAACAGGTCAGATCTGATTTAGGATTTTTTAACTCGATCCGTATCTGATCCGATCCGTTTATATCCAATCCGATCTAATTGCAACTCCTAGTTTTTGGACCCAATCTACTTAGTTTAGATCCAATCAAGTGTTTCTATTTCGATATGGATCTCGGTTCAAGCCTAATCACCGGCTCAATTTCTATGGTCCGAATCAACCTTCAAGGAATAGGGTCTAGAGCTAGTTGGATTCGGACTCAATCAAAAAAGTAAGACCATAAGAGGGAATGGGTGTCATTCCTTTCTTCTCCTTTTTCTTCTTCTTCTTCTCCTCCTCTTTCTGCCACCCCCCCCTCCTTTTCTTCATCCTTTTCCCATGGCCAAAATAGGAATTCTTTTTCCAATGAAAGGGAAGATGCAATGGAGAGGAAAGGAAGGTAAATTTTGGGGCGGGGGGGGGGGGGGTCTAGAGGTGTCATAGTTGGCATGGCTGGGGTTTGCGATAGCGGCAACTAAGATGGCATTTGTCAGTGACGGCCTAAGAGTAAGGTTGAATATTGGATGGGTTGAAAAATCATAAAAAAGGGGGCTCAAGTCTAGGAAGAATGGAAGAGGGTGAGGGGGTCTTTTGCTGGCAAGTGGCAGTAGCAATAGTCTCAATTGGTAATGGTGGAATCTAGTGGCAAGATTGTGGTAGATCTCGAAACAAGAAAATGAGAGAGGTTAGGGAGGGAGCCAATTATTTTGGATGGCAGTGCTTGGTTATGACAGCACAACGATCATTAGAGATGAGGAAGAAATGAGACGAGAGGTTAGACAGTGATCATCTAACGAGGGTGAGGAGATTTGAAGAAGAGGTTCTAGAAGAGATATAGAAGGCAATAGACTCAACAAATAGTTCGTTGGTTGAAAGCAACCCCAATGACTAGCAGCCGATTCGCAACGACCTCACAACTTCCCAATGACCACCATCCCCCAACATGTCCCAATGGTGGGAGCTTGGGTAGAGGATCATAATCATGATTTTCTATTTTGAGCTCAAAATTTTTTTCTTTTTTTTGGATATGGGTTGAAGTCGGCTAGGTCTAATGGGCCCATTTTGGTTCGATTCTCACATTTTTTCTTCTTTAAAATAAAAAAAACATCCTTGAAAGTTGAGAATTCTAGGCCTTCTAACGTTAAAGATACTTAGTCCAAAACTTACATATATCTCCATGTCCTTGCCTAGCAATCTTATAAATTGAATACATGTGACACCCTCAAGTGATTGCAAGCAATCCGACCTCTCCAATCAATCACAATGCTCATATGTGTTTTTATGCCCAAACATAGACTCTTCCTATGAATATTCTACAACTCAGCACTTTTGTGCCAACTTTAGAATTTTACTTCTTAAGTTACATTTAGTCTAAGATCCCATTTTTGCTTGATCAAAATTAGTGCAATAACTAGATTTGTATCCGTTATCAAATGCTTCTTATCACATCTAAGGTTAAAATATAAACTAGCAACATTAGTATTAAATAAATGACCAAGGGAACGATATTAAAATCATCATCCTGATGTGAATGCAGATTGATTCAAATTGGGTCTGGATCAATTAGATGTTAAATTCTTATGACAAGATAAATTAAGATTAATTGTATTTAGAATAGAGCTTGAAAAAGATTTGGCTATGATGAAGTTTAAATCCCATAGGAGAATCTATCACAACCACATCATGACCAGTTCAAGAATCAACAATATTCACCTTTTCTTTATTAATAAAATTCTCTTTTATTAAAAAATCAAAATTTTCATATAACACTTTTCAAACCACAATCAATATTTTCAACTAGTTTTAAATAACTTAATTCACCATACCTCTACCATGCAACTCTGATCAACATTCTCCAAAATTTTTTGAAAATCCAAGCAAAGATTTTATCCTTCCTTTCCAAATACATTGATTCATAATTAACCCTCAAGATAATTGTCATATTTTTACCATTGTAAGATTAAGAAATTAAATGCTAGATCCAGTTTGATTGAGCAAACTCTAGATTTTCTTGACAGTTCTATTAGACAATTAGAAATTGATCTCTCTTTTTTTCAAGAATATTAACTTTATGTACCAATAAATTAAAAGATCCCAAATTAACTTGCTTGTGAGCATATTCAATATTCTAGAATCTTCTTCTGCATCTAGGTCAAACTCATTTAAGCTTTTAAAATTATTTCATGGAATTTTTCTAGCAGTCAACAATAATGGCAGAAGATCCATGATCAACTCATAAATTAAATTTTTGACTTTTGAATGATTTTACACAAAAATCTATTTAGTTGGTTTGAAGACTTACTAGAAACTCCACCAAAACATAGGCTATTATAATTTCACCACAAGATCAACTTCACCAATACGAAAAATATGTTTATTTGCAGTATTACAAACATATATATTTTTAACTTATTTATCATGATCTTATAAATCTACTAGAGTATCAGAAATAGGGAGACTAGTTTGCTTTAACTTAGAAGATCCACTCAAAATGTCCAGCAAAGATTAATTATTCAAGATAATTGTTAACTATTTCATCCTGCTAGTAATAGTCCCGCCCTTTTTTCCAAATAAAACTATATTATGTTCCTTAGCCAAATCTTGTTTAATCATAGAATTCTTTCTTATTCAAAATATTCTTAAGTAACCTTTTAGATTGCCTTTCTTCCATTTTCTCTTTGGAACAATAAACTAACTCTTCCAATTCCCCCAAATTCCAAATGGCATCCATGATTTGTTATATATTTTTTTCGTAATCCAAAATAATTTTTAATAAATTCAAAATTGCTATCACATTCTACAATCTTATTATATTTAGATTCCCAAAATATTTTGAATTATAATACATCTCTTCTATATTATTCAAGATATATCTTCATAGATCAATTATTTGACCATGATGACATTCCTCCTAAATCTAGGCTTGGTGCACTTAGCCAAGAATTTTAATTATGCAAGAAAAAATCAAATATTATAAAACAATTAAATAAACCTTTAGTATCAAAAATTATTTCAAGATATCCAATCAAAATCTTAATTTTAGCCCTCATTCTCACTAACCTAAATTTTCATGATCTTGAACCTAAATTTTGATACCACGTTATCTATCATACCCTGACGTGATGGCACAAGTCGAGCACATGACAAACAATTGCATATCCATAGAGTTTAACTCTATAGGATATACAATGCCTATCTTTTTATTATATGTGTCACAACCCAATCTGTTTGGGCCTAATCCACTTGACTGGCCTAAACATTAGAAATTCAGCCCAAAAGGCATATGCCAAAAATTAAAGCATAAAAAAAAATTCAATGAAAGAAGAAGACTCCCATCAAATGTCTTCTTCCTCTCGATTCATCGGACAAATTCAATGCGAAGAAGGATTCTCAGCATCCTTTCCCATCCTATTTAAAGACCTCCATGCCTCCTTTGAACCCCACCATCCTCGGCCTTCAAACAATCACCGAAGATCTTCAGCAACTTTCCTTTCTTTCCTCTTCTTCTTCATGGAAGCCAGTCATTGTGTTTGCTGAAAATGCAACCCATCATCATCAAAAATTAGATAAGACTCTTAAATCCTTTGATTAACCCTCCTTGCCCTCTTAGTTTTAAATCGGCAATTGTTAGATTTTTTATGAGAAAACTAATCTCTATTTTTCTTTAAATTTTCATGATTTTGTCTCCCTTTTCTGGCCATCTTTGTTGCCGATCATTGGTGGCAAGCCTCTCGATAGTGCTATTATCAACCTAGCCACCACCAGCCATAGCCACAACTAGCAGGAGGCTTTTTGTTCTGGGAAAGAAGGGAAAATTAATCCCCTATTTCACCAAAGGAAGAAGAGCAAAAATATAGAATGTAAAAAAAAAAAAAAAAAGAAAACAAAGAAAAGAAGAAGAAAAAAGAAGAAAAAGAGAGTTTTTTTCTCTTCTCTCTCTCTTAACTAGCTCTAGTTTCTCCCTCCACTTCCTCTCTAGAAAGTTGTACTTTCTCCCTCCACAAGTTCATCTCTCTAAAGTGGTTTGATTCAGGAAAGGTGTTCTATCATTGATTTGATCGAGTTTAGTGAAGGATTCTGATCCATGATTACCAAGCAACATGCCGGCACCCATCTTGATCAGATCAGATACTATTAGAGTAGATCATTCATAATTTTTATTAAATTATTTATATATTAGTTTAATCATAATTTGATTAAATTATCTTAATCAGATTGGTCAGGATGTCAGATAGTGTCATTTGATTAGTCTAGTTTTATTTTATTAATTTCTTTCTCTTCCAAAATTCTCTCTCTACCTAATTTAAGAATCGAGTAAAGGATCCCCAGCTCTGTTGTATTGAATCCGAATTGATCCAATAGAGAGACTTTGAATCATGCTAATTGTCAGACAATTCCACACCATTTGAGTCTTTGTCAAGGATCATAAGATCTAAATTTTTTGGTCTGTATCGAATCTTTGCATCTTTAATGAACTTAATTAAATAAAGTTATTTGATTGAACTAACCTCTAATCATAGATGGTATACTGTTGCCCAGCTATGCAACCCAAGAGGGGGGGTGAATTGGGTTTCTAAAAATTTTAAGCCCAACAGATAACTTATGAAGAACAAAATAATGGCTTTAAATCAATATTAATTAACTAAAGCAGTATTGCAAGGATATAAATAAGATAAAGCGATAAAGCACACCACAAACACAAGGATTTATAGTGGTTCGGTGCTAACCTTGCACCTACGTCCACTCCCCAAGATCCCACTTGGGAATTTTAATCCACTATCCTTTGTATTCAACCCGAATACAAAACGTCGGAAACTCCGACACTAGCTATCCCAAGCTAGAATACAGGACGTCGGAAACTCCGACCCTAGCTATCCCAAGCTAGAACACTTGTTTCCCGGGTACAAGCCAACCCACAACACTCCGATTTCAGGTTCGGATCAACCTTTCCTTGTTTTGGAAATCCTCCAAAAACAAGAGCAAAAACTCACAAAGAGTAAGAATATTTAGAGCACAGATGAATACAAAAACAGCTCCTTAAATGAGCAAATATAACAATAAAAGCTTTACTCAAATGAAGAACCCCTTTTTCAGATTTTCTCAAGATGAATGAACGGTTGAACGCTTGAGAAGAGGTTGATTGTTGATTGAAGATCTCTTGAAAGCTTTGAACGATCTCTAGATCAAGGTTGAAACGATAGGCGTGAAGAATTCTCTCCTTGAAAGATCTTCCTTTTCTCTTTCACAATCTCTCTGGTATATTGTGGATCCTCTCTCTTTTTCTCTATGGATATTTCTTTGATCTCAGGCTTTTTCTTGCAAATTTCGGATCCTCTCTTCTGTTCTTCCCTTTTTCCTCTCTTTTCTTCTCTTTGGATATTTCTTTGATCTCAGGCTTTTTCTTGCAAATTTCGGATCCTCTCTTCTGTTCTTCCCTTTTTCCTCTCTTTTCTTCTCTTTGGATATTTCTTTGATCTCAGGCTTTTTCTTGCAAATTTCGGATCCTCTCTTCTGTTCTTCCCTTTTTCCTCTCTTTTCTTCTCTACATTTGATTTCACGTTTGATCCGCTATTTAATCTGCAATTTCTTTCATCATTTAAAGCATTTTGTAGCATTAGAAGCAAGAGAAAACAATTTAGGCAGATAAAGAGCCGTTAGAGGATTTTTAGGAAGCATAAATGGCAATTAAAACGGGCAAAAAAATAGCCGTTGCTGACATTTCCCGTCGCAGGGGTCGACTCATGAGTCGACTCATGCTTCAGGAGTCGACTCATGAGTCGACTTCTGTTGCAACAGACCAGAAGATCTGATTTCTGAATTTTTCGGTTCAAATCAGCAGGGGTCGACTCATGAGTCGACTCATGCCTTGTGGGTCGACTCATGAGTCGACTCACAGGTCGTGCCAAGCCAAAAAATCCAGCGTGCCATGAGAATTTTTTTCGTGCCATTCAGCTCATAGTGCCATGAGTTGACTCATGAGTCGACTCATGCACTTTAAACCTTCATAACTTCAAAAATATTAGTCCAAACACAATGAAATTTTCACCAATAGATTTCAAATCATTTGTTCTACCAAATGGTACTATCAAATCAGGATTTTAGCAAAATTACGATTTTGCCCTTGAAGAGCATAAGGACTTTTTCAATTGTTTGTATCCCTTCAATCTGCTTTGTAATCATCAAAATCAATCTAGGAGCAACAATCTCCTCCTTTTTGATGATGACAAAACATATGAACAAAAATATTTATGTTAATGCATTAATTTCAAAAGAATCCATTATGGGTGTATATGCTTGAAAAGAGTATGATTCTTTTGGCATGTAATATAAATGCAAAAATAGTTTGTCCATTTTCTTAAAGATTTGAAAAGGGTATTAGATCATTTTGAGTTCAAGATATTTCAGAGCAAGAGAAGATAAATAACTTTTTCTATGTATCAGAGCAAAAATAATTTTTACAATGATATCAGAAAAGATTTTATAATGTATCAGAGCAAGAAAATTTTAATGTATCAGAGAAAATTTCATACAGTATTAGAGCAAATGTTATAATATTTTAGAGAAACCTTCACACTGTATCGGATCAAATGTTATCATGTATCAGATCAAGTTGAAAGAAATTGTAGGATGAATCAGAGTAAAACAAATTTCTTATTGATGTCTCAAGGTGAGTAAAATTTCAAAAGCAAGTTTGAATATCAGAGCATATATATAAAAAATACTTATTTGCATTGTACTCATGTTTTTGCTTTTGATGGATTAAAGTTCTGTCTGATACCAAATTTCTCTGTCTGATACCAAATTTCGATACCAAAATTTCTCAAAGTTTTGTTTAATCTTTCAATCCTTGTTTTTGTCTAATTTCTCCAATATTTATTTAATTTTTTCAATATTTGTTTTAATTTAATTTCTCCCCCATTTTCTCATAATTTAGGGTTTTGCTTTTTGTCTAATTTCAATTTTTGTTTAATTTTAATTTCTCCCCCTTTTTGACATCATCAAACATAGTTAACTCTTTCTTTTCCTTTTCTGAAAATATTCTTTAATTTCTTCCTCTTTAGAGTTTTTCACAGATGTTTGCTCCCCCTCAATATAGCAATTATCAATAGCAAACAACAATAAGGAGAAGATAATATTTCAACAGATGTATCGGAGATTGAAATATAACCAAAATATAATCATTACAAAGAGGTAGAAATATAGGTAAAAGATGATTCCATTTATATCATAATTGTTTCAATACATAAAATTCAACCAGCTAAATGTCAATACATGGCCCCAAGGTATAGATCCTAGAACAAGATACTAACTCCTAGAACCTAGTAAAGATCAAGATAAGTCAATGATCAAGACAAATCATGGATCGGAGTCATCAGATATAGTATGAGGAGATGATGGATCAGAAGTGCGTCCTCTACCCCGTCTGCCTCTGCCACGAGCAGGAGAACGAGATGAACTGGGTGGCTGAGAACGCTGAGATGCTAGGGACTGAACAGAAATGGTGAGTCTAATAGAATCAAGGACGTTCAGTGCTCTGGAAACAGATTGAAGTAGAGCAGTGAACTGGGTGGTAGCATGCTCACTCGATCCTCTGATCTCTTTCCTCAGTAGCTCATATCCACCTTCTAGTGCTCCTCTGAGCCTTCCAGCCTCTGCAGTGAGGTCTGTGACCTCAATAGTAGACTCCTGTGGCTGGGGATGGGCCAATGCAAGGACTTGCCCCTGCAAGTCAAGAACTCAGCCAGTAAGTCTCCAGACAGTATCCTCAAGCTGCTGTATCCTGACGGACTGATCTGAAATCATCTGAAATATAGTGGAGATGTGGGGAGTAATGGTCTGATCAGAAGAAGTAGCTCCAGGTGCAAAAGAAGTACTACTCCACTGGCTAGACAACAAAGAAGCCACACGCTGAGATATATGCTCGATCTGATCGTCAGCCAGTCTGAACTCTGAATGAGGTGCTCTGCTCTCTGGCTGATACACTGGTGTGGGCATCCTAGTAAACTCAGAAGGGCCAGCCTCAGTATCATGAATGAACTGGGTATCTGGTGAAGCTGCCCTGAAATCATGTACAGGAGAAGTTGGACCTTCTTCTTCTACTCTGCCTTCAGTTCTGTCTTCAGCTCTTTCCTCAGCTCTCTCCTCAGCTCTTTCTTCAGAGCCCTTGATCCAACCACCAACAGTCTTTGTAATTCCCATTCGGTGCAGGCTGTGTTGGTTGAAAGTGTCCACATGTGAGAGCTTGGTAGGTGTCTCCCCTTCACAGCTAACTCCAAACCTCCTAAAAACTCTAGTAAGGGCCATACCATAAGGCAAGTGTGCCTTGGATCTGTTCAAAGTTTCTCTCATGGCCTCTATCATAAGTGTAGGGAGGTTTAAGGGGGTCTGAGTGATGATATGAAACATGACACATACATCTCTGCCAGATAGTAAGTCATGTCTACCACTCCTAGGAAAGAATAGTTTTGTCACAATCTGATGCAGGACCCTCATCTCAATGGACAGTAGCTTTGCTTCCAATCTGTTTAAACTTCCTGAAAAATCTTCTCCTAAGATAATTCTGATCCCTTCTTCTTTAATTGGGAGTTCCATATATGAGTATCCTTCACTAGGCAACTGAAGTATCTCTCCCAATATCCTAGAATCCAAACAGATGTCAATCCCCTTTACAGTTGAAGTCACAGATCCGTTTCCATAATTTAGGTTCTGGTAGAACTCTCTGACTAGATCAACATAGGTGACTTCCTTAAGAGAGCAATAAAGTTCCCATCCTTGATTTTTGATCTTGGTAGCAAAAGTAAAGCCTTCTTTCTCAAAGAACCGAAAATCTATATTTTTCTCGGTTTCTACTTTTCTATCAGAAAGAAGATTTACACTGGGGCTTATGGAGGGTTGAGAGGGACCTTGAGCAGGTACTGAAACTGGATTGAGAACAGTGGAAGACTGAGCATGCCTTTTCTTTCGGACAATTTCCTCAGGCTCTCGGATTGATTTCCTTCTTTGGGGAAGTTTCATCTTTGGAGCCATATCCAATAAGGTAGCAGACAAGAAGACTTGAATTCAGTGGAGGAGGGATCACTAAAGAGTAAAGAAGAATTTTGGTGGAAAAAAGAAGTGGATTTTGAATGAAAGGTGAAGTTCTAGGGCACGTTCCACCCGCGCCAAACACTGCGAGAAAGCACAGAAAAATCCTTTTCAAGGAGGCGATTTTTGGTGGAGAGAAGGAGGGAGAATTGCCTCGAAATTAATCTTTGAATTTGGAGCAAAACAGAAGTTTGGAGAGGACGGCTTTCGGAAGGAAGACGACGAGAAGATGAGTCGTCTCATAAACAGGTTTCCCGTTTTAAAAACAATGAACCCGATGGAAGTTGGTGGGATTTACAAGTTTGCCATTGAGTCGACTCATGGGGGTCGACTCATGAAGTTCAGAAAATCAGAAAAAATGCAAATAAATTCCAGAAAAATTCAAAATTTTGGGAGAAAGAATTTTGCTCAATGATAAGTTTTTAGAGTGATAAACCTGAGCTTTTGGAACTAGGATAGATGTTGAAAATTGAGCTCTAAGAGATTTTGACATCTATTCTTTGGAAATTGAGAAATTTCAGACAAATGGATCTAGAATTCCTAGATTTCTCCTAATTTCACAGAATCTTTCCTCACTAAGGGCCTTTGTAAAGATATCAGCTAATTGATTTTCAGTGCAAACATATTCAAGAATTATATTTTTGTTTTGAACATGTTCTCTTATAAAATGATGTTTTATCTCAATATGTTTAGATCTTGAGTGTTGTATTGGATTTTTAGATAGATTTATAGCACTTGTATTATCACATTTTATTGGTGTTTCATTAAGTTTGATTCCAAAATCTTCGAGTTGTTGCTTAATCCACAAGATTTGAGCACAACAACTTCCGGCTGCAATGTATTCGGCCTCAGCCGTAGACAGTGCTACCGAATTTTGTTTCTTGCTAAACCATGAGATTAGGTTAACTCCAAGAAATTGGCAAGTTCCACTTGTGCTTTTTCTATCTAATTTACATCCAGCAAAATCAGCATCAGAATATCCTAACAAATTAATTTGTGAGTCCTTAGAGTACCATAACCCTATAGTTTGTGTACCATTTAAGTATCTAAGGATTCTTTTAACAGCATTCAAATGAGATTCCTTAGGATTAGATTGATATCTTGCACATAAGCAAACACTAAACATGATATCAGGCCTACTTGCAGTTAAATATAATAATGAGCCAATCATACCTCTATAGTATTTTAAGTCTACGCTTTTACCTTCATCATCCTTGTCAAGCTTACATGAGGGACTCATTGGTGTGCCAATTGGTTTGCAGTTCTCCATTCCAAATCTTTTGAGTAGTTCCTTGGTGTACTTGCTTTGGGTGATGGAGATTCCCTCTTTTGATTGTTTGATTTGGAGTCCGAGGAAGAAGGTGAGTTCTCCCATCATGCTCATCTCGAACTCTCCCTGCATAAGCTTAGCAAAGTCTTGACAAAGGGATTCATTAGTAGACCCAAAAATTATGTCATCAACATAAATTTGTATAATTAGCATATCATTTTGGTTTCTTTTAATAAATAGAGTTGTATCCACATTGCCTCTTGAGAAACCATTATTTAGTAGAAATTTGCTTAGCCTTTCATACCATGCTCTAGGTGCTTGTTTTAGACCATATAAAGCTTTATTTAATCTAAAGACATGATTGGGAAAAGCATGATTTTCAAATCCAGGGGGTTGTTCTACATATACTTCTTCAGAAATATATCCATTTAAAAATGCACTTTTAACATCCATTTGAAATAGTTTGAATTTCATAAAGCAAGCATAAGCAAGTAGAAGTCTAATAGCTTCTAATCTAGCAACAGGTGCAAAGGTTTCATCAAAATCAATTCCTTCTTCTTGATTATATCCCTTAGCAACCAGTCTTGCTTTATTTCTAATTACATTTCCATGCTCATCTAATTTGTTTCTAAAGACCCATTTTGTGCCAATTATTGAATAATCTTTAGGTCTTTTCACTAAGGTCCAAACATTATTTCTTTCAAATTGACTGAGTTCTTCTTGCATAGCATTAATCCAGTTATGATCATTTTCAGCTTCTTCAAAAGTTTTAGGTTCAAGTTGAGATATAAAAGCACAATGATTAAGTACATCTCTAAGTGAAGAACGTGTTTTTACCCCATGCATAGGATCTCCGATAATTAATTCCTTAGGGTGGTTGTGAACATACCTCCATTCCTTGGGTAAGTCATTTGTACCTTGAGGTTGTTCTTGAATTTCTTCACCTTTCTCATTTTGTTCATCTTCTTGATCCTTGTCTTCTGGAGTTGCTGAATCTTTTAGAGTGATCTCCTTCATACCTTCTATTAGTGGATCTGCATCATCAACACCCTTATTCTTCCTTGAAGGAAGATCGTTAGATTCATCAAAGACAACATGTATGGACTCCTCAACTACTAAGGTTCTTTTGTTGAACACTCTAAATGCTTTACTAGTGGAGGAGTAGCCTAGAAGGATTGCTTCATCTGATTTTGCATCAAATTTACCAAGTTTTTCTTTGCCATTATTTAATACAAAACATCGGCAACCAAAAACATGAAAATAGGCAATATTTGGTTTTCTTCCTTTCCAAAGTTCATAGGGGGTTTTCTTTAAAAATTATCTTATTAAAGCACGATTTAAAATGTAACATGCTGTGTTAATAGCTTCCGCCCAAAAATATTTTGGAAGGTTGCTTTCACAGAGCATGGTACGGGCCATTTCTTCTAAGGTTCTATTTTTCCTTTCAACTACCCCATTTTGTTGGGGTGTCCTAGGAGCAGAGAAGTTGTGGCCAATTCCATTTTCATCACAAAAATTTTCAAAGTCATGATTTTCAAATTCTGTTCCATGATCACTTCTAATATTTTGAATTGAAAACCCTTTTTCATTAGTGACTTTTCGATGAAATTTCGTGAAAATTTGAAAAGTTTCATTTTTGAGAGCTAAAAAGAAAACCCAAGTAAAACGAGAGTAATCATCAATTATTACAAATCCATATCGTTTTCCTCCTAGACTAGTGGTTTTAGTTGGTCCAAATAAATCCATATGTAAGAGCTCTAAAGGTCTAGAAGTTGAAATAGTGTTTTTGGATTTAAATGATATTCTAGTTTGTTTACCTAATTGGCATGCATCACAAATTCTATCCTTTTCAAAATTTAATTTTGGCAAACCGAGAACTAAATCCTTTTTGATTAATTTTGAAAGAGAATGCATGCTAATATGTGCAAGTCTACGATGCCACAGCCAACTAGTCTCATTTATTTTAGCATTTAAGGAAACTAGGCATTGCATGTCTAATTTAGTTAAATCATTCAAGTCTACCATATAAACATTGCCATGCCTATGTCCTATAAATTTAATGCCATCGTTAATAGGACTCGTCACAATGCATACAGATGATTCAAAACTTACTTTATACCCTTTATCACAGAATTGACTAATGCTAAGTAAGTTATGCTTTAAACCTTTAACAAGTAAAACATTCTCAATGTATTTGGAGGGAGTGATACCAATGTTACCTATCCCGATGATCTTTCCTTTGCCATTATCTCCAAAGGTGACCATCCCTCCATCCTTAGCATCAAGCGTGATGAATTGTGATTCATCACCAGTCATGTGTCTCGAGCATCCGCTGTCAAGATACCATTTCCTGTTTCCTTCTTGGGATGCTAGACACACCTGCAAGCACAGATCAAGTTTCTGTCTTAGGTACCCAAGCTTTCTTGGGTCCTTTCAGGTTAGTCAGAATGGTTCCTTTTGGAACCCATATTTTCTTTGTGTTTGCATATTTGTTAATAAGACATGTGTATGATTTATGTCCTATTCTTCCACATTTAAAACAAGTAATATTTGTAGGCTTTTTGCTTGAATAATTTGCATAAATATCCTTCAAAAATTTTTGTTTCTTCAGGGGTTTATAACCAAGTCCAGCCTTATCATATATAGCTTTCTGATTATCAAGGATCATATTTAGCTTGTTTGAACTTAAGGTGAACTTATCTACTATAGATTTCAGTTTGTTAATTTCATCCTTAAAGTTTTGATTTTCTTGAATCAATGTGAATTTTTCAATTGAAAGAATTTCAGCTTGTTTCACTAAGGACTGATTTTCCAATTTCAGCTCTTTGTTTTTCTTCCCTAGTTTCTTTAATTCATCAATTGAATCATAGAAAGCTTCATGCAATTCTTCAAAAGTAAATTCACTAGTGGATTCAGAAGTTACCTCATTTTCATGTGCCATCAGGCACAGATTGGCTTGTTCGGTTGAGGTTTCCTCGTCGGAGCTTGAGTCATCACTCGCACTCCAGGTCGCCATCATTGCCTTCTTTTTGAATTTCTTTGGACCTTTCTTCAATTGAGGACATTCGGATCTGAAATGTCCTGGCTTCTTGCACTCGTAGCATATAGGGGTTTGATCTTTCTCCTTTTCTATGCTTTGATCCCCTTTTGTAAATTTCTTTCTCATCCCCTGTTTCCTTTTTCTTAGAAACTTCTTGAATTTCCGGGTGATGAGAGCCATCTCCTCATCCTGATCTTCATCTTCAGAGTCATCTGTTTCATAATCAGGTGAAGTTGTGGATTTGAGGGCAATGGTTCTTTTCTTTTTGATTTCATCCTCTTGATGTTGCATCATGCTAAGTTCATGAGTCATCAAGGATCCAAGAAGCTCTTCTAGAGGTAGAGTGTTCAAGTCCTTTGCTTCTTGGATGGCAGTCACCTTGGCTTCCCAAGTTCTTGGCAGTGACCTGAGAATCTTCCTTACAAGTTCACTGTTAGTATAAGATTTGCCAAGACTCTTTAAACCATTGATTATATCAGTAAAACGAGTAAACATAGCAGTTATGGACTCATCATGCTCTATTTTGAACAATTCATATTTATGTACAAGCATGTTTATTTTAGACTCTTTTACTTGATTTGTTCCCTCATGGGTGACTTCTAACCTATTCCATATTTCTTTAGCAGATGCACAAGTAGAAATGCGATTAAATTCACTAGCATCTAGTGCACAATAAAGAACATTCATAGCTTTGGCATTTAATTGTGCTAATTTCTTGTCAACCTCATCCCATTCTTTCTCGGGTTTGGTTGACTCCTCACCATCTATAATCTTGGTGGGTGTGTGAGGACCATTCACTATGATACTCCACATATCATAGTCGAGTGCTTGTATGAAAATCTTTATCCGAGCTTTCCAATAGGTGTAATTAGACCCATTGAAAAGTGGAGGTCGGTTTGTTGATTGCCCCTCGGCTAGAGAAGTTCCAACATGGGTTGCCATAGATCTTTGGCTCTTTGATTGTTAGATCAAAGAAGGGCTAGAGCACTGGCTCTGATACCACTTGTTGCCCAGCTATGCAACCCAAGAGGGGGGGTGAATTGGGTTTCTAAAAATTTTAAGCCCAACAGATAACTTATGAAGAACAAAATAATGGCTTTAAATCAATATTAATTAACTAAAGCAGTATTGCAAGGATATAAATAAGATAAAGCGATAAAGCACACCACAAACACAAGGATTTATAGTGGTTCGGTGCTAACCTTGCACCTACGTCCACTCCCCAAGATCTCACTTGGGAATTTTAATCCACTATCCTTTGTATTCAACCCGAATACAAAACGTCGGAAACTCCGACACTAGCTATCCCAAGCTAGAATACAGGACGTCGGAAACTCCGACCCTAGCTATCCCAAGCTAGAACACTTGTTTCCCGGGTACAAGCCAACCCACAACACTCCGATTTCAGGTTCGGATCAACCTTTCCTTGTTTTGGAAATCCTCCAAAAACAAGAGCAAAAACTCACAAAGAGTAAGAATA
Source organism: Elaeis guineensis (assembly GCF_000442705.2). Lineage (NCBI taxonomy): Eukaryota > Viridiplantae > Streptophyta > Magnoliopsida > Arecales > Arecaceae > Elaeis > Elaeis guineensis. The sequence goes on from NC_025997.2 coordinate 83,003,613, forward strand.
TTTAGAGCACAGATGAATACAAAAACAGCTCCTTAAATGAGCAAATATAACAATAAAAGCTTTACTCAAATGAAGAACCCCTTTTTCAGATTTTCTCAAGATGAATGAACGGTTGAACGCTTGAGAAGAGGTTGATTGTTGATTGAAGATCTCTTGAAAGCTTTGAACGATCTCTAGATCAAGGTTGAAACGATAGGCGTGAAGAATTCTCTCCTTGAAAGATCTTCCTTTTCTCTTTCACAATCTCTCTGGTATATTGTGGATCCTCTCTCTTTTTCTCTATGGATATTTCTTTGATCTCAGGCTTTTTCTTGCAAATTTCGGATCCTCTCTTCTGTTCTTCCCTTTTTTCCTCTCTTTTCTTCTCTTTGGATATTTCTTTGATCTCAGGCTTTTTCTTGCAAATTTCGGATCCTCTCTTCTGTTCTTCCCTTTTTCCTCTCTTTTCTTCTCTTTGGATATTTCTTTGATCTCAGGCTTTTTCTTGCAAATTTCGGATCCTCTCTTCTGTTCTTCCCTTTTTCCTCTCTTTTCTTCTCTACATTTGATTTCACGTTTGATCCGCTATTTAATCTGCAATTTCTTTCATCATTTAAAGCATTTTGTAGCATTAGAAGCAAGAGAAAACAATTTAGGCAGATAAAGAGCCGTTAGAGGATTTTTAGGAAGCATAAATGGCAATTAAAATGGGCAAAAAAATAGCCGTTGCTGACATTTCCCGTCGCAGGGGTCGACTCATGAGTCGACTCATGCTTCAGGAGTCGACTCATGAGTCGACTTCTGTTGCAACAGACCAGAAGATCTGATTTCTGAATTTTTCGGTTCAAATCAGCAGGGGTCGACTCATGAGTCGACTCATGCCTTGTGGGTCGACTCATGAGTCGACTCACAGGTCGTGCCAAGCCAAAAAATCCAGCGTGCCATGGGAATTTTTTCGTGCCATTCAGCTCATAGTGCCATGAGTTGACTCATGAGTCGACTCATGCACTTTAAACCTTCATAACTTCAAAAATATTAGTCCAAACACAATGAAATTTTCACCAATAGATTTCAAATCATTTGTTCTACCAAATGGTACTATCAAATCAGGATTTTAGCAAAATTACGATTTTGCCCTTGAAGAGCATAAGGACTTTTTCAATTGTTTGTATCCCTTCAATCTGCTTTGTAATCATCAAAATCAATCTAGGAGCAACATATACCGACCTCCTTCTTAACTCTTATTAAACACTCTTGATTTGATCACCTTTAATGTCTATTAAACCATCTATATCTTAGTCCAATCTTTATCAGATGAAGTTATTATGATTAGATCGGTCCAGACCATTAGATGAAACTATCCATCAATTTTATTTTTTCAAAATTATTCATATTTTTTCTAATTATTGGACTCGATTTTGTATAAAGATATAATCATCTTGATAAGAAGATGTCCAATAGTGGATACTGTGATATGATTAATTAACTAAAGATTTTGAATGCATTTTTTGGAGTGCATATAAGGTAAATAATGCTTTAATTTTTTTATAAATTTATCAATAAATTATAAAATATTTTTTATATTAAATTATTCAAGATTTATGAATTTGATATATGGTATTTTGAATAGCCAAATATGCCTTTCCAAAAGATTAAATAATTTATTATCAAACATATTGAATTTGATATGAGGTGTCTGATTAACTTCAATACGTCAAATAGTTTATGAACCTTCCAATTCAAAATATAAAATATATTTTTAAAAAAGGTGTTTTTGATTTGAGACAGACTTTGACTTACAGTGATACTTTATTTTTCATATCCTGCTAGTGGGGATTGAGCACTGGTACTTCGATATCCTATCGATGGAGGTTATATATTGATACTTAGATATCCTATCAGTGGGATTTGTATATTAGTATTTTAATATCCTATCAGTAAAAATTGTATGTTAGTACTTTGATGCTCTATTATTAGGGGTTATACAGTGATATTTTGATTGAGTTCATAGCTGTCAAGATTAATATGATGTTTTAAAAAAATCAATTTATAAATAAAAATATATTTTGATAAGACTGAATTTAGTATAAATTTTATTTTGATTAGTATTGTATATTTTGAATTGATGTGCCTTGTCTGCTTATATTCAGCATGATATTATTGTTAAATTTTATCTAACAAAAGTATTCATTGCTTATTGGGCTGTTTAGCTCATTACTCTATATTTTATTATTTTTATAAATTTAAAAAATTATTTTAACTTAGGGATTCATTATAGGAGAGTGAATTAGAAGTAGAATTTAATATTTTATTTTAGATTAAAATTTATTGAAGTTGATGCAAAGCTATATTTGATTTAGTTATTTCAATTAAGTTTGGATACTATTTTATTGATTCTCTGTTCTGTTATTGCTTTATGATATTGTGAAGAAATGTGTTGCATGCTTATGAGAAGAATTTTCCATCAATATGCGGCAATTGTCATAACCCCAGCTCACGCTCTTAGATCGGAGGCATGATAATATGTACATAATTCTAACTTAGGCCATGGTGGATAAACAATAATTGACTTATCATAATTATTCAAACGAGTCCATAATCTCAAAGGATCAGAAGAAAACTTATACAAATGTTAAATCAATTTATTTAAAGAAATATGAATCTAATATTTTCTAGACCCTAAACTCTTCATTAATTAATCCCAATCTCCATCTATTTCACTGTATCTGAAAAAATAAAAGAGAGAGAATAAGCTTTATAGGCTTAGTAAGTTACCAAAATCTTTAGTTTAATTAAATATAAATTTTTAATTTACATGATTTTTTTAGAAATAAAAATATATTGATGAAACATATCATATCTATCAACATAAAATTTAAGATTTATAATGCATTTGGCTAAAATAAAATTTTTAAAACTACCAAAGATGGGCCATCCACCCTCACTCTCTTAGTTCTTATGACTATGGCATGATTAGCTCATGTCCAACCTAAAGGAGATTATATCCTAGTTACAACATGCCACCCATCGGTCATAAGTCAGTGATTGCCTCATTAGAGGTCCGAAAGAAAACTAGCTTTGATATCCTATGAAAAAATATGCTTCCATTAGCATGTGCTAGCAATTAGCATCGACTAACTAGGCCCCAAAGGAAACTAATTCTTAAGTACAACACACAATGAGCCAACATCACTAGGAGGCCTGAAAGGAGATAATATCCTAAGTCCATGTGATCATAGTCAGACCAAAGGATAGCAAAATTGATACATAATATATATAACATCAACATATTTATCTATGCAATAAGATACAATTTATGCCCAAGAAAAATATATCATACTTGATCCAATATTTTACAAGTTATTTTCATGAAGCGTACATAGCGATATATTCATTTCTAAATAACGCAAATCAAATGATAAAAATACTAGGGGTAGAAGTAACTTAAATTTCTACTTTACAATTTCTCAAAATTCATCAATTAGGAAGATCATCCAAAATCTAAAATAATTATATTTCTTATTAGACTTCTATAAGGATCATATAAATTCAAATATTCCTTGGTAGGGTATAGTTTACATCAAGACCACTAAACCTAGCCTCACATCTAGGGGTTTCAACCACCTCCTAGATCTAATAATTAATTATAATCTATCATTAATACAGGTATTCCATAGTGAGATGGAGTCTATAGTTACTTGATTATAAAGACAATCATTCTCGATCATGTCTCTTTATGATCTGGATCCAAGTTTCCACTTGACCAAGTTCAAGTTCCTAGGTTAAACCTAATTCATCAATTAAGAAAAATTAGACTAATTAAAAAAATTTGGCATGGTCTGGGTCAACCAATAGCGATAGAAAGCAAAGATAGAGAAACTTGGTCTGATCTTGATTTGAGTGTGATCTATATGGAACATGTTGGCCAACATAGAAAGGAGATAGACACTCAGTTTAGAGCGAAATAGGTTTTTGGGTCTAATCTACTTCATTTAGACCCAATTAGGGGTCTGGTCTATTTTTGGATCTTAGTCCAAGCCTAATCATGGACCCAAACTCTATGGTCTAAGTCAAGCATTAGAGAATAGGATCTAGACCTAGTTGGATTGGGGACCTGATCAAAAAGGTGAGACCACAACAGGGAATGGGTCTCCTTCTCTCTTTCCTTTCTCTCTCTCTCTCTCTCTCTCTCTCTCTCTTTCTTTTTTCATGGCCAAAATGGGTCCTATTTTCCAACCAAAGGGAAGATGTAGGGGTGAGGAAAGGAAGATTTGAAATGGGAGGTCAAGTGGTGTCACAGCTGGCACAACTGAGGGCCTATGGCAACAAGTGGCTAAGATGGTGGTCGCCAATGGCAACTTGAGAGTAAGGCCTAAAAAGTAGAAAATAGGATCTCAAAATAGGTAAAAAAATTAAAAAAAATAGGCGCTCATGTCTAGCAAGAAAGAAAAGGGCGAGGGGGTTTTTGTCGACGAGTGCCAGTGTCTTAGCTGGTAGACCTAGAATTCAGTGGCAAATTGGCAATGGATCTTGGAACAAGAAAAATAGGAAAGGTTATAATGGGAGGGATCCAACTGTTTTGGATGGCGGTGCTTAGCAACGGCAGCATGACGATCACTGGAGATAAGGAAAAAGGGGGAGGAGAGGCTCGATAGTGATCATTTGATAAGGATGAGGGCATTTAAAGAAAATATTCTGAAAGAGATTCGGGAGGGGATGGACTTGATAGTCATTTGTTGGTTGGGAGTGGCCTCAATGGCCAATGGTCGAGACCTCACAAGTCCCCACCTACCATAGCTCCCTAGCATGTCTCAATAGTGGAAGCTCAGGCATTTCGAGCCCTACTTTTTTTTTTCTCCAAACATAGGTTGAAGTTGGCTACTGTCTTTGGTCCAAAATGGGCTTGTTTTGACCCGATTCTCACACATACATTTATTATTTTCTTTTAATCAGTTGTAGTTGTGTCATTCAATGGAAGATGGTTTAAAAGAATAGATAGTTTGATGGAAACTGACTTTGCTAAAGTAATTGAAAAAGATAAAAATAAAATATTGAAGGAAATCTAGGTGATCGGCATGCAAAATTTTCATCTCATGAAAACAAGGCAGCAGAAGCATAAATTAAAATAATTTTAATTTACAACATGCAAAGGATCTAATCCTAATATTACCTAAAAATCTAGTTTAGACATGTATGAAAAATTCAGATATGAAAAATTGAAATAAAAAGGGAGAGAAGATTGATTACCTTAATTGCCTCTTCTTATCGGATTGGATCCTGTGGATGCTTGAGATTTCTGTTATAGCCGCGTAAGTGTCTGACCTCTACTGGTATCCATACAAAGTTGATATGATCGGAGCATTGAGGATGATATGTCTTAAATTTACCGCAAGCGTACGGTGTGCAATGTAGCACATCCGACGAGTACGAGTCAATCCCACGAAGAATTGGATTTTGAATTATGTTTAAATGCTTGCTCAGGAGAGCTTTAGAGAAAAAGAGAAGAGATTGATTGTTGAATTATGAACTACCAAAGCAATAAACTAATTAATTATAAAGATAAATTATCTAAAAGATCTAGGGCTCTTAAATCTACTAGACCAATGAATTAGAGAGCCTTCCTATGATTTCTCTTATAATGTCCCTTGATCAAGGTGTAAAATATGAATAAGCATGGATCATGAAGAGATTTAACTCAACTATGATCCATCATATATTTTGTTCTCATTCTAATTAAGAAACCCTTCCTTTCTTCACTTCTCTTGTGTTATCCAAGTATAGGCTATGAAGGGATTCTGACCCAACTATAACCCATCAAGATTTTCACATGGAAAGAGAAGAAATGATTTAGAAAATTATGATCCTTCTATCAATCATCCCCTCTTACACCGAATCAAGCATGGACTATGAAGGAATTCTGACCCAATGATAGCCCATCAAGTCTCTTGGCGAGAGAGATGAAGGGAGAAGGATCCTAAAAATTTAAAAGCTCGAAAAGAGAAATTGAATAGAGCAGACTTCTATTCATGATCTAGCTTCATCGCAAACCCCAGAGGGATTACTTAGCCAGACATAGTTGATTTGAAGTCAAAAATAAAATAAAGATTAATTCTACTTGCTGGAGTTGAACTTGCGAAAATTAAAAATTACAGAATTAAAAGATGCAGAAATTTAAACTATCCTATTACAGAAATTAAAATTATAAAAATTAAATAGAAAAAAATAATTAATTTATTTCTGAATAAAAATTTTGATACAAAAATTTTCAACTCCTAAGTCATTAACAAGGCTTGGAGTTTGAATAGAAAATAAAATCTCTTACAGAACCAGACTTCTCTCCTTCTCTTGGCTTGGGATCAACCTTCCCCTGGCTAACTCTCCTTCTCATGTGTTGGAAGGGTGGAAGAAAGTAGAAACAAGGTGGCTAAAAAGTTTTAAAGGTGGGTATGTCTGCCTGTCACACAGACCCCCTACAAGAATTATGGAGTGGAGAGAGATATCTCTAGAGTAAAGATATTAGCCTTTATTTATAGGTGTTAAAATGGAGGAAATTTTTTATTTTGCCAATATGGGATTAAAATAGAAGGATGTCTCTCATTCAAAACGTTGGAATCTCAATTGATTTTGATTTGAAATCTTTCTCAACTCGATAAGATCTGTTTCCTACTTTTACGATCGTGCATCAAGCCGCATCAGCATCCGCACGCCGTTCACTTCACCAGGAAGTCCTGCATAGCACGTCCAGCCACATCCACATGCATCAAGGACCATAATCAATTATTTGAAGACCCAGGCAACCATTCCGTCAGTGAAGCCCACCAAACACTCTCCCTGAGCCATTGCTTTTCACGTGGCTCACCCAATTTCTTTTTATGGACCAAGTGGTCCATGGTGGACCACTAGCTTGTAAATTGGATCGGATTTACTTTCGGCTTAAAATTTAAATTTATTTTAACTCTATTTTTGATCTCATTTGATCTTTTTAAGCCTGTAGATCGGGCTCTTCATATTGGTGCACTTATTTTCTGTAAAATATACGAAGAAGTATCAATTTTAAAAGAATAAAAATAATTTGATCTATAAATTAATATTTCTATAGATAAATTTATGCACTTATCACACCCCTCAACTTATTTATTGCTAGTCTCTTAGCAATATAATATATATATAATAATAATAATAATAATTATTATTATTATTTTTAAGATTCTCTTTTACAGAAGTAGACCTAGAATTGAAAGTCAAAAAAAAAAATTAGCAAGTATCACTAATTAAATATTAAGCTTTAGAAGTAAATTTCGTAGTTAGTACAATTAGAAACTTCTTTAGAATACATCGAAAGATCTACAGCACTTATGTTTGTGATGGCCAACTTAGTATTTGAGTGCTGACTTGTAAAGGACAAATGTATCTTCTCTTATCACCTTATTTTGATTAATTTTCTATACACCCTTAAATGAAGTTCATGAATTTAAGATAGCTTTCACACAGCCTTCTCTCTTTTTTTTTTTTTACATGTGGAGCATCTTGGCCTTCCCTTCACTGTTTGATGCGAACCTTCACACTTGACTTAGGTGCAGAGATCCGGTTACCAAGCTTAGGGCAATCCACATATGCTCTGTGTTTTTATTTTAGGTAGGTAGCTATTTTCTCAAATTCAAATTTTTGATTAGAGTGTATATCAATTATCAATTTTAAGTGATAATTGAGTCCTCAGTTGGCCTCACAACCAGCACCTATTTGCCTTGTCAGCGTGCATGTGTAGTTAGAAGTGCTAATAACTTTTAAATGATCTAAGTAAGCTGCTAAAAGTCTGCCCACTAATTTATTTTTTAACTCACTACAGTCATTAGCAAATACTTTCTAACTCTTATTATTCTTTTCCTAATCTATTTTGCTCAAAATACTCTTTTTTTTTACCCTCCAACTTAAATATCATTATTTCTAATGAAAAAAGAAAGACATTAAGAAAAAGAAAGATGTCACCTGATGAATATGTGTTCTTTATTAAAGGTGATCTGGTGCGATGTTGGTCTGAAAGTCTGTGAAGCCCGAAGACTGGTATCTCTATTTATTCAATAGAAAAGATATTAGTTGAAAAAAAAAATTGAGTTATGTCCCAGAAGTGCTAAGTTTAATGTCTTCAGCCAGACAAAATATTTCAAGCAATTTAATCATGATAAATTGGCTCATAGAGAATCATGACTTCGTCAATAGATTCTTTGGATAGTTTCAAGAATGGTTTCAATCTTTGATCATTAACTTTAAACACAGCATCATTACTTAAATTTTTAATTTCTATAGCTCCATGTAGGAAGACTTCTTTAACTAAGAAAGGTCCAGTCCATCTAGACCTAAGCTTTCCAGGAAATAAGTGTAATCTAAATATATACAAAAGAACTTTTTGTCCAGGAGTAAATGATTTTCTCATAATTGTCTGATCATGAAATACTTTGGTTCGCTCTTTGTACACCCTAGTATTCTCATAAGCTTCATTTCTAAGTTCTTCTAATTCATTAATTTGAAGCTTCCTATGATTTCCAGCTACATCCAAATTCATATTTAAATTTTTAATAGCCCACATGGCTTTATGCTCTAGCTCAACAAGCAAGTGACAAGGTTTTCCAAATACAATCCTATAGGGAGACATTCCTAAATTGGTCTTGAAGGCGGTTCGATATGCCCATAGTGCATCAACTAATTTCAAAGACCAATCCTTTCTATTGGTATTAACAGTTTTCTCCAAGATTTATTTGATCTATTTGTTGGACACTTCTACTTGTCCACTAGTCTGAGGGTGATAAGGTGTGGCCAACTTGTGAGTGACATTATATTTTTTCATTAATGTGGCAGAGGGTCGGTTGCAAAAATATATCCTCTGATCACTAATAATTGCTCTAGGAGTGCCGAAGCGGGAGAAAATATTTTTTTTTAAAAATTTTATGACCACTTTGCTATCAGTAGATCTACAGGGAAGAGCTTCTACCCACTTCGAGACATAGTCGATAGCTACTAAAATATATTCATTTTCAAATGAGTTTGAAAATGGGTCCATAAAATCGATCCCCCACACATCAAAAATTTCAACCACCAAGATTGGATTGAGAGGCATCATATTTTTCTTGGTGATTCACCCCATTTGTTGGCATCGAGCACAACTTCTACAGTACTCGTATGCATCCTTAAATAGATTGGGTCAATAAAATCCACATTGAAGGACTTTAGTAGCTATTTTCTTGGATGCAAAGTGACCACCACATGCTTGGTCATGACAGAATGATAAAATGCTTCTAACCTCATTATTCGGGACACACCTTCTAATTATTTGATCAGAACACTACTTGAAGAGGTATGGATCATCCCAAATGAAATACTTCACTTGGGCAAAGTATTTATGTCTGTCTTGAGTAGTCCAATGAGAAGGAACTTTACCAACGGCTAAATAGTTGACAATATTGACATACCATGGTTTAGTGGACACAGACATGAGTTGTTCATCAGAAAAAAATTTATTGATAGGTGATTCATTAGATAGTGTGACTATGATTCAGGACAAGTGATCCGTTACTGCATTTTTTGTACCTTTTTTATCTCTGATTTCTAGGTTAAATTCTTGAAGGAGTAAGATCTATCATATCAAGCGCGCCTTGACGTCTTTCTTTGCTAGGAGATGTCTAATGGCTGAGTATCAGTATAGACAATGGTGTGTGACCCAACCAAATAGGACCTAAATTTTTTTAGGATAAAGACAACGGCCAGAAACTCCTTTTCAGTGGTAGTGTAATTAAGCTGCGTATCATTTAAGATTTTGTTCGCATAGTAAATAACTTTAGGAAGCTTATTAATTCTTCTACCTAAAACTGCATCCACAGTATGATCAGACGCATCACACATCAGTTCAAAAGGTTCAGACTAGATAGGAGGGTGAATGATAGAAGCTGAAATGAGTGCCTTTTTAAGAAATTCAAAAGACTCTAGGCATTCATGAGTGAACTCAAATTTGATTTCTTTTGCTAAGAGATTAGTTAATGGGCGAGCCACTTTGCTAAAATTGACAATAAATTTTCTATAAAATCCAGCATGTCCTAAAAATGAATGGATTTCTTTGACAGATTTGGGTGGTGGAAGACTTACAATAAGATCTACTTTGGCCTTGTCCACTTCAATTTCTTTTTTCGAAACTACATGGCCAAGAACTATCCCTTCTCTAACCATGAATTGATACTTTTTCTAGTTAAGAACTAAGTGCTTCTCCTTACATCTTTCTAGAACTAATCTCAGATGATCTAAGCATTCGAAGAAAGTCAGACCAAAGACAGAAAAGTTATCCATAAAAATTTTCAGAAATCGTTTAACCATATCCGAAAAAATACTGATCATGCATCTCTGAAAGGTTGCCGGCGTATTACATAATCCAAAAGGCATACGCCTATAAGCAAAGATTTCAAATGGACAAATGAATGTAGTCTTTTCCTGATCTTCAGAGGCTATAGGAATCTGATTATAGCCGGAATATCCATCGAGAAAATAGTAGAACTCTTGTCCGGCTAATTTTTCTACCATTTGATCAATAAACGGTAATGGAAAGTGATCTTTTCTTGTTGCAGCAATCAATTTTCTATAGCCTATACAGACCCTCCACTCCATTTGTGTCTTAGTTGGAATAAGTTTGTTTGCTTCATTCTGGACCACTGTTACCCCAGACTTTTTAGGTACCACTTGTACAGGGCTTACCCACGAGCTATCAGAGATGGGGTAGATGATTCTATTATCAAGTAACTTTAGAATTTTTTTTTTGACTACATCTTTCATGGTTGGGTTAAGTCTTCTCTGAGCATCTCTAGTTGGTTTGGCCTCTTCCTCTAGGTGAATCCTGTGTTGAACTATGGAAGGGCTTATTCCCTTAATTTCAGCCATGGTCCAACCTATTACTTCATGATTCTTTTTCAAAATTTCTAGCAACTCTTCTTTTTGTTTAGAATTTAGGTCAGATTTGCGATAATTACAGGCAAGATTTCTTCTAGACCTAAATATGCATATTTAAGGTGTTTGGGGAGGGGTTTCAATTCTAATTTGGTTGCCTTCTCTATTGATGGTTTGGATGATGGACTAATCATTTTTATGATTGGTTCAATGAAAAGCTCTTATCTCTGGCTATTCCTATTATCTATAAGAATTTTATTGATTTCTTCAGATTCATTGATTGGTCAGAGATTAGACTTGAAATCGACTTCTTCATCGCTAATGTCAATGGGTTCATAAATTTTCTCTTGAATTATATTTACATCAGCATGCTGGGAGGATTCTTATTCTAGGTTGAATATATTTAGCTCAATTATCATATTTTCAAAAGATAGCTTCATAAGTCCATTCTGACAGTTAATTTCAGTATTTGCAGTAGCTAAGAATGGTCTTCCTAAAATAACTGGGATATGATCCTTGGGGTTCGCAACTGGTTCGGTCTCTAAAATGATAAAGTCTACAGGGAAGATAAAATTACCAATATTGATTAAAACATCTTCTACCATTCCTTTAGGGATCCTAAGAGATCTATATGCTAATTGTAATGTGATTTTTATTGGTAGAAGTTTTTCTAATCCTAATTGCTTATAAACTGAAAATGAAAGAATATTTACACTAGCTCCTAAATCTAGCAAGGCCTTCTCAATATGGGTTTCTTCAATATCACATGAAATTGTTGGAGATCTTGGATCCTTATATTTTATTGGCACATGACTAGATAAGTATGAGCTCACACTTGCTATCAAAAATGCTCTCTTAGGTACATTGGTGGCTCTTTTCTTGGTACAAAGATCATTTAAAAATTTAGCATAGGTTGGAACTTGTTTAATCATGTCTAAAGAGGGATATTTACTTGGACTTGCTTAAATACTTCTAAAATTTTATCCAAATATTTTGATTTTTTATTGAGCCTTAGTCGATTTGGAAAAGGAGCTTTAGGAATTTTGGATTTTGGGCTTGGTGTGCTATCAATTTCAGGAGCTTGAGTTTGTAAGGTAGGTTTTTCATAAGGTAACTCAATTAAATTTTCTCTATCATCAGATGTACCTACCTTATTATCCATTTATTTTTCAGATTTTAAGGTGTGAATAGCATTCACATAACTGACTTGGTTCCCTTGTTGGGGTCATGGACCATTTTGATTTCTCAAGTTAGGTTCAGGTTGACTTGGTAGCTTACATCGTTCTCGCTCGCTCATAGCAGAATCTAGCTGACCCACTTGCATTTTCAAACGGGCAATGGCTTGGGAGTTAGTGTTTATGAGTTGACCCGTGGTTTGCATGAAATTACTCAGTGTGGCATTGGTGTCAGTATTGGATTTGGCCAGGACTTTTAAACTTTTCTCTAGAGAATTAAGTTTCTTTTCATTATTATTGAAGCCTGGTGGGTTGTTTATCATAGGGTTAGGCCTTGGATTTTGCTGGCGGTAGCTAAGACCACCTACACTTGGGTTTTGTGACCAAGAAAAGTTTGGATGATTCCTCCAACCTGGGTTATATGTGGGTGCATTGGGATTGTTCACTAGTTTCTGGTATGTAGCATTTACCTGTGTACATCCATTTTCTATTGGATTCATCAGGAAGGGATATTCTTCAAGAACATGATCGGGTGTACTACATGCATTGCATATGGGTGCAAAAACTTGGTTCACACTGGCTGATCTTTGTAGCTCTAAGGCCTCTAACCTACGTGTTAATGTTGCTATTTTGGCCTCTGCAGCTAGGAAAGTTTGAATTTGATGCATTTCTCTTGAAGGTGTTGGTTTCTCAGGTTCTCTAGTTGTTTTTCATTGTAAAGTTTTCTCAGCTAGATCTTCTAGAAATTACCAGGCTTCAGTGGGTTCTTTGTACATGATTGACATTGGCACATGGACTCTAGCATAGTTCTAGAATTTGAATCTAGCCCTTCATAAAATATCTGGCATAGCCTCCAGATTTTTATTCCATGGTGTGGGCATTGGGTCAAGAGGTTCTTAAAGCGATCGAAGTATTTTCAGAATGATTCTCCAGCTAGTTGGTAAAATTGGTTTATCTCATTCCTAATCCTAGCTGTTTTGTGATGGGGGAAGAACTTCTTTAGGAACACTCTTACAAAATCCTTCCAAGTTGTGACAGATTGGTTTGGAAGACTATAAAGTTACTTTTTAGCATTGTCCTTAAGGACAAAATTGATCAGTCTTAGTTTATCCTCATCCTCTGATAGTTGTTGTAGCCTCATGGTTGCACAAACCTCTTCAAACTCTCTAATGAATATGTATGCATCCTCTATTCCCGTAAATTTTGGAAGCATGTTAATGATTTGAGATTTAATTTCAAAGTTGTTTGCAGTAGGTTAGGGTAACCTGATGCAAGAAGGTTGGACGGAACCGACTGGATAACATAAATCCTTAAGGATTTGGGGTTGATTGGGTTCTCCCATTATAGAAGTTGTTGGGTTTGAAATAAGAATCTAATTAATTCGTACTAGTCGACCTGACACCCTTTTCCATGAAGGAAGTAAAGAAAGTATTTTTTTTTATTTTAATTTTTTTTTTCAATCAAGTTTTCAATCAAAAAAAGAGAAAAGAAAAGAAAAGGAGTACTGACTAAGGTTTTCCTAATTCTAGACAGCTTCTGACTGTTAAGGTCGCCTTCAAGCACTCCAACTTCGAAATCGGCTAACCGAATCAGTCAGGTAAGTATAAGATTGGTGGGAGGTTCTTCGTACTTTTACAACGGATCTAATTAGATAACCACCTTTCTTCGGAATGTAGTTTCTGAACCACTTTCCTAGACACTGACAAGCTAACCCACTTGAACCCGGTCCAACTCTTAGGTTTTCTTGTCCTAATGAGCTTGAATGTCCCTAAGGCTGGCGTCTAATTAATTTTATTTAAGGATTAGGTTATGTAGATGCAAGGAGGTGATTTGTGGGCTAAGGAAGGGTGATCAAATCTCCACCTTATCTGATTAATGGGTGATGCCCTTAAGATATATTATGAAAATGCAATGCAAAGAAAGCAAGGTGACCAAATAAAGTGAAAGATTTTTAAAGTTTAGTTGTTTCTTTATATTAATTAAATCTTATGTGATTAATATATTTTTTTTATGTTAATCTAATTACAGAACTAAAGTAAATGTTAATTTTTGGATTAGTGAGTTATGAAAGAAAAAAAAAATTAAATCAGTTAATGAGAAAATGAGACTTATGCAACCTAAATATAATGAGATAATTCTAATCTAAAAGTGAAAAATTAACTAAGCAAATAAGTAGCACTTAAAAAAAAAATCTAAGAATTAATGGTAACAAATTTTTTTTATGTAAATCAAAATATGTCCTAGGATAACCATACAACGTAACTTCCAGTACGTCAGGGCAACCTTATGTTAGGATAGATTTTGATTAAACTCAAAAGATAGAAAGAAATTACTAAAACTAAAACTAAAAGTACGAAGAACAAGAATCTGAAATACAATTTAAATATGCCAATTACCCGATAATGGTGCCAAAAACTTGATATATCTTAAATTTATCGCAAGTGCACGGTGTGCAATGTAGCACTCCAACGAGTACGAGGCGATCCCATGAGGAATTGAATTTTAAATTATATTTAAATGCTTGCTTAGGCGAGCTTTAGAGAAAAAGGAAAGAGATTGTTTGTTGAATTATGAACTACCAAAGTAATAAACTAATTAATTATAAAGATAAATTATCTAAAAGATCTAGGACTCTTGAATCCACTAGACCAATGAATTAGAGAGCCTTCTTATGATTTCTCTTATAATATCCCTTAATCAAGGGATAAAATATGAACAAGCATGGATCATGAAGAGATTTAACTCAACTATGATCCAACAAATATTTTGTTCTCACCCTAATTAAGAGACTCTTCCTTTCTTCACTTCTCTTGTGTTATCCAAGTATAGGCTATGAAGAGATTCTGACCCAACTATAACCCATCAAGATTTCCACATGGAAAGAGAAGAAATGATTTAGAAAATTATGATCTTTCTATCAATCATCCCCTCTTACACCGAATCAAGCATGGACTATGAAGGGATTCTGACCCAACGATAGCCTATCAAGTCTCTTGACGAGAGAGATGAAGGGAGAAAGATTCTAAAAATTTAAAAGCTCAAAAAGAGAAATTAAATAGAGCAGACTTCTATTTATGATCTAGCTTCATCGCAAACCCCAGAGGGATTACTTAGCCAGATATAGTTGATTTGAAGTCAAAAATAAAATAAAGACTAATTCTACTTGCTGGAGTTGAACTTGCAGAAATTAAAAATTACAAAATTAAAAGATACAGAAATTTAAACTATCCTATTGAAGAAATTAAAATTATAAAAATTAAATAAAAAAATAACTAATTTATTTCTGAATAAAAATTCTGATACAAAAATTTTCAACTCCTAAGCCATTAACAAGGCTTGGAGTTTGAACAGAAAATAAAATCTCTTACAGAACCAGACTTCTCTCCTTCTCTTGGCTTGGGATCAACCTTCCCCTGGCGACTCTCCTTCTCGTGTGTTGAAAGGGTGGAAGAAAGTGGAAACAAGGTAGCTAAAAAGTTTTAAAGGTGGGTATGTCTGCCTGTCACACAGACTCCTTACAAGAATTATGGAGTGGAGAGAGATATCTTTAGAGTAAAGATATTAGCCTTTATTTATAGGTGTTAAAATGGGAGAAATTTTTTGTTTTGCCGATATGGGATTAAAATAGAAGGATGTCTTTCATACAAAACGTTGGAATCTCAATTAATTTTGATTTGAAATCCTTCTCAACTTGATAAGATCTGTTTCCTGCTTTTACGATCGTGCATCAAGCCGCATCAGCATCCGCACATCGTTCACTTCACTAGGGAGTCCTACATAGCACGTCCAACTACGTCCACGTGCATCAAGGACCATAATCAATTGTTTGAAGATCTAGGCAACCATTCCATCAGTGAAGCCCACCAAACACTCTCCCTGAGCCATTGCTTTTCACGTGTTTCACCCATTTTTTTTTATGGACCAAGTGGTCCATGGTGGACCACTAGCTTATAAATTGGATCGGGTTTGCTTTCGGCTTAAAATTTAAATTTATTTTAATTCTATTTTTTATCTCGTTTGATCTTTTTAAGCCTGTAGATCGGGCTCTTCATATTGGTGCACTTATTTCCTGCAAAATATACGAAGAAGTATCAATTTTAAAAGAATAAAGATAATTTGATTCATAAATTAATATTTCTATGGATAAATTTATGCACTTATCAGAGGCTATCGGAGTGCTAGCACCTTGCAAGCCTCACTCTTTTTGCTTGGATCTGGATCCTATTCTTCAATGCCTTGAAGAATAGGGCTGCAAAGCGATCTCATCGCCCTGATCTGATCTAATCAGATCAAGACTACCAAGAAGGGAAGGAAACATCCTTTTTTTCTCTTCCTATCTCTCTGATTTCTCTCTCTCGGATCTCATCTAAAGGGAGAAAAGGGGGCTTAGAGGTGGAGGGAAGGAAGATGGACAAGGTTGCAGTGTGATCTTATCGCGCTGAACCGATTTGATCTTTGCAAGATCATTAAGAAGAGAAAGAAGACACTTTTTCTTCTCTTCTTCTCTCCTTCTAATATCCCTTTGTCTCTATCTAATCTAGTGGCATGGTGTGATAGGGAAGAAAAATAAGTGGTTGCGTTGAGAAAGACTAGCGCATGGAAAGAAACCTGGAAGGTATCGCACGCACACCCATCTTAGCACATGCCCCATCTTTTTTTCTTTAATTTTGTCGCACAAAATATCATCCAACACACCTTCCAGAAGACATTTAATCTTTTCCTTTTGAATCAAATTTAAATAGAAAAGAATCTTTGAAAAGATAGAGTCCTAGAGAGGAGGGGCGCCAATAGTCCCAGAGAGGAGGGGCGCCAACTATTGGTGCTCCTTTCTCTTTTCGCATACGTAAAGAAAAAGGGGGCATGTCTTCATGCATCCCTCCTTCTTTCTGATGTGAAAAAGGAAAGAGAAGCCTAGAAAACTTGAGCTCAAGTGGTCTTCTTCAATTGGGTCCAATTTAGGTTCAAACCGAATCCAATTCAAGTCTGATTTGAATCAAATTCGAAAGGCTATCAATCCTGATCCAATTAGAATTGTAATCCAAGTCCCACTTAGTTAATTAAATTCAATTAGCCTTAAATTAAATCAAATCTAATTTAAATTAATTAAGACTTAATCTATAATTTAATCAGATCCAATTATATTGCAACACTTGCAATTAGGTCTCTTATGTTAACAATTAGCAGTTTCCAAATTTATAGCTCTTTACAAATTGATCCAAGTTATCAATCTAATTGATAATTTGATTTTGATCTAAGCTATTGATCAGGATAAGCTCCTTTTGTGTGTAACCCCTTAGGTTCTATTCTTTCTGGTAGTGAGATATACCGTGATCTCCATCATTGTATCATCAAAACTCTTTTCGATAGGCTGGAATAATTCCAACTCATCCCAATAAGGATCGTTAATTCAAAAATAATCCTAGTGAGTTCTCACAATCTATCAGTGATGCCTAGCAGTAGTAGTGATAACCTAGTGAATAGAAAGATGAACCTCTAGGTGTCGTTATCATGTGATCAAGTTCCTCTATCGAGAGTCCGGACAGAATACAGGTCATGAAACATCATCAAACTTTAAACATCCGTCATATGTCATATTTAATTAGCTTAAGTCCAATCATGAATCTCATAAATTTTTTTTTTTCATAATCATGCTGCTATGATCGCAGATTTATAGACTTAGCCTCTTAAGTCGCATAGGATTACACCTCAACTATCAAGGCGATAGATTCCCTAAAAGTGCACTCCTACTCCTATAGTGAATTTACCGAAGCCAACATCTACTACAAGGATTCATATGGATAGGGATCATGTTTATATATAGTCAAACTATAGCAACCCCACTGAGAGTAGCCGAGGCACCACAGGTCAAAGAACCACTCATACAATTACAGTATTGAGAAGTCACTGACAAGTGAGTAGGCATCCATGTGACCTCTCGTTCTTAATCACACTCAATACCATTATTTTCTAACAACCATCTACACTCTTGCTCTAGTATCTTATACTGTAGACTCAAGATCCATCTATCCAAAAGGAAAGCGATCCATGCACCAGTCTAATGGATCAATCATCATCCCCATGATGATCATCGATTGGGAGCATTTAAGAATTCATCTATAATGATATATATCTTAAATTCTTAACTCTTGAGAATATGTGTCATTGATCATTAATTCTGTGGACAATTCTAAAGTACATTACTCTAGAATGAAAATAATTGCCCATAATCTTAATTTCAATAAGTCAAGTACAAATTTATCTTCTAAAAAATTATAATGTATCAGTCAATAATTAACTTTTCAGATCATACATCTAACAAATATAACTCTTACAAAAAAGCTATCTCAGAAGAATATGCTTGATTGGTGTATGGTATGAATGTGACACGCCTAGATAGTGTGCCTCACTAGCTAAGATATTTTAATTATATGCTTAGATAAAAGTTATTTATTTGAACATATGCAAATAATTTTCCAAACATTTAAAGTATCCTATGTAATACAGTTGTGATTATATACATACATATACACATTAATACAAGGAGATGCATGTATTATTTATCAAGAGATGTGTTGCTTCGAGACATTCCAAAATAAAATTAAAAAAAATAAAAAAAATAAAAAATTTAAATCATTAAAATTAAAAATGTAAAATTTTGAGGATTTTTCTATGATATTCTTTTATAATATTTTATAAAAAATTTTGAGGTATCCATATTATTCAATAAATCTGGATATTTAGGCAGTATTTGGTTGCCTTATTCTGGATGGAATAAGGACTTATTTTAGCTATTCTACCAAACAGGTAAAAATTTCATGGTGGGCCACCCTAGTTTAGCAATTTCGATCAACCCATTGATATTCTAGAATACCAATTTTATGGTCCCTCATGGAATTGATAATTTTAGGTCTCTTTATTCTTGACCGACCCAGGGGAAATCAATATCATTTACCAAAAATTAATGAGGATGATGAAAGGGCCGGTGAAACCCTATTACCTCTCTCTTTTTACCTCTTCGTCTTCACGCTACAGCTGTAGCTCATACTGTGACACCCCGAATTGAGGATGTGGTGACCTAAAGTGTTTGCATTTAGCATTTATATATAAATGGCATAGCATTTTATTCATGATACACTTGAGCATTTGGAACTTAATTGATTAGTATTGGTGAAGTATAAATTTGTTTGATATTTGAGGAAGAAAGTAATTAGAAGATTGAATTGATAATAATGATATTGAAGTTGAATGTTGGTGATTATGTAATATCTATTTTGAGAGATATTTAGGGATATTTTGATGATTATTGAGCAAAGAATGAGCTGATAATTTTTAAGATATCTTAGGTATATATATATTTTTGATGGTAGTGTGGTGGTGAGTCAACTCAAAATTTAGATGAGCCGACTCGACTATAGGGTGATAGCAAAAATAAGATGGGTCCTAGGTGTTTTGTGTTTTGATTTAAAAAGAGATTCTTAAGGGATTAACTCAGTAGCTTCAAAACTTAAATAAATAGGCTGAAATTTTTATTAATAGCACCGCAACAAGTCTTAGCTACTGATTTAATTTCTTAGATAAAATAGCAAAGGTAGCAAGGGAGAGGGGCTATAGAATGCTATATTCTTAGCTAGAAATCTAGGATAATTCATCAAGAAAAATGTGATTTTGAATTGAAAGTAAAAGAGTTGCTAAAATTACTAATTCTGAAAAAGGAAGAGACTTGTGTTGATTTCAACTGAGTTTTAATTATTTGAGATAAGAGTTTTAATCCCTAAATTAGATTTAAATTGAACCTTGACTAACTACTATTAGATGTGATATTTTGATGAATCAAACTATGGGTTTAAATTTGAATTGAGGGTGAATTGCTGCTGTAATTTTTTGAAACTAGAAAACAATCTGAAATCTTTAGCAAATGAGTTGGAATTTATGTTGGCTGAATTTAGGATAAATTATGAAGATGAAATACAGTTAAATTGCTAAAATCTTGAGTTAATATTGAGGTTTATTTAACCCTAAAATAGGGTAAAACAAAATAGAACAAAAGTAAAAGTTAGAAGGGATAAAGAATAGGCATACAAAGCAAAGCATGCATTCTCATGTTTATGTATTATTTAAGCATAGCATTAATAAGTGTGTATCAATTTTTATAAAAAAGAAAGAGGGCCCAAGAGGTGATTTGGGAGAGTCAAGCACCAAGGTGGTGCAATAGACATCAAGAGGTGAGTGGATTTTTCTATCTAACTTTGGTGTTTTCCTTTATGTATTTTACTATGAAAGAGATAAATTATGAAAAAGAGAATAGATTTCTGTTATTCTCCAGCCTATATGTGTATGTAAGCTTGGAAATAAGAAGTGATTCTTATGTGATATATTGTTCAAGAATGTGCATGTTTATGTATAGCGGATTTGGACAGCATAGCATTTTATTTTAAAAAATATTTTTAAATCAGCTTATCAGCCTTTAAAAAGTTATTGAGCATGCTTTTGAAAAGGACTATCCATAAGAGTGATCAACCTATGAGGTGTACCACAGCTTCAGCATTTTATGCAGCAAAAAGAAAAACAGTGGGTACCACAAACAATATAAATTCAGCATACCCAGTGGGGCTATAAACAGTATAAACTCAATATGTCCAGTGGGGCTCAGCAATATTAGTTGCTACGTATCATCTGTCCATGGGAGTGGTGCCCTATGGTGTAGTTGGCAGTAGCTTAGAAGTATTTTCTTTAACAAAATAATTTATTACATGATTTTTGGGTTATTCTTGATTAGCCCATAAAAATTTTGAAAATATATCAGTAGTATAAGTTACATACTATAATAATTATTGAAGCTAGACTTTCCTATATCTCCATTGTTAGATGGTTTATCCATTCACTGGGACTTAAGTCTCATTCCCCCTCACATCTCTTATTACAGACTTCGAGCATTCTAGCTAAATGCAGGAGTAGAGCATCAGCATCTTCATCAGCATTCATACTAGTGAGGTTGGTCATGTCAGCTAGTGAGAAGTTGGTCAGATCAGCTAGAGTGAGGAGCATATTTTTGGGTAATGTCAACTATAAGAGAAGCATTACGGCTATGTTAGCTAATGAGGAGAATATTTTGAGATATGTTGTATATTTTGGGTTGTTTAAACAAGATAATGTTGATGTATTATACTTTAGAACCATATGTGTAAGGTTATGAAATGATAAGGTTAAAGTTGATTTTAAATTATATTGAGTTGATTTGTGAATTATATTAATTTCATCTCTAGCAGGATATGGTAGATGCATAGGATTTGCTAGTGACTTATGAACGACGGCACAAGGATTGATAAAACTCAGCCCAATTGTCATACCTTACTCGATTAAGGGAGTGGGGTGTGACATTTATTGGTATCAAAGCAAAGATAGTAGATTGCATGGGCATGAGCATAGCATAATTAATTACAAATTGTGTTGTCTAGTTAATTAACTTAAAAAGGAGAAAAGTGATCTTCGAGTCGACTCGACTGATTGATGAGTCAACTTGATTTTTAGTCGGCAGAATACAGTTTTCTATAATTTTTGACCTCTGAGATTGAGTCAGCTCGATTTTTTTTGGAGTCGACTCACTTTCTCTTCGAGTCAACTCGATAATTTTTAAAGTCGATTCAGTCTCAGACTGTAGAAGCTGATTTTCTATTCTTTGAGATAGAATCTGCTCAATTTTCTTAGAGTCGACTCATTTCTTCTTCGAGTCGACTCAAAAATATTTTGAGTCGACTCGATCTCAAGCCGTAGAATTTGATCTTTAGTTCTCTGTGACGGAGTCAACTCGATTTGGCATTGAATCGACTAGATGCCATGCCAGTCATATGTGCTAGCTTCCAAAATGTGCCTGAGTCAACTCCAATCCATTTTGAGTCGACTCAATTTCTTCAGATGATCTTTTTATATGAAATTTATTTTTAAATTATGTCTAATTTGTTCAAAGTATTCTTAATTGGTTTCAATTTCATTTTAATAGTGCTTTCCATCTGCAAAAGTATTCTTAAGAATAATTTGAAAGATCATAGTATATTTTTGTATTTTAAGGTCTAGTTGTCATCAAAATCATCTTTGAGGTCAATCAATTTGACTGTTTCAGTTATATTTTGTAGGAAGATGGTACAGACAAGATCAAAACTTGGTGGAAAACCACCAGTGACAGATAGAGGTCGAGAACGAGCTCCAAATAGGGATAGAGGTCGAGATTGGGATAGATCGAGAAGAGTTGATAAGGATGGCCAACCTCATAGGACATCTCTAGTGCCTCATCTTCTGTCCCGAGGGTGGAGACAGAGGATTCACAGTTACATGATCATATGCATGACTCTCCATCCATTACACTAATATCAGTACCTCCAGTGTAGACACAAGCACCTATTCCTAGATTACAAAAATTGATAGGCATAATCACTCGAGCTATTGCTACTGCTATAACTTCTGCTCCTAATTTTCAATCTTAGAACATAGATGGAGAAAGAAATTATGAAAGGCCTAGAAAATTGGGGTTAACAAAATTTTCAGACACTACAAATCTAATACAGGCAGAGAATTGGATTCAAAAATTAGAAAAGATGTTTGCATCGATGAAGAGTACTGATGAGTAAAAGTTGAGTATTGCTACTTTTCTATTAAAAGGTCAAGCTCGACACTGGTGGATATTCTATGTTGGTAGGCAGCCACGACGTGTTGTTATTTCTTAAGAGTGATTTTAGAAGAAAATTCTCCCAGCAGTATTACTCAACTGTATATCAGGATTAGAAGAGAAGAGAATTTTTCAGTTTGACGTAGGAAAAAATGATAGTAGTTGACTATGAAGCCAAGTTTACTGAATTATCTTATTTTGCTCCAGCATTTATAGCAAATGAGAAAGAAAAATGATGATTATTTCAGGATGGGCTGCACCTTGAGATCAAGGCAAAGATAAAGATGCATAATTATGATAGTTTTGCAAAGTTGATTATAGGAGCCATCAGAGTGGAAGAGATTGAAAAAGAATTCTATAGCCATAGGCAGAAAATGGACAAGAGAAGTGTGTAGAATTTCTCTATGGGTACAGGAGAAAATCAGCCATCAAAGAAGGTTAATGTTTTTGGGCATCCCAATCAGAGTTTCAAAACATTAGTAGAGTCTGGTATGGATTCTTTTGCTTTTACCAGTCTGGAGTAGAAAGAAACAAAACAAAGAGTTGTGTCACAGTCATCAGGAAGTAGGGTGACAGGAAGAAGAAAACATCAGGGTAGCTTTAGTAGGGGTGCCAGTCCCGCTGTTACTTCATTAAGTCAGGTTCCTTAGTGTGCTAGTTGTGGAAAGTTTCATTCTAGAGAATATAGAAGAGGGTTCAGAGGATGTTATGGGTGTAGACAAATGAGACATTAGAGGAAGGATTGCCCTAGAAATGCTCAAGCTAGGGGTCTTCAACTAAGGCCAAATGCTCCACAGAGATTCCAAGCTAGAGGTGGCAATTATATAACTAATGCACAAGCAAATCAGGTGGGGACTAGTATCAGTGGGCAAAATGCTATATCAGGCAGGCCGAGAACTGAAGCAAGGGTGTTTACCATGATTAGGTAAGAGGCGTAGGCTACTCTAGATTGGTGACAGGTACATTATCCATATTTGATTATGATGCATATATATATTGATTGACCTTGGATCCATGCATTCATATCTGTCACCTGTATTTTTCATGCATATCAATAAGAGTTTGAGTCTATTAGACTATAGTCTGGTGGTATCTATGCTGGTGGGGGAACAATTTGTTGCAGATCAGGTGTTCAGAGGTTGTTTAGTGCGGGTAGGTGAGTATGAGCTAGCAGCAGATTTGATTCCCCTAGATGTGCATGAGTTTGATGTTATTTTGGGCATGAACTGGTTGTCTGCACATCAAGCAAAGGTAGATTGTTTTAGAAAGGGAGTAGTTTTTTAGATCTTAGATGGCAAAGAGGTATATTTCTTAGGTAAAAGCCATGTACTTCCTTCATGTGCGATTTCAGTTTTGTTAGCAAGTAAATTACTCAGAAAAGAGTGTGAAGTTTATCTAGCATGTATAGTCAATACAGAAGCAAGCAAATCAAATTTAGCAGACATTCCAGTGGTCTGTGAATTCTCAGATGTCTTTTCAGAAGAACTTTCAAAGTTACCACCAGATAGAGAGATTGAATTTAGCATTTATTTGATTTTAGATATCAGACCAATATCTAGAGCATCATATAGAATGGCTCCAGCAGAACCAAGAGAACTCAAGATATGGTTGTAAGAGTTCTTAGACAAGGGGTTTATCAAGCTGAGTATTTCACCTTGGGGAGCTTCAGTATTATTTGTTAAAAAGAAAGATGGCACCATGAGATTGTGTATTGATTACCAGCAGCTCAATAAGGTAACCATCAAGAACAATTATCCACTGCCATGTATTGATGATCTATTTGATTATGTTCAAGGGGCTAAAGTATTTTCAAAAATAGATCTCAGATCAAGATATCATCAGCTTAAAATTAGGAAAGAAGATGTATCGAAGACAGCCTTTCAAATCAGGTATGGCCATTATGAATTTTTGGTAATACCATTTGGTTTGACAAATGCCCCGATAGGTTTTATGAGTTTGATGAATCAGATGTTTTAGTAGTATTTGGATAAATTGATGGTTATTTTTATTGATGATATACTAATATATTCTAGAGATGAAGCAGAACACAAAGAATATTTGAAGAATGTTTTACAGATACTTCAAGAAAACAGTTGTATGCTAAGTTGAGCAAGAATGAGTTTTGGCTGAACAAAATAATTTTTCTCGATCATGTGATTTCAGCAGAGGATATATTGGTTGATCTATAAAAAATTAGTGTCATTGTGAATTGGGAGTCGCCCACTAGTTCAACAGAGGTGAGAAGTTTTTTGAGTTTGGTAGGTTACTAAAGAAGATTTGTTGAGAATTTCTCCATCATTGCATTTCCAATGACAAAGTTGCTTAGAAAGAATATTAAGTTTGAGTGGACTGATGAATGATAGAAAAATTTTGATGAATTGAAAAAATAGTTGACTATAGCTTTAGTACTTACTTTTCCTTCTAGTGGTAGAGATTATGTGATATGCAGTGATACTTCTCGTAAAACTTTGGGTTGTGTATTGATGCAGCATGGGAAAGTAATTGCTTTGGCTTTCTGACAGCTTAGACCACATGAACTAAATTATCCCACTCATGATTTGGAGCTCGTTATGG
The DNA here is from genome assembly GCF_000442705.2 of Elaeis guineensis. Taxonomy (NCBI): domain Eukaryota; kingdom Viridiplantae; phylum Streptophyta; class Magnoliopsida; order Arecales; family Arecaceae; genus Elaeis; species Elaeis guineensis. Next base: position 83,028,924 of record NC_025997.2, read on the forward strand.
TTGTGTTTGCTCTTAAGATATGGAGACATTATCTATACAGAAAAAAGTGTCAGATATTCACAGATCATAAAAGTTTAAAGTATATGCTAACCCAGAAGGAGCTGAATCTTAGACAGAAGAGATGGATAGAGCTTATTAAAGATTATGATTGCACAATTGATTATCATCCCGAAAAGGCTAATGTGGTAGCAGATGCATTGAGCCAAAAGTCTATAGCCACTTTGTCTCATATTAAAGCTGTGTATTTGCCATTGATGGTAGAGTTGAGGGCACTAGATGCTGAATTATCAGTGGGAGATTTCGAAGCCTTGTTAGCAAATTTTTGGATCAAACCCACACTAGTTGATGTGATATGTAAAGCTCAAACTCAAGATCCTCAATTAATGAAAATTATAGATGCTGTTCAGAATAGATCTCCAGCAGATTTTATAATGGGGAAGGATGGTACTCTAATGTATGAAAATTATGTATATGTTCTAGAGGCAGGAGATCTTAGAAAGCAAATAATGGAGGAAGCTCACTGTTCAGCTTATGCCATGCATCAGGGATGTACCAAGATATACCGAACCATCAAGCAAAGTTATTGATGGAATGGTATGAAGAGATGGATAGCTAAATATGTATCCAGATGTTTGGTATGTCAGCAAATAAAGGCAGAACATTAGGATCTAGTTAGAAAGTTGCAACCACTTTCTTTTCCTAAGTAGAAGTAGGGGTACATTATTATGGACTTTGTTTCAAGTCTTCCAAAAATAAGGAATGATAAGGATGCAATATGGGTGATTGTTGACAGATTAACCAAGTCAGCTTACTTTCTTTCTATCAAGATAACTTCCACACTGGACAAGTTGGCAAAGCTATATGTGGACGAGGTTATTAGCGGACATGGGGTTCCTATTTCAATTGTATATGATTAGGATCTTAGATTTACATCACGGTTCTGATCAGATTTGCAAAAAGTTTTGGGCACCAAATTGAGTATTAGTACTACTTGCCATCCGCAAATTGATGGATAGTCAAAGAGGACTATTCAGACTTTAGAAGATATACTGCGAGCATGTGTTGTAGAGTTCTCAAGTAGTTGGGATGAATATTTGCCACCAATGGAGTTTGCATATAACAACAGCTATCACTCCAGCATAGACATGGCACCATATGAAGCTTTAAATGGCAGAAGGTGCAGAACTTTTGTATGTTAGAATGAAAAAAGAGAAAGAAAACTTTTAGGTCTAGAGATAGTATAGATTACAGCTGATCAAAACAATTAATCAGAGAAAGATTAAAGACAGCACTAGACCGTTTAAAAAGCTATGCAGATCCAAAACATAGATGTTGCCCAGCTATGCAACCCAAGAGGGGGGGGGGTGAATTGGGTTTCTAAAAATTTTGAACTTAACTAATGACTTATGAAAAATATTTGTCAATAGCTAAATGAATGAGGAGAATAAACTTAATTCAAGATTAATTGCCAAAAGCAAGAATGCAAAGAAATAATGAAGAGTTAAAGAGAAGCAATTATGCACACCACAAACAAAAAGATTTATAGTGGTTCGGTGCCAACCTTGCACCTACATCCACTCCCCAAGCTCCTACTTGAGAATTTCAATCCACTAAACTTGTATTCAACCCGAATACAAACGTCGGAAACTCCGACACTAGCTATCCCAAGCTAGTCCACTTATTTCCCGGATACAAGCCAACCCAATACACTTCGATTCTTGGTTCGGATCAACCTTTCCTTGTTTTGGAACCCCTCCAAAATAAAAACAATCACTCAAACTGAGTAAAATAATTTATAGCACAAATAAGTATAAGAAAAGCTCCTTTAATGAGCGAATATAACTTTAAATACACTTTACTCAAGAGAAGAAGTCCATTTTTGGATTTCCTCAAGGTGGATGGAGAATTGATTGAGCGCTTGAGGAGTTGGTAAGCTTGGATTGATGGCTTCTTGAGAGCTTTAAATGAGCTCTTGATTATGCCTGAAAAGTTGGCTTGAGAAACCCTTTTTCAAATTCTCTCTTTTGAATGCTCTTGAATGCTCTCTTGAATGCTCTTCTTTTTCTTTTTCAATCTCTTTCTAATCTCTTGCTTGTTTCCCACCTTTTGAATCCTTTTATAGCTTTAAGAAATAGAGAAAAATATTCTAGGCTGAAAAAGAGCTGTTAGACCACATTAAATGAGTATTAAAAGCACTTAAAACGGGTTAAAAACTAGCCGTTGCGGAGAAATCCCGTCACAGGGATCGACTCATGAGTCGACTCATGCCTCAGGGGTCGACTCATGAGTCGACCTCTATTGAAGAATACCAGAAAACAGGGTTCTGTAATTTTTGGCCTAAAACTGCAGGGGTCGACTCATGAGTCGACTCATGCCTTAGGGGTCGACTCATGAGTCAACCTCTGTTGTGCCAAGCCAAAAATTCTGCGTGCCAAACAGCTCATTGTGCCATGAGCTGACTCAATGGGTCTACTTATGGATTTCAAACATGCATAACTTCCAAAATACAAGTCCAAAAATAATAAAATTTTTGCCAATAGATCACAAATCTTTTGTTCTACCAATTGATACTATCAAATCAGGATTTTGGTAAAATTATAATTTTGCCTCTGAAGAACAAAAAGATTTTTTCAAATGAAAAATATTGGTACCCCTTCAACTGCTTTGTAATCATCAAAATCAATCTAGGGAGCAACAATCTCCTCCTTTTTTATGATGACAAAACACTTGAACAAAAGCATTTATGTGAATCATGAATTTCAAAAGGATGCATTATAAGTGCATTAGCTTGAAAAGAAGATTGATTCTTTTGGCATGTGATACAAATGCTCATTTGCATAAATAGTTTGCCCATTTGCTTAAAGATTTGAAAATTTGCTCATTGGATTATGTGATTTTGGTGTTAGAGTAGAAAATTTATTTTTGTTATCAGAGCAAGTTGTATCTTGAAAAATTTGCTCATTCTCATTTGATTATTTAGTTTTAGTATCAGAGCAAAAATAATTAAGTGTACCAATGCATGTCTAAGAATTAATTGTAAAGTATATCAGAGCATGTCAAATTTAAGATGTATCAGAGCAAGTTAAATTTTAAAGCATATCAGAGCATGTTTAAGGTGTAATTTTAAAGGTTGCTCATTTGCATTGTACTTAGCAATTTACTTATTGTATGTTTAAGTCATCTAATAATTTTGCTTTTGATATTGTTCTTTTAATTTCTCCCCAATTCATTCATTTTATTTTCAAGTCTTTTAATAATTTATAATTTTGCTTTTGATATGTTTCTTTTTCTTTTTCTTTAATTTTTCCCCCTTTTTGACATCATCAAACATTGTTAACTCTCCCTCTTTTTCTGAATACGTTTTCTCTTTAGTGTTTCTTCAAACTTCTAGTGCTAATCATTGATGTTTGCTCCCCCTGAATACAGCAATCATTAACCAAAATATGCCATAGATTATCATAGATATGAATTATCAACAAAGAGAAGTTGTTTCAACAAAGAGAAGATATATAACCAAAAGATGATAGACACCATTACAAAGAGTAGATATATAATTAAAAGATGATTAAAAATATAGTTGTTTCCATACATATTTCATATCATAAAAGTCAGCTAGCTAATGTCATTACATGGCCCAAAATACAGATCCTAGAAAGAACAAGAGACTAACACCTAGGATCTAGTAAAGCTCATGACTAGATGGATCGGAGTCATCAGAGATAGGGTGAGGAGATGATGGATCTCGACCAAGAGCACGTCCTCTACCCCGTCTGCCTCTGCCACGAGTGGAGGTGCTGGCACGAGCAGGTGAGCGAGATGAACTAGGAGGCTGAGAACGTTGAGAGGCCAAGGACTGGACTGAAAGAGTGAGTCTAATGGAATCAAGAATGTTCAGTGCTCTCGAAACAGACTGAAGCAGAGCAGTGAACTGAGTAGATGCATGCTCACTCGAGCCTCTGATCTCTCTCCTCAATAACTCATAACCACCCTCCAATGCACCTCTGAGCCTGCCAGCCTCTGCAGTAAGGTCTGTGACCTCAATAGAGCTCTCCTGTGGCTGAGGATGGGCCAAAGCTAAGACTTGCCCCTGCAAGTCAAGAACCCTCCCAGTCAGTCTCCAAATGCTGTCCTCGAGCTGCTGAATCCGAATAGACTGATCTGAGATCAACTGAAATACAGTGAAGATATGGAGAATCAGGGTCTGATCAGATGAATCTAATGAAGTGGGCCTTGGTGTAAATGTAGAAGTGCTCCATTATCGAGAAAGCAAGGAAGCCACATGCTGAGAAATCTGCTCGATCTGATCATCAGCCAATCTGAACTCTGAAGGAGGTGCTCTGCTCTCTGGCTGATGTACTGGTGTGTGCCTCCTGGTGAACTCTAAAGGGCCAGCCTCTGGGTCTGGAACAAACTGGATATCTGGAGATGCTGCCCTGAAGTCATGGAGAGGAGATGAGGGACCTTCTTCTTCAGCTCTGTCTTCTACTCTGTCCTCAGCTCTCTCCTCAGACCCCTTGATCCAACCACCATCAATTTTAGTAAATCCCATGCGGTGCAGAGTGTGTTGGTTGATGGTGTCTACGTGAGAAAGCTTAGCAGATGCCTCCCCCTCAAAACTGACTCCAAACCTCCTGAAAACTAGTGTGAGAGCCATACCAAAAGGCAGATGTGCCTTGGATCTGTTCAGTGTCTCTCTCATGGCCTCAATAATTAAAACAGGGAGGTTTAATGGGGTTTGAGTGATCACATGAAACATTATACAAATATCTCTGTCAGAAAGGAGGTCATGCCTACCACTCCTAGGGAAGAAGAGCTTTATCACTAATTGATGTAAGATCCTCATTTCAATTGACAAAATTTTGGCTTCCAATTTATTCAAACTTCCCGAGTAGGTTCCTCCTAAAATTACACTGATCCCCTCTTCCTTCACTGGGAGTTCCATGTAAGAATATCCCTCACAGGGCAAATGAAGTATCTCTCCCAAAATGATAGGATCCAGACAGATATCAACTCCCTTAACTGTAGAAGTCACTGTTCCATTGCCATAATACAGATTTTGATAAAATTCTCTAACCAGGTCTACAAAAGTAACTTCCTTGAGAGAGCAGTAAAAACCCCAACCCTGGTTTTTTATCTTTGTTCCAAAGGTGAAACCTTCTTTTTCAAAGAATCTAAAATCCATATTTTTTTCGGTTTCAACCTTCCTATCAGATAAAGGGATTTTGCTAGGGCTAAGAAGAGACTGAGAGGGACCTTGAGCTGACACTGAAGCCGGAATGGGAGCAGTGGAGGACTGAGCAGCTTGCCTTTTCCTGCGAACGCTTTCTTCCAGCTCACGGACCGATTTTTTTCTTTGAGGGAGCTTCATCTTTGGGGCCATTTTCACCACAACAGCAGGCTGGGAGACTCGGAGGATCAAATGGATGAGTAGAAGAAGGGTTACAAGAGGATGGAAAGAAATTTTGGCAGAGAGAAGAGGCGGTTTTGAGAAGAACGGTGGAGGCTAGGGCACGCTCCAACCGCTTCAATCAAAGGAGAAAGATGCGAAAATCTTCTTTCCTAGGCGGTGATTTGAGGGGGAGAGGAGAAGGGAGAACGTTCTTGAGCTAAATCCTTGGTTTTGGAGAGAATGAGGATGAGGATGACGGGTCTTGGAGGGAGGAAGATGAAGAGAATGAGTCGGCTCATGAACGGGCTTCAAGTTAAAAAGAGAAGAGCCCGTGGGAAGTTGGCAATAATTTCAAATATGCCATAAGGTCGACCCTAGGGGGTCGACTCATGAATCACAAAAATTCAGAAAAAATATGAATAAATTCCAAAAAAATTTAAAATTTTGGGAGAAGATATTTTGCTCAAAGACAAGTTGTGAGAATGATAATCTTGAGCATTTAGTGTTGGAAAATGTGTCCCAAAAAGCCAATCGTCAAGCTGTTGACGGTTAAGCAACCAAGTATTGTAATTGATTTGTTAATAAATAAAATATATTTGGCATCTTCATCATAAGCTTTCATCTTCTAATGAACTCCGTTGTTATGATGAAGTCCTTAGGACTATTTAGGTTTGATAAAGAGAGGATTTATCGATTAGTCCTTAAAACTGTTTACGACCAAATGATAGGCTGTTAATAAGGACGACAGCTTCTATCGAGCATAGGTCGCTGTAGGCCATATGGGTTGGTTGTCCTCTTAACCAAAGAGTGTGGAGACACTGGTATGACATACAGGTGAGATGTAAGGGTACATCATCATTGAACGTGACCAACTCCAGAGTATTCTACTATCGAGAATATCTCTGATGGGATATAGGTATAAGTGTCCCTTAGACCTGAGATCGCCTCAGTGACTTGCAAGCAACTCACTGTGCTTTGGTACTGGACTAACTGAATTTTTAATTCAGGGACGGAAGGCTTCTGGGCACAGTCAAGTAATTGCGAAGTCAGAGTGTGATCGAGATGGGATTGACCACTCCAAGAGTTGGAGAAGAATGAGTCGCTGTATTTCAATTTAGCAAAACCTTGGCCAGGGTAATCCATCAGATGGATTTGATATTTTGAAATACAATGTGGACAACCTGATCAGAGTTGATAGTTGAGCTCTGGGGTGTCCTATGATCATTTTGGTCAAGGGGATGAATTATATGAAAACTATATCCGCATGGGTTCTAAGGATGTTGTTCTACACATTCGACCTATCTGATCGTCGGGTACCATTGCTAGATGGTCACTTCGATTGGTATAAAAATTTATTTCTGTGCTACCAGCTTAGGTTCAAACCTATGAGATCATACACATTAGAGTTTACGATCCGATTGGATGGTTGATCAACGATTAAGAATCGTTCTAGGGTTAAATGATCAATACGATTGACATTTAACCCAGTGCAAGTGTTGCAGGAGGATCGATTAGCAATTCGATTGCTAATTGACTTAATTTGATTAAGCCAATGGGCTGAGATTAAGTCTAATTAAATATGATTTAATTAGATTTATTTTGGACTTGATTGGATCAAGTCCAATTGGTTTATTGGATAAGCCAAGTGCAAGGAAAAACTAGTCCTAGTTCAACTAGGACTTGGGTCAATCTAATTTCTAATTTGATTAGAAAATTAAATCAAATTTAAATCTAATTTAATCTGATTAAATTAGGTTCTTAATTGAGTTAAAACATATTTTAATTGGGTTGATCTAATTTTGATTTGATTTGGTTTGGGAAACCAAATTAAAACAAGTCATAAGACAGAATCCTAGTAAGACTAGGATTCCACCTTGCACCACATAAGCCTTCTCCACACCCTCTCTCTTATTCAACGCCAATCTCCACTTATTTTGTGCGACAAAAGCCCTCTCTCAGATCTCTCCCACGTTCACAAAAGGTCTCCTCTCTTCTTTCTTACATGGAAGGTGGTTGGGATCAAATCTAAAAGGAATAAGTTTGGATTTCGAATTCTATGAGATAGAGTTTTAGAAATCGAAAACTCTTTCAATTTTGCATCAAATTTATCCAAATTTTTTTGGAATTTTTATAACTTTTAGGGTATACATTGTGCACCCTTTTCTGTTGATCCATACATGAAAATATGAAGGAGGTGCTCAAGAGTTGGGCATCCCTTAACTTGCCATGTTTGGATAAGCCTTGACTAGGTGTTTGACCTAGACAAGGACTCCATCATATCTCTCTATATTAGATGAGTTTCTTTGTGAAATTTTAGAAGAAATTAGAAATTTGAGAGACATTTGTGCCCTCCAAAAATCAGAGAGAAATACCTTTGGGTTGTGGAGATATAAAAGATGCAAGTTTGGGTGTCTAGAGAGAAAAACGTGAAGAAGAAGAGGGTCTTCTTCTTGGGTTTTTGTTTTCATATCTTTCATCCCTCCATCTTGAGTTTCCTAAGAGTGTCTCAGATCTGAAACTCCTCCTTCTACTTTTCATCTTTGGAAGAGTCCAAATCAAGAAGAAGGAGGCACCTGATCAACCATCAAAGAAGGATCAGCGCAGTACTAGCATACTGTGCTGATTTCCTGAAGCAGGACTTCTGATCGAGATTCGTGGGCTCGTGTGGACGACTCCTAAAGGCCGAACGTGTGTGCGGCTTGCAACATCATCCTCAAGCCCAGATCAGCAAGGTTAGAACGTCTAACTTGCAAGGTAATAGATCTGATCTATTGTTTAATACATACATTAGATGTAGTATAGAAACATGTTGATATGATCAACATGTAGTTCATGCTATATTTATATATTTTAATTTTTGATTTAATGCCATGTAATAATCATGTAATAGGATCTTAGATCTAGGGATTTTCTGATCTTAAAAAATAAATTTTGATTTATTTTAGTCTTCCGCTGTATGATCTTAAAAAAGTTTCAAGATCTAACCCTCTTTTTCAAGATCTAACCCTGAAACCCTAGATCTGGTTCCTACATTTAGGTCCAAGAGAGATGATGAAAATTGATCTCAAGTCAATTCCTTGGAAATGGAGAAACACTTAGGCATAAGGATCAAGAATTCCTAGATTTCTCCTAATTTCACAGAATCTATCCTCGCTAAGGGCCTTTGTAAAGATATCAGCTAATTGATTTTCAGTGCAAACATATTCAAGAATTATATTTTTGTTTTGAACATGTTCTCTTATAAAATGATGTCTTATTTCAATATGTTTGGACCTTGAGTGTTGAATTGGATTTTTAGATAGATTTATGGCACTTGTGTTGTCACATCTTATTGGTGTTTCATTAAGTTTGATTCCAAAGTCTTCGAGTTGTTGCTTAATCCACAAGATTTGAGCACAACAACTTCCGGCTGTAATGTATTCGGCCTCAGCCGTAGACAGTGCTACCGAATTTTGTTTCTTGCTAAACCAGGAGATTAGGTTAACTCCAAGAAATTAGCAAGTTCCACTTGTGCTTTTTCTATCTAATCTACATCCAGCAAAATCAGCATCTGAATATCCTAATAAATCAATTAGTGAGTCCTTAGAGTACCATAACCCTAGAGTTTGAGTACCATTCAAGTATCTAAGGATTCTTTTAACAGCATTCAAATGAGATTCTTTAGGATTAGATTGATATCTAGCACACAAACAAACACTAAACATGATATCAGGCCTACTTGCAGTTAAATATAATAGAGAGCCAATCATACCTCTATAGTATTTTAAATCTACACATTTACCTTCATCATCCTTGTCAAGCTTACATGAGGGGCTCATGGGTGTGCCAATTGGTTTGGAGTTCTCCATTCCAAATTTTTTGAGTAGTTCCTTGGTGTACTTGCTTTGGATGATGGAGATTTCCTCTTTTGTTTGTTTGATTTGGAGTCCGAGAAAGAAGGTAAGTTCTCCCATCATGCTCATCTCGAACTCTCCCTGCATGAGCTTAGCAAAGTCTTGACAAAGAGATTCATTAGTAGACCCAAAAATTATGTCATCAACATAAATTTGTATTACTAACATATCATTTTGATTTCTTTTAATAAAGAGGGTTGTATCTACATTATCTCTTGAAAAATTATTATTTAGTAAAAATTTGCTTAACCTATCATACCAAGCTCTAGGTGCTTGTTTTAATCCATATAAAGCTTTATTTAATTTAAAAATATGATTAGAAAAAGCATGATTTTCAAATCCTGAGGGTTGTTCTACATAGACTTCTTCAGCAATATATCCATTCAAAAATGTACTTTTGACATCCATTTGAAATAATTTAAATTTCATAAAGCAAGCATATGCAAGTAGAAGTCTAATGGCTTCTAATCTAGCAACAGGTGCAAAGGTTTCATCAAAATCAATTCCTTCTTCTTGATTATAACCTTTAGTAACCAATCTTGCTTTATTTCTTATTACATTACCATGTTCATCTAATTTGTTCCTAAAGACCCATTTCGTGCCAATTATTGAATAATTTTTAGGTCTTGATACTAAAGTCCAAACATTATTTCTTTCAAATTGATTAAGTTCCTCTTGCATTGCATTAATCCAATTATGATCATTTTCAGCTTCTTCAATAGTTTTTGGTTCAAGATGAGATACAAAAGCACAATGATTAAATACATCTCTAAGTGAAGAACGAGTTTTTATCCCATGCATAGGATCACCAATAATCAACTCCTTAGGGTGATTGTGAACATACCTCCATTCCTTGGGTAGGTCATTTGTACCTTGAGGTTGTTCTTGAATTTCTTCACCTCTCTCATCTTGTTTGTCTTCTTGTTCCTCGTCCTCTTGAGTTGTTGAATCTTTCAGAGTGATCTCCTTCATTCTTTCTATTAGAGGATCTGCATCATCAACACCCTCATTCTTCCTTGAAGGAAGATCGTTAGATTCATCAAAAACAACATGAATGGACTCATCTACTACTAAAGTTCTTTTGTTAAAAACTCTAAAAGCTTTACTAGTGGAGGAGTAACCAAGAAAGATTGCTTCATCTGATTTTGCATCAAATTTACCAAGTCTTTCTTTGCCATTATTTAACACAAAACATCGGCAATCAAAAATATGAAAATATGCAATATTTGGTTTTCTTTCTTTCCAAAGTTCATAGGGGGTTTTCTTTAAAATTTATCTAATCAAAGCATGATTTAAAATGTAACATGCTGTGTTAATTGCTTCCGTCCAAAAATATCTTGGAAGGTTGCTTTCACAAAGCATGGTACGGGCCATTTATTCTAAGGTTCTATTTTTCCTTTCAACTACCCCATTTTGTTGGGGTGTCCTAGGAGCAGAGAAGTTATGGCCAATTTCATTTTCATCACAAAAGTTTTCAAAGTCTTGATTTTCAAATTCAGTTCCATGATCGCTTCGAATATTTTGAATTGAAAATCCTTTTTCATTAGTAACTTTTCGGTAAAATTTAGTGAAAATATGAAAAGTTTCATCTTTGTGTGCTAAAAAGAAAACCCAAGTAAAACGAGAGTAATCATCTATAATTACAAAATCATATCATTTTTTTCCTAGACTAGTGGTTCTAGTTGGTCCAAATAAGTCCATATGCAAAAGCTCTAAAGGTCTAGAAGTTGAAACAATATTTTTGGATTTAAATGAAACTCGTGTTTGTTTACCTAGTTGGCATGCATCACAAATTCTATCTTTTTCAAAATTCAGTTTAGGCAAGCCAAGAACTAATTCTTTCTTAATTAATTTTGAAAGAGAATGCATGCTAATGTGTGCAAGTCTACGATGCCAAAGCCAACTAGTCTCATTAACTTTAGCATTCAAGGATACTAGGCATTGCATGTTTATTTTGGCTAAATCATTTAAATCTATCATATAAACATTGCCATGTCTATGTCCAATAAATTTAATACCATCGTTAATAGGACTAGTTACAATGCAAACAGATGATTCAAAAATAACTTTATACCCTTTATCACAAAATTGACTAATGCTTAGTAAATTATGCTTTAAACCATTAACTAGCAAAACATTTTCAATGTATTTGGAGGGAGTGATACCAATGTTACCTATACCGATGATCTTTCCTTTGCCATTATCTCCAAAGGTGACCATCCCTCCATCCTTAGCATCAAGCGTGTGAATTGTGATTCATCACCAGTCATGTGTCTCGAGCATCCACTGTCAAGATACCATTTCCTGTTTCCTCCTTGGGATGCTAGACACACCTGCAAGCAAAAGTCAAATTTTTGTTTTAGGTACCCAAGCTTTCTTGGGTCCTTTTTGGTTAGTCATAATGGTTCCTTTTGGAACCCATATTTTCTTTATAGTTGAGTTTGCAGATTTGTTAAAGAGGCAAGTGTATGACTTATGTCCTACTCTACCACATTTGAAACAAGTAATATTGATAGACTTGTTACTTAAAGAGTTTACATAAATATTTTTCAGATATTTTTGTTTCTTCAAGGGGTTATAGCCAAGTCCAGCCTTATCATATACGGCTTTTTGATTATCAAGAATCATATTGAGTTTGTTTGAACTTAAGGTGAACTTTTCTACTATTGGTTTCAGCTTGGCAATTTCATTCTTTAAGCTTTGATTTTCTTGAAGCAAGGTGGATTTTTCAATTGAAAAGTTTTCAGCTTGTTTCAATAAGGATTGATTTTTCAATTTTAGCTCTTTGTTCTTCATCCCTAGTTTCTTTAATTCATCAACTAAATCATAGAATGCTTCATGCAATTCTTCAAATATAAAGTCACTAGGGGTTTCGAAAATTACCTCATTTTCGTGTGCCATAAGGCACAGGTTGGCTTGTTCGGTTGAGGTTTCCTCATCGGAGCTTGAGTCATCACTTGCACTCCATGTGGCCATCATGACCTTCTTCTTGAACTTCTTGGGACCTTTCTTCAGTTGTGGACATTCAGATTTGAAGTGTCCCGACTTCTTGCACTCGTAGCAGATAAGGGATTGGTCTTTCTCTTTTTCTTTGCTTTATTCCCCTTTTGTGAATGGCCTCTTCCTCATCCCTTGTTTCCTTTTTCTCAAAAATTTCTTGAATCTTCGGGTGATGAGAGCCATCTCTTCATCCTGTTCTTCATCTTCAGTGTCATCAGTTTCTTCATCAGGAGGAGCTGTGGATTTGAGGGCAATAGTTCTTTTCTTTTTGACTTCTTCCTCTTGATGTTGCTTCATGCTTAGCTCATGAGTCATCAAAGATCCAAGAAGCTCTTCTAGAGGTAGAGTGTTCAAGTCCTTGGCTTCTTGGATGGCAGTCACTTTGGCTTCCCAAGTTCTTGGCAAGGACCTGAGAATCTTTCTTACAAGCTCACTGTTAGTATAGGACTTACCAAGACTCTTTAAACCATTAATGATATCAGTAAAATGAGTAAACATTACAGTTATGGACTCATCATGCTCCATTTTAAACAATTCATATTTATGCACAAGCATGTTTATTTTAGACTCTTTTACTTGATTGGTTTCCTCATGGGTTACTTCTAACCTATCCCATATTTCTTTAGTAGATGAACAAGTAGAAATGCGATTAAATTCGTTTGCATCAAGAGCACAATAAAGTACATTCATTGCTTTAGCATTTAATTGGACCATCTTCTTATCAACCTCATCCCATTCTTTCTCGGGTTTGGTTGATTCCTCACCATCTATAATTTTAGTGGGTGTGTGAGGACCGTTCACTATGATACTCCACATATCATAGTCGAGTGCTTGAATGAATATTTTCATCCGAGCTTTCCAATAGGTGTAATTAGACCCATTGAAAAGTGGAGGTCGGTTGGTGGATTGTCCCTCGGCAAGAGAAGTGCCGACGTGGGTTGCCATAGATCTTTGGCTCTTTGATTGTTTAGATCAAAGAAGGGCTAGAGCATCGGGCTCTGATACCACTTGTTGCCCAGCTATGCAACCCAAGAGGGGGGGTGAATTGGGTTTCTAAAAATTTTGAACTTAACTAATGACTTATGAAAAATGTTTGTCAATAGCTAAATGAATGAGGAGAATAAACTTAATTCAAGATTAATTGCCAAAAGCAAGAATGCAAAGAAATAATGAAGAGTTAAAGAGAAGCAATTATGCACACCACAAACAAAAAGATTTATAGTGGTTCGGTGCCAACTTTGCACCTACATCCACTCCCCAAGCTCCTACTTGGGAATTCCAATCCACTAAACTTGTATTCAACCCGAATACAAATGTCGGAAACTCCGACACTAGCTATCCCAAGCTAGTCCACTTGTTTCTCGGGTACAAGCCAACCCAATACACTCCGATTCTAGGTTCGGATCAACCTTCTCTTGTTTTGGAACCCCTCCAAAACAAAAACAATCACTCAAACTGAGTAAAATAATTTATAGCATAAATAAGTACAAGAAAAGCTCCTTTAATGAGCGAATATAACTTTAAATACACTTTACTCAAGAGAAGAAGCCTCTTTTTGGATTTCCTCAAGGTGGATGGAGAATTGATTGAGCGCTTGAGGAGTTGGTAAGCTTGGATTGATGGCTTCTTCAGAGCTTTAAATGAGCTCTTGATTATGCCTGAAAAGTTGGCTTGAGAAACCCTTTTTCAAATTCTCTCTTTTGAATGCTCTTGAATGCTCTCTTGAATGCTCTTCTTTTTTTTTTCAATCTCTTTCTAATCTCTTACTTATTTCCCACCTTTTGAATCCTTTTATAGCTTTAAGAAATAGAGAAAAATATTCTAGGCTGAAAAAGAGCCGTTAGATCACATTAAATGAGCATTAAAAGTACTTAAAATGGGTTAAAAACTAGCCGTTGCGGAGAAATCCCATCACAGGGGTCGACTCATGAGTCGACTCATGCCTCAGGGGTCGACTCATGAGTTGACCTCTGTTGAAGAATACCAGAAAATAGGGTTCTGTAATTTTTGGCCTAAAACTGCAGGGGTCGACTCATGAGTCGACTCATGCCTCAGGGGTCGACTCATGAGTCGATCTCTGTTGTGCCAAGCCAAAAATTCTGCGTGCCAAACAGCTCATTGTGCCATGAGCTGACTCAGTGGGTCGACTCATGGATTTAAAACATGCATAACTTCCAAAATACAAATCCAAAAATATTGAAATTTTCGTCAATAGATCACAAATCTTTTGTTCTACCAATTGATACTATCAAATCAGGGTTTTGGTAAAATTACAATTTTGCACCTGAAGAACAAAAAGATTTTTTCAAATGAAAAATATTGGTACCCCTTCAACTGCTTTGTAATCATCAAAATCAATCTAGGGAGCAACAACAGAGATATAGTTTTCAATGTGGGTGATAAGGTATTCTTAAAATTTTTTCTTGGAAAGGTATATTATAGTTTGAGAAATGGAGGAAGCTGAGTCCAAGATATATCGGACCATATGAGATAATAGAACGTATTAAACCAGCTACGCATCGGCTGGCATTACCACTAGAGCTTTATTAGATTTACAATGTATTCTATATTTCCATATTGTGGAAGTATATTTCAAATCCATCACATGTATTGCAGTCCAAATTAGTGGAACTAAAAGAAAATTTATTTTATCAGGAAGAACTAGTGTAGATTTTGAATAGAGAAAAGAAATAGTTGCATTCTCGAATCATACTATTAGTTAAAGTTTTGTGACAGAATCATAGTATAAAAGAAGCTATATGAGAAAGAAAAGATAAAATGAAAAGCAAGTATCCACATCTATTTTAGATTAAAGATAACAAAATTTTAGGATAAAATTTTTTTTAAGGAGGGGAGAAATATGACACTCCGAATTGAGGATGTGGTGATCTAAAGCATTTGCATTTAGCATTCATATATAAATGGCACAGTATTTTATTCATGATACACTTGAGCATTTGGAACTTAATTGATCAGTATTGGTGAAGTATAAATTTATTTGATATTTGAGGAAGAAAGTAATTAGAAGATTGAATTAACAATAATGATATTGAAGTTGAATATTGGTGATTATGTAATATCTATTTTGAGAGATATTTAGGGATATTTGGTGATTATTGAGCAAAGAATGAGCTGATAATTTTCAAGATATCTTAGGTGTGTATGTATCTATATATATATATATTGGTGGTAGTGTGGTGGCGAGTCAATTCAGATGAGCTGACTCGGCTATAGGGTGACAGCAAAAATAAGATGGGTCCAAGGCATTTTATGTTGTGATTTAAAAAGGGATTCTTAAGGGGTTAACTCAAGAGGTTCAAAACTTAAACAAATGGGCTGAAATTTTTACTAACAGCACCTCAGCAAGTGCATTAATTGCATACTTTTTATGGGATTGACATGTGACAAGCTACTCCATTATTTAATTTATTCCTAAGTCTTAGCTACTGGTTCCTTTCTGCTGCTGCTGATTTAATCCCTCAGATAAAACAGCAAGGGAGAGGGATTGTAGAAGGCCATATTCTTAACTAAAAATCTAGGATAATTCAACAAAAAGAAGGTGATTTTGAATTGAAAGTAGAAGAGTTGCTGAAATTGCTGATTCTGAAAAAGAAAGAGACTTATGTTGATTTCAGCAGGATTTTAATCATTTGAGGTAAGAATTTTAATCCTTAAATTAGATTTAAATTGAATCTTGAATAACTACTATTATATGTGATATTTTAATAAATCAAACTATGGGTTTAAACTTGAATTGAGGGTGAATTACTGCTATAATTTTCTAAAACCAAAAAATAATCTAAAATCTTTTAACAAATAAGTTGAAATTTGTGTTGACTGAACTTAGAATAAATTATAAAAATAAAATACAATTAAATTATTGGAATCTTGAGTTTATGTTAAGATTTTGTTAACCCTAAAACAGGATAAAAAAAATAGAACAAAAGTAAAAGTTAGAAGAGATAAAGAATAGGCATAAGAAGCAAAGCATGCATTCTCATGTTTATGTATCATGTAAGCATAGCATTCATAAGTGTGTGTCAATTTTTATAGGAGAGGAAGAGGGATCAAGAGATGATTTGGGAGAGTCAAGCACTAAGGTGGTGCAATAGTCATCAAGAGATGAGTAGATTTTTTTATCTAACTTTGGTGTTTTCCTTAATGAATTTTGCTATGAAAGAGATATATTATGAAAAAGGAAATAGATTTCTATTATTCTCCAGCCTATATGTGTATGCAAGCTTGGAAACAGAAAGTGATTCTTATGTGGTATGTTGTTTAAGAATATATATGTTTATGTATAGCCGGTTTGGATAGCACAATATTTTGTTTTGAAAAATATTCTTAAATTAGCTTATCAGTCTTTGAAAAATTATTGAGCATGCTTTTGAAAAGGGCAATCCATAGGAATGATCAACCTATAAGGTGCGCCATAGCTTCAGCATTTTATATAGCAAAAGGAAAAACAACCGGCACCACTAACAACATAAATTCAGCATGCCTAGTGAGGCTACAAACAGCATAAACTCAGCATGCCCAGTGGGGCACAGTAGTATCAGTTACTACGTATTGTCTGTCCATGAGAGTGGTGCCCTGTGGTGTAGTTAACAATAGCTCAGCAATATTTTCTTCAGCAAAATGATTTATTACATAGTTTTTGGGTTATTTTTGATTAGCATATAAAAATTTTGAAAATGTATCAGTAGTATAAGTTACATACTATAACAAGTATTGAAGCTAGATTTTTCTATTTTCCCATTGTTAGATGGTTTATCCATTCACTGGACTTAGGTCGCATTCCCCCTCACATCTCTTGTTGCAGACTTAGAGCATTGTAGTTAAATGTAGGAGTAGAGCATCAGCATCTTCATCAGTATTCATACTTGTGAGGTTGGTCATATCAGTTAGTGAGAAGCTGGTCAGATCAGCTAGAGTGAGGAGCGCATTTTTGGGTTATGTCAGCCATTAGAGGAGCATTACGGCTATGTTAGCTAGTAAGGAGTATTGAAAATTATGTCCAAAAGTCAATCATCAGCCTATTGATAGTTGAATTTATTATTATAATTATATATAAATTATTAAAATAATAAATATTATTTAATTTTTTGCATCACTTTATGTATATCTTCTTTGAACTTCTATTTTGTGATGAAGTCCTTAGGATTGTTTAAATCCATATAGGAGGATCTATCAATTAGTCCTTAAATCTTGTTCACGGTCAAACAATATGCTATTATTAGGACGATAGCTATATCAAGTATAGGTCATGTATACCATGTGCATTGGTTGTCCTCTTAATCGAGTGTGAAGATACTGGTACGGTATGCAAGTGAGATGTAGGGGTATATCTCACTGAATATGACCAACTATGGAGTACTCTGCTATCAAGAATAGTTTATGAAGAATATGTGTATAAATATTTCTCCGATATGAGATCACCACAGTGATTTACAAGTAACTTATTGTGCTTTGGTACCAAACTATCTGAATTTCTAATTCAGTGATGAAAGATTTTTGGGTACAGTCAAGTACTTACAAAGTCGGTGTGTGAGTCAAAATAAAATTGACTCCTCTGAATAAGTAGAAGTTAATGTATCAGTGTGTTTCAATTCATTAAAACCTCGATCAGGATAATCCATGTGATGAAATTAAAAAATTGAAATACAATGTGGATGATCTTTTTAGAATTGATAGTTAAATCCTAGGTCACCTTGAGCATTAGGGTCAAAAAAATAAATTATACGATGACCATATATCAATGGATTCTTGAATGTTACTTTACAATCTTTCGACCTATCCGAACATCGGGTATCATTGCTAGATGGTCATTTTAATTGGTATAAAAAAATTATTCCTGTGCTACCACCTTAGGTTCGAATCTATGAAGTCACCTCAAAAAAAATTTTTGACTGATCATGTGGCTGATCGATGATTGACTGATCATATGACTGATTGATGATTGAAAATCATTCTAGGGTATAATTGTCAATTCAATTGATGATTATATGGGAAAATTCAGTGTAGGGGTAAAATGATAATTTTAAATTTTTTTCAAAATTATGATTTTACAGTGAAAAAATATTAATTAATTTAATTAATTAATATAAATTTACCCTACACTAGGATCTAAATATGATATATAGCATGCATGCATTTAAATTTGAAATTCAATTTTGAATAATAAATACTTTATTGTAATGTATTTAGAACACAATACTTTTGTGCGGATAGTAGATCGTCGCATTCTGATCACCGTCGGAAGAGTCTGATCGTCGCGATACAGTTACACAGTATGTCTGGCCTCTGCGGATCATCCACACGAAGCTTCCGATCTGATCGACTCCTCACGAGTGCTAGCTCGTTGTAGAGCCCTTTTGACGGCCGATGCTGATCGAACTCCTTCGATCGATGTCTGTCGATTCTTCAGATACTCCGGATCATCAACAAACGTGCTTGAGAGGATGTTAAAGATCTTCCTGAGATTTTGTGGGCTCACGACACTCGTAGCTCACTTTCTCACTTCCCAAATCCCAGGCTAAAACTCTAGGAAACTCACCGTAAATCTTGCACCCACTTTTCTTTCTTTTCTTTCTTTTTCTCTTGGAAGGATATGGACTTCCTTCTCACGCACAAGACTTCTCACGCCCTAGAATTTTTTTTCAAAAAACTTCTTCTTACACGCCCCACTCTTCTTCTCCTTTTATAACAATATCAAACGTCTTATCCAAAAGAAAGGATAAAGATGAGTAATTGCACATTTGAATTCAAATCAAATTTTGAATTCAAATGGACACCAACTCATCCCTTATCCACTAAAGGCATGAGGCATGGCTTAAATTGTGCATGGAGTGATTTCATGAGAAATCTTTTCTCGTATAATAAATGGGGCATAAAAAAAGGGAGAAGGTGCAAAGATTGATTGCCCATTCAAATTCAAACTTTATTTTGAATTTGAATGGCCAACCAATCATCCTTATCCATTCATATGGCACATTAAAGTGGGGCATGGAGAGGGCTTGGCATGAGGAAAAAATTCATGAGAAGTTTCTTCTCATGAATTCAAATGGGTGCAATGGAAGTGAGGTGGCGCATGGAGATTGGGTCAAGATGGTTTAATTATTTAAACCAACCTAATTGAACCAAATAAGTTAGGTCCAATTAGACTAATTTAAATCCAAATAAATTAGGCTTAATTAGACTCAATAAAATCTTAATCAAATCAAAAATTGATTAAGCCCAACCTCTGATCAAATCAGGGACCAAACCCTCTTGACGATTAGGTCAACTCTTAACCTAATCGGGTCAAACCCAACTGAATCCAATTCAATTGGACTTGATCCAAAAATAATTACTCAATCAAATTGAGTTAATTAGTGATCAAATCACTAATTAAATCTCTCATAAATACTGAGTCCAAATTCGATGGGCAATCAGGCATCAGAATTCATCGATATGTAACCCTGATCGAAAAGTTCCAACCAGTGGGACTCTTGACCCCGGTACCCATAATGTGTGGAACTCATGATCAGAAAATCCTGATTCTCGATCACTGAGTCCCAAACATATAGGATTCTACATCAACCATCAGATCAGATAGGAACCTCTAATGTGTGTGACCCTGCAGGTTCAAACCTAAGCCGATAGCACAGGAACCAATTCCTGTACTAATCGAAGTGACCATCTAGCAATGGTACCCGACGTCCGGATAGGTTGAAGAGTCACAATCGCAACACTCAGAATCTACATGAATATGGTTACTGTATGATTCATCCTTTTGATCCCTATGTTTAGAACGACTCAGGGTTAAACTGTCAACCCGGATCAGATCATCCGAATCATGCTCAACTCAAACAGTCCTGTGACTCCTCACTAGGACTACCGTGGCCAAAATTTTGCTAAATTGAAACACAACTGTACACAACTCCTAAACTGGATTGGTCAATCCCATCTTGACACATGCACCGACAAGTCAAGTACTTGACTACACCCAGCAGCCTTCCGTCACTGAATTAAAAATTCAGGTAGTCCAGTGCCTAAGTGCAGTGAGTTGCTTGCAAGTCACCATGGCGGTCTCAGGTCGGAGAGATATTTATATCCATATTCCATCGGAGCAAATCTTGACAGCAGAAATAGCTCCGAAGTCGATCAAGTTCAGTGCAGATGTACCCTTACATCTCACCTGTATGCCATACCAGTGTCTCCACACTCATTGGTTAAGAGGATAACCAACCTATATGGCACACAACGACCTATGCTTAATAAATATTATCGTCCTTGGTAACAACATATCATTTGGTCACGAACAAATTTAAGGACTAAACGATAAATCCTCCTTTGTCGAGTCTAAATAGTCCTAAGGACTTCACCACAACATAGGAGTTCATTAGAAGATGAAATATTTTGTGATAAAAAATACTAAAATAATTTTTATTAATTCATAATTCATGTACAAATATAAAAACGAGTACAACCGTCAACAGGCTGACGATTGGCTTTGGGACACTATTCCCAACAATCTCCCACTTGGCCTAAAGCCAATCGGTGCAGTATCTAATACCCATCTTCGACTTGTAGTTATCGAACTCCTTCACCATAATGGCTTTAGTGAATGGGTCAGCCAGGTTCTACTTCCCGTTGATCTTCTGAAGATCGACGTCACCTCGATCCATAATTTTCTGGATGAGATGGTAGCGGCGCAGAATATGCTTCATCCGCTGGTGTGCCTTTGGTTCCTTCACCTGAGTAATGGCTCCAGAGCTGTCACAGTAGAGCAGAACTGGACCAACAAGGGAGGGTGCTACTCCAAGCTCGGTGATAAATTTTTTCAGCCACACCGCTTCTTTGGCAGCATCTGATGCGGCGACATACTCCACCTCGCAAACTGAATCAGCCACTGTGTGCTGCTTGGAACTTTTCCAGCAGATAGCCCCACCATTAAGGGTAAAAATAAATTCCGACACACTTTTGCTGTCATCGTGATCAGACTGGAAACAAGAGTCTGTAAATCCTATAAGTCTCAAGTCCGATTCATCATAAACAAGCCACTGGTCCTTAGTATTTCTTAAATACTTCAGGATGATTTTAACAACCTTCCAGTGATTCTCTCCTAGACCAGATTGGTATCTACTCACTACCCTTAGTGAGTATGCCACATCTGGTCGTGTACATGTCATGGCGTACATGATAGATCCCACTGCTGAAGCATATGAAATCCTACCCATACGCTCTCTCTCTTGAGGTGTTGTCGGACAATCCCTCTTCGAGAGAGAAATTTCACGGCCTATCGAAAGATAGCCTTTCTTAAAATTCTCCATGCTGAACCTCTTCAGCATAGTATCAATGTACGTGGATTGAGATAAACCAAGCAACCTTTTAGATCTATCTCTATAGATCCTCATCCCTAGGATGTAGGAAGCTTCTCCTAGATCCTTCATGGAGAACTGTGATGATAGCCAAATCTTTATTCCCTGTAATGCAGGGACATTATTCCCGATTAAGAGAATGTCATCCACATACAATACAAAAAATACTACTACTGGACCATTAGCCCACTTATAAATGCATGGCTCTTCTCCGTTCTTAACGAAACCATACGTCTTGATTGTCTTATCAAAATGTATGTTCCAACTCCGTGATGCCTGCTTAAGTCCATAAATGGACCTCTGTAGCCTGCACACCTTAGACTCATCTGTGGATGTGAATCCTTCAGGTTGTATCATATACACCTCTTCATCCAGCTCTCTATTTAGGAAAGCTGTCTTCACGTCTATCTGCCAGATTTTATAGTCCAGATGGACAGCTATCGCAAGCATAATCTGAATGGATTTGAGCATTGCCACAGGAGAAAATGTCTCGTTATAGTCTATACCATAACGTTGACGATATCCCTTGGCAACCAAACGGGCTTTATAGGTTTCCACCTTTCCGTCTATGCCTCTCTTCCTCTTGAAGACTCACACCCTATAGGTTTTACTCCTTCGGGTGGGTCAACCAATATCCACACATCGTTGATCTTCATAAACTCCATTTTGGATTTCATGACCTCTAGCCATTTCTCAGAGTCGGGTCTCTGCATTGCATCCATGTAGGTGATCGGATCTTCATCATTTTCATCAAGTTCGATAGGATCGTCATCCCGGACCAAAAAACCATAGTATCTGTCTGGTTGACGTGGTACTCTATCAGATCGCCTTAAGGGTGCTTGAACAATGGGCTCCGGATCTGATCTAACCAAATCCGGTTCAGGTTCAGCAACTTGTGTCGGTTTTTCCACCTGTCGAACTTCGTCAAGTTTGATCTAAGAGGCAACAGTCCCTTCACCAAGAAACTCCTTTTCCAAAAAGATTGCCTTAAGGCTGACAAATACTTTTTGCTCATCAGCTAGGTAGAAGTAATACCCTTTGGACTCTTTTGGATACCCTATAAAATTATACTTATCAGACCTAGGTCTAAGCTTGTCCGTAATTAAACGTTAAACATAAGCCGGACACCCCCAAATCCTAAGGTGCGAGAGTACTGGCTTACGTCCTATCCATATCTCATATGGCGTTTTGGTTACAGACTTACTCGGAACTCTATTTAGAAGGTAACAAGCCGATTCGAGCGCATATCCCCAGAGGGAGATCGACAGACCAGCAAACCCCATCATGGATCGAACCATGTCCAACATGGTCCGATTCCTCTTTTCAGATACACCATTATGTTATGGTGTTCTAGGAGAAGTCCACTGAGAGAGAATCCCATTCTCCCCAAGATATGTCAGAAAATCATTGAAAAGGTATTCACCTCCTCGATCAGATCGAAGAGTTTTAATACACTTTTCAATTTATTTTTCTATCTCATTTCGGAATAGTTTGAACATTTCAAATGACTCCGATTTATGCTTCATTAAATAGACATACCCATACCTCGATAGGTCGTTTGTGAAGGTTATGAAGTAAAAATATCCACCTCTTGCACTTGAGCTCATGGGTCCACATACATCAGAATGTACCAAACCCAAGAGTTCACTGGCTTGTTCATCTTTTGCAGTAAAAGGTGATTTGGTCATTTTACCAAGAAGACAGGACTCACAGGTTGGAAATGATTCACAGTCACCTACTTCAAAAATTCCTTCTTGAGCCAACCTGTTTATCCTGTTCTTATTGATATGACCTAGCCTACAGTGGCAAAGGTAGACTTCTGACACATTATCTATTCTAGAGTATTTACCGGAGGTTTGAACTACATTAATAGGTTGTGATAGAAAGTAAATTCCATTATTAAGTTATCCAACAAACATTGTAACACCATTCAAAATGATATTGTAAATATTTCCTTTTATTAAAAATTGATAACCGTTCATGGCCAAAAGGTCTACAGAAATAATATTTAATAAAAAGCTTGGACAATAGTGACATTCACTCAGAATTATATTTCGAGAATTGATTACAAGGTTCATGATTCCTAATGCTAGAATTGAAACTTTGCTTCCATCTCCAACGTTCAGGAATCTATCACCTTCATCAAATCTCCTACTGACCTGCAGACCCTGCATCGAATTGCAAATATGATAAGGGCTTCCGGTATCCAATACCCAGGCAGTAGTATCACAAATAGAAAAGTTACAAGGCGTTATCATATAAGTACCTTGCTTCTTCTTCGGCCTGTTCGGATCCAGAGAGGCAATGTATAGAGGATAGTTCCTCTTCCAGTGCCCCTACTTTTTGCAAAAGAAGCACTCTGCCTGGCTCTGATCGGGCTTGCGCTTCTTGGTCTGAGCCTGTGCAGACGTCCCAGCATACAGCTGCACCTTCTTATTCTTCTTCTTCTTGTTCTTCTTCTTCCCTTTCTTAAACGGTCGACGACCAGAAGAAGACCCTCCCACAACATTCACCGACTCCTTATGAAGCTGGTGATCCTTCTCAAAGTTCTGCAGCAACCCCAACAAGCCGTAGTAGTTCACTACAGGCATTGTCATCCAAAAATGAGTAAGGAAGGGGAGGAAGGACTTGGGTAATGAATTAGGGATCGCATCCTTACCGAGCTGCTCGTGCAGGGAAAAGCCTAATTTACTTAGGCGCTCAATCATTTCGATCATGTACAGTACATGATCAGTGACTGAGGCTCCATCCCTCATCCGAGCATTGAAAATGGCATAACTAGTTTTGTGCCTTTCAACGTCGTCAGGCGTGCCAAAGGAGTCGTTCAACATTTGAAGCATCTCCTGTGGCTGGGCGTTCTCGAACCTGTGGCTGAACTCATCATTCATTGCCGCCAGCATAATACACCGAATGGTGATGCAATCGTTGAACCACTTCTGATAAGTGTCTCGGACCGTCCCTCTAACGTTCGGGGCTGGCTCCTCAAGTGTCGGATCCGTTACTACATAAAGGATCTGCTCATGCTCAAGGATGATTTTTAATTTTTGATACCAACTATCAAAATTAGGTTCCATGAGCTTGTCATTATCTAATAATGACCGGAGGGACAGGGTAGTGGCCATAGCAGCATAAAAAAAAAATCAAACCTCTATTAGTACATAAATTATAAATACTAAAGACTTGGACTTTAGTCTAAAGTTTCTCCCAGTATTTTTACGAACTGGTAGCCTCAACCTCCAATTCGAGGAATTACTTTAATTCCTTAGTGGGTACTAGAATCCACACAGACTACACACGAGCCCAACTTTGGTTGGTCAACCCATGTGCATCTATGGGTAGGTTCATAACCAGTTGTTTCTCTAAACAACTTCTAGTAATTAATTTTGCCCCAGAACCTAATCAGTAGGCTTTGACCTCCACTGAAAAGATCTGGTTAGGTTCAACCATTAACATGATTTGATTTGATGAATCAGACCAATAAATGATCAGGCCCGACTTTGACCGGCCAACCTGATCACCATCAGAAAGACTCAAACCAAATTATCATATTATGAATGATAATTCCATTAGTCAATAAGCACCAGGCCTTTGGGCCTCCAATGATTATTAAACTAATGGACTCATTATCACTCACTTAATGGGAGGCTATGACTTAGTTATCAATATAACTTAATCATTTTTAGGGACCTAATAATTTTTGAAGATTTTATTAAAAGATAGATAAGAAGAAAATATCCAGCCAATTTTAATCCTCCCACTGACTTCACCAAGTCAGATTAAAAAAGATTTAATTAAAGCTGGTATTAGGAGCACCTAAATCAGTCAAAATGATTTACCTAATGACATGGGTGAGCCCTAATCACCAAGTGATCTAATCAAAATCAAATTCACCAGATTGGCCAGGTAAGCGAGATTAGTGGTGGGGATATGCCATTAACTCGTCAGAGATCGAATCACTGCGAGTAGCTCCCACTTAAAAATCACTGGTCAAACTGCCAAACTTACCTTAGACACCAACCGGTTTATTAGTTCAATTTGATCAACTTAGTAAATTGGGTTCCACCACGTAGCAATGAATTAAGTCCATCTTGGTCTAGTTAAAGACATGGACCCATTCAACTACAACTATTGGAGTTGAGTCTAGAGTATCCTTGACCTAATCTAATTCAACTTTTGATTAGATTTGATCAATTACTCTAATTTAGTCTATTTCTTTAAGCTAACCTTAGGTCTAATCCAATTATGGACCTAATCCATCTAACCCATTGACCCACAAGTTTATGCAATTGTCTTAGGTCTTAATTCACAGTTTTAGACCTACTAGACAATACTTAATTCTTTTAATTAAGTATTTGGGCTGATGGGTCAGGGTTTGGTATTTCGAAAATAATTTTTAAATTTAAAAGATTTTATTTTTTGTTCACCAAATATGTTGACTCATTTCACAAATAGATCAGCACATTTCATAAATAGCAATCCTATTGCTAATTACATAACAGAAAATAACTCAATCAAAATAAATCATGAATATTTCTTTAGATCTAATCTAACACATTCATGATAAATTTCATAATTGAACATTTACAATTAATTTCTTTCGCTGCTTCATCTACATGGGATATAATTGCAGCGGCACCCCTACCACCATAGGAGACCCCATCGAATGGGAGGAGAGGGCCTTTAAACCCTACTTTTCTCCTATGACCGGACGGCCATGGCAACCAACCCAATTCGATTACTTGCTACTTGGATCAAGTATATCTAAATATATTAATTTCAAAATTTAAATTTCAAATTTCAAATTTCAAATTTTAAATTTTGAATTTTAAATTTCAAACAAATTTCAAATTTCAAATTTTTGAATTTCAAATTTTGAATTTTAAATTTTGAATTTTAAATTTTAAATTTTAAATTTGAAATTTCTACCAAATTTTAAATTTTAAATTTCAAAATTTAAATTTTAAATTTTTGAATTTTGTATTTCAAATTTCAAATTTCAAATTTTAAATTTTAAATTTTGAATTTCAAATTTTTGAATTTTGAATTTCGAACAACTTTCAAAATTCAAATTTTAAATTTTAAATTTTAAATTTTAAATTTAAACTTTTAGATTACAACTTAATCTACGCATGCAAATATATATATCATATCTAAGAACCCGCTCAGATACCATTTGTGGAGAAATTCAGTGCATGGGTAAAATGGTAATTTTAAAATTTTTTCAAAATTATGATTTTACAGTGACAAAATATTAATTAATTTAATTAATTAATATAAATTTACCTTACACTAAGATCTAAATATGATATATAACATGCATACATTTAAATTTGAAATTCGAATTTGAATAATAAATACTTTATTGTAATGTGTTCAGAACACAATACCTTTGTACGGGTAGTAGATCGCCGCAATCTGATCACCGTTGGGAGAGTCCAATCATCACGATACAGCCACCCAACGTGTCTGACCTCTGTGGATTGTCTACACGAAGCTCTCGGTCTGATCGACTCCTCACGAGTGCTAGCTCGTTGTAGAGCCCTTTTGATGGCCGATGCTGATCGAACTCCTTCGATCGATGTCTGTCGATTCTTCAGACACTCCAAATCATCAACAGACATACTTGAGAGGATGTTGAAGATCTTTCTGAGATTTTGTGGGCTCACGACACTCGTAGCTCACTTTCTCACTTCCCGAACCCCAGGCTAAAACTCTAGGGAACTCACCGTAAACCTTGCACCCATTTTTCTTTCTTTTCTTTCTTTTTCTCTTGGAAGGATATGGACTTTCTTCTCATGCACAAGACTTCTCATGCCCCAAAATTTTTCTTCAAAAAACTTCTTCTTGCATGCCCCACTCTTCTCCTCCTTTTATAACAACGTCAAACGTCTTATCCAAAAGAAAGGATAAAGATGAGTAATTGCATATTTGAATTCAAATCAAATTTTGAATTCAAATGGACACCAACTCATCCCTTATCCACTAAAGGCATGAGGCATAGCTTAAATTGTACATGGAGTGATTTCATGAGAAATCTTTTCTCATGTAATAAATGAGGCGTAAAAAAAGGGATAAGGTGCAAAGATTGATTGCCCATTCAAATTCAAACTTTATTTTGAATTTGAATGGCCAACAAATCATCCTTATCCATTCATATGGCACATTAAAGTGGGGCGTGGAGAGGGCTTGGCGTGAGAAAAAAATTCATGAGAAGTTCCTTCTCATGAATTCAAATGGGTGCAATGGAAGTGAGGTGGCGCATGGAGATTGGGTCAAGATGGTTTAATTATTTAAACAAACCTAATTGAACCAAATAAGTTAGGTCCAATTAGACTAATTTAAACCCAACTAAATTAGGCTTAATTAGGCTCAATAAAATTCTAATCAAATCAAGAATTGACTAAGCCCAATCCCTGATCAAATCAGGGACCAAACCATCTTGACGATTAGGTCAACTCTTAACCTAATCGGGTCAAACCCAACTGAATCCAATTCAATTGGACTTGATCCAAAAATAATTACTCAATCAAATTAAATTAATTAGTGATCAAATCACTAATTAAATCTCTCATAAATACTGAATTCAAATCTGATGGGCAATCAGATATCAGAATTCATCAATATGTAACCCTGATCGAAAAGTCCCAACCAATGGGACTCTTGACCCCCGTACCCATAATATGTGGAACTCGTGATCAGAGAATCCTGATTCTCGATCACTGAGTCTCAAACATGTAGGATTCTACATCAGCCATCAGATCAGATAGGAACCTCTAATGTGTTTGACCCCGCTAGTTCGAACCTAAGCCGGTAGCACAGGAACCAATTTCTGTACTAATCGAAGTGACCATCTAGCAATGGTACCCGACATCCGGATAAGTCGAAGAGTCATAATCGCAACACTCAGAACCTACATGAATATGGTTACTATATAATTCATCCTTTTGACCCCTGTGTTTAGGACGACTCAGGGTTAAACTGTCAACCCTGATCAGATCATCCGAATCGTTCTCAACTCAAACAGTCTTGTGACTCCTCACAAGGACTACCCTGGCCAAGGTTTTACTAAATTGAAATACGACTGTACACAGCTTCTAAACTAGAGTGGTCAATCCCATCTTGACACACGCACCGACAAGTCAAGTACTTGACTACATCCAGTAGCCTTCCGTCACTGAATTAAAAATTCAGATAGTTCAGTGCCTAAGTGCAGTGAGTTGCTTGCAAGTCACCGTGACGGTCTCAGGTCGGAGAGATATTTATACCCATATTCCATCAGAGTAAATCTTGACAGCAGAAATAGCTCCGGAGTCGGTCATGTTCAGTACAGATGTACCCTTACATCTCACCTGTATGCCATACCAGTGTCTCCATACTCATTGATTAAGAGGACAACCAACATATATGGTACACAATGACCTATGCTTGATAAACGTTGTCGTCCTTGGTAACAACGTATCATTTGGTCGCGAACAGATTTAAGGACTAAATGACAAATCCTCCTTTGTCGAGTCTAAATAGTCCTAAGGACTTCACCACAACATAGAAGTTCATTAGAAGATGAAACATTTTGTGATGAAAAATATCAAAATAATTTTTATTAATTTATAATTCATGTACAAATATAAAAATGAGCACAATCATCAACAGGCTGACGATTGACTTTGGGACACTATTCCCAACAGATTTACCTTGTGCAAGAGTTTCAATAAATTAATTCGCTAATAGTTGATAAATTATAGGAGGATGATTAGTGATTAAATTGCTAATTAGGTCAATTTAATTGGGCATTGAGATTTGGATTAAATATAACTAAATTGGATTCAATTAGGTTTGACCTAATTAGGTTATGAGTTGACCTAATCGCTAAAGATGTTTGATTCCTGATTTGATCGAAACTTAAACTTGATTAATTATTAATTTGATTAAAATTTAATTGAGATAATTTGTTACTTAATTAGATTAGATTCAATAATCTAAATGAATCTAACCTAACTTAGTTTGGTTAATAACCAAATTGGATAAAATTCAAATTCGAATTGAATTGAACCAAGCCCATGCACCACCTCATCTCTGCACCCTTCTTTTCTTCATGCAAGAAATGTTTCTGTGTGAATTTTTTCTGATGCCTAAAAGTAAATGTCTCCCACTCTCTCATCTCTTTTGGATTAGGATAAGTTTGGTTCATAATTCGAATTCAAATGGTTTGAATTTGACTTAAAGCAACCTAGTTCTTATCCTTATCTTTTTCCTTGACTCCAACACCTTGGAGGGCTGATCATTTGTGCAAAAATGAGAACAGAATTGCATGAGAAATGTCTCATGTCTCAACCTTTCTGACACCCCTCTTGGATAAGAATCAAGTGGTTGTGCTTTGAATTCAAAATGGTTTGAATTCGAACTAAATCAAACCCCTTATCCTTATCCTATCCGATCTCCATGCCATACTTAAAATCCCTCCATTTTATGTGACAAAAGAAAGGAATTTTATCATGGAAAATTATTTCTGAGAGAGTGGGGGTGTGAAACAGAGAGGGGGCATGTCACTCTATGCAACAAAAAGAGAAAAATTGATTTCACTTTGGGTGTGAATTCTAGGGTGGGATTCTAGGGTTTTGGTTTTAGATTTTTATGAGAGAAAAAAATCAAGAGGGTCTTGATCTTTGCTTCCTATACCACCACCTCCTCCTTTACTCCATCCTCTGATCTGAAAGAGTCCAGATGAACCAGAGGAATGAGTACAAATCAGCCATCTAGTACCTTTCGCATGAGCTAGCACTCTTGGGGAAGGATGATCTGATCAGGGCTTTGAGTGGACATCTTGTAGAGGTCGAATGTGCTGTGCAGCTTCTCGACATCAGAAAGAATCTAACACTATAACTATCAATATTAGTGATCATCGATCCGTGCTCAGGTAAAGGATCTAATCTTAATAGATAGAATCTACTCCTGATTAGAACACATATTGTAGATTTGATCTGTTTGCATGATTGATATGATTAATAACATATAAAATCAGATGTTGCATTTATTCATGTTATTTGATCCTTGTTAGGTAGTTTCTAGACCAGATCTAGGATATGCATTAGATTAAATTATTTAATCTATAGTCTTCCGCTAAAAAATTTTTAAAATGCATGCTTTGAACTGACGGTTTCCCTTCAAGGAGAACATTTTGAGATATATTGTATATTTTGGGTAGTTTAAACTAGATAATGTTGATGCATTATACTTTAGAACTGTATGTATAAAGTTGTGAAATGATAAGTAAAAGCTTAAAGTTGATTTTAAATTATATTGAGTTGATTTGTGAATTATATTGTTTTCATCTGTAGCATGGTAGTTAAATAGGATCTACTAATATTTTATGAACTATGGCATAAGGTGCTAGTAAAACTCTGCTTTGTTGGAAATTGTGTCCTAAAACTAATCGTGTGATAATTGAGTTCATCTTTATATATAAATTATTAATTATTAAATAATAGTTATTCTGATATTTTTCATCATAAAGTGATATCTTCCTTGAACTCTTGTACTGTGATGAAGTTCCTAGAACTATGCCAGTGTACGATAAAGAGAAGATTTATCGTATAGTTCTTAAATAAGTTCATGACCAAATGATACGTCATTATGGGATGATGATATTTATCGAGTGAAGGTCATTGTATACCATATGGGTTGGTTGTCCTCTTAACCAAGGAGTGTGGTGATATTGGTATGGCATACAGATGAGATGTAAGGGTACATCATCACTGAATAAGTGACTCACCTGCTGAGCATTCTGCTGTCAAGAGATACTCGTGAAACGTATGGATATAAATATCATTCAGACATGAGATCATCATAGTAACTTGCAAGCAACTTACTGTGCTTTGGTGCCGAACTACCTGAATTTTTAATACAATGACGGAAGGCTAATGGGTACAGTCAAGTACTTGCGAAGTCTGTGTGTGTGGATCAAGATGGGATTGACCCCTCCAGATTATTGGAGTTAATGTATCGCTGTATTTCAATTTAGTAAAGTCTTGACTAGGGTAATCCATGAGATGGATTTGAATGGTTGAAATACAATGTGGATGAAGCAATCCCGGTTGGCAATTAACCTGAGACCATCCTAGAGCATCCAGGGTCAAAAGGATGAATTATACGGTAACCATGAGTATAGGTTCTGAAATATTTTTTTGTGATAATTCGACCTATCTGAATGTCGAAAATCATTACTAGATGGTATCTCGATTAGTACAGAAATTGATTCCTGTGCTACCGGCTTAGTGTTTGAACCTATGGAGTCACGCACACAAGTCAGACAAAGTAAAAAGAAATTGACCTATATTTATATGTTCAATCTGAAAGTACTTGATTTGATTGAACATATAAGCTAACTTGATTGAGAATTGAGTTATGGGTCAAATAGGATTGAAGAGTTGACTATGTCTAGCTAGCACTACACATGAGGTTCTGGTTCAATCTCGGAGTAAATAATTTCTAATATATGAAAGATTGGATTTAAGTACTAATTAATTTTAGATTAGATCTAAATTAATTAGACTTAAATAGATTTAAAATTTAAGTTAGATTTGGTACAAAAGTGCCAAAGAGTTTAGGATTGATAGTCTTTCGAAATTATTTCGAACTGACTTCGAATCGGATTTGAATCGAACCTGTTTTGAATGAGATATGAGTATTCCTACTTACATTGAGAATACCCACTCAAAAAGTATGATCAAAAATTAGTTTGGTACTTATTTGGGGCATCCCAAGTTGGTGTGAGAGAGGGTGCAAAGTGGATGTCATAAGTGATGGTAATTATATCTCATGTAGGAGTCCTTCTTTCATGAGTATTAGATCAATTCAAATCAGATTTGAATAAAGAATCCTACTCCCATTGGGTCATGAGAATCATCTATAAATAGAGAGGGTCTCTACCTATGGATGAAAGAAGAGAATAGAATAGCAAACAAATCAAATTGAGAGAAGAGAAGAAGAGAGAGAGACAGGCGTGTGAAGAGAGAGGTCTTTCATCTTCTACATCTCTTCCTTTGTTGCCGCCTCCTCCCCTTGGGCATGGATCCTTCTTGGGTATTCTACCTACTGGTGTGAGGTATCACATCATCACATCTTATCCCTTGATTAATTGAGTTACGAGGCGAATTGGATTGGAGTTCATCCTACTTTCCTGCGATGTCTGACGTGCATGCGAAGTAAAGGATCTGCATATCCAGGCCTCCGTAAAGATTTATATTAGATAATTTGAGATTTGATCACTGATTCTACTATAATTTAGGTAAGAATTTGATCCTTAAACAAGTAGAGCATTAAAAAAAATTTTAGATGCAACCTGGGCATTCTGGAGGAAAATTATTTCCTTCCTTTCAACTAGTATCAGAGCAGGTCTGAAATATATACATATAAAATAGAATTTATTATGATTATTTACATGAGATATAATTGATATTTTTTGTATAACATTAAATCTCATTTAATTCTATTTATATAAAATTTTTGATCTAATTTTAATTGGATTAGAGGTGCTTAATCAATGATTGATTGAGGTTGTTATAAATCTGTTATAACAAAATTCTGTTGTTGCTGAATTTTTGATGAAAAACAACATAAATTAAAATTTTATTTTTAATTTATTTTATTAAAATTTTAATTTTATTATTTTTTTATGAAGTGAGGATTATTTTTTATTTAAATTTGATCCATTTCGATGGATATTTAGATCTGAATTCTATCAAAATTCAGCACTGTGCGAAAATAGATTTTATCAGAAATTAATTCTTTATGCATTCATATTTGTATCTAATTATTTTTTTATTTAATATCAAATCTAAAATTAATATTTTATAATCAATATAAGATAAGTTTTAGATTTGATATGATGTATATGATACATCAAATCTAATTGGATTAGATGAAGAACATAATTGATGAGATCAAGGATATGTTCATGACATAAAAATAGTTTTATCAACAATTATATATTGATGTAATTATATATGAAATTAGATTTCAGATCTTAAAAGCCTAGTACTTAGATTGATGAGATCACCAGACCATCTGATCATAAGAGATTGAAGAGATTAATCTCTCTTTTGCTTATTCGATGGATTCTCTTATGATGTGTAGGGGTGTCGTTGTGATCCAGTTTCATGAAGAAGAAAAGTGAACAGACTTTTATGTATTATTTTGATCATAAATATATTTAGATTAGATTTAAAATAATTTATGATTCATTATAATAGAATAAAATTTAGATATAAAATTATTTTAGATCTAAATTACATGTTACATATGATGTAATTGGTATTGATCTAAAAATTGTTATGATACATGAGATGTATAAATAAAGTTTAGATTATACCTATGTATATTTAATTGTTAAATATATTATGAAAATTTATTTTCATGTGTTGAAATATATGATATGCTTTACTTAAAATCTTTGTATAATAGTTCTACAAACTGAAATACATGTTTCACACACTTAATTTTGAATTAAATTTGAATGATTTAGAATTGAGAATTGAAGATCATTAAGACACCACATAATATGATGAGCAAAGGGTTAGCATGAATCAGGTCCTTTTAATGGGTTAGACCTAGGATTAGTAACACATATAGATCAAGTAGAGAAATTAATTAAATTTAATCAAGTGTTGAATTAAATTAGGCCAGTATTTCTCTAAATCAATTTCAATAGTTGAAGTTTGATCAAGTCCATGTGTTTGACTCTAATAAATGGACCATCATCATGGCTCCATGGTTAAGCCCGAATCTTCTGGTGTGCCAAATTGAAACTAATTAACTAGTTGGTGTCTAAGGTAAGTTTGGCAGATTCGATCAAGTGATTTTTAATTGGGAGCTATTAACCTAGATGCGTCTATGGTGAGTTAAGAGCATATCCCTTCCGCTGATCTCACTTATCTGGCCAACATGGTAGATTATGTTTTGATTAGGTCACTAGTCGATTCGTGCAGACCCATGCCATTAAGGTGAATCAGTGTGGCTGATTTAGGTATCTTTACACCAGCTTGTGTTTAATCCTTTACATGACTTGATGAAGTCAGTGGAAGGATTTGCAGCTTGCAGGTCGACTTCTTCTCTTATTCTCAGGTCAATAAAATCAAATCCTCTAAATTATGAGGTCCATAAAGTGATAAAGTTATAAGATAACTTGGTTATTGCCTCCTATTAAGGTGTGTGATAATGAGTCCAATATTTCAAATAGGCATTGGAGGCGCCACACGTCTGGTGTTTATTACGTATTGAAATTATCATTCGTCATATGACCATCATGATGTACCTTCAGATCAATGCTCAGGTTGGTCGAGCCATACTCGGGCCTGGACATCCATTTGTTGGATGCACTTGATGTATTATGTTAATGGTTGGATCTAATCAGGATTTTCATTGGAGACGCCACATGCCTGCTGAAGAACTGTCTGGGGCAAAATCCAATGCTAGAGTTGTTTGGAGAAACAATTGGTTATGAACCTACCCATGGATGTATTATGGTTAGTCGAGCCACACTCGGGCCCGAATGCAGTCTATGTGGATTCTAGTACTCGCTAAGAAATTAATGTAACTCCTCGAGTTAGAGGTAGAGGCTACCAATTTGCAAAAAATAATGGGAGAACCTTTAGACTAAAGTCCAAGTCTTCGGGATTAAAAAAAAATAATAATAATTCATATACCAATAGGCTAATATTTTTTTTTTCAATTATGGCCAACATACTATCCCTCCGTTCGCTGTTGGATAGCGACAAGCTCACCAGACCCAACTTCGATAGCTGGTATCGAAAGTTGAAGATCATGTTGGAGCATGAGAGAATTTTGTATGTCCTTACGGATCAGGCACCTGAAGAACCTGCAGCCAATGCTCCTCGTGCTGCGAGAGACACTTACATATAGTGGCTCAATGATCGCACGACTGTGCATTACGTGATGAGGGCAATTATGAACGATGAACTTAGTCATAAGTTCGAGGATGCGCAATCTGAGGAGATGATTCAAATATTGAATGAGTACTTTGGCACCCCTGAGGATGCAGATAGATATAAAACCTCCTACGCAGTGTTCAATGCTTGTATGCGAGAGGGAGCTTCAGTCATCAATCATGTATTATACATGATTGAGCAGATTGAATGCCTTAGCAAACTTGGCTTTCCGTTGCATGAATAGTTAGGCAAGGATGCTATCCTCAATTCGTTACTGAAATTTTACCTACCCTTTCTCAGTAATTATAGAATGACGAAGCCTACAGCAAACTACCATGATTTGCTAGCGTTATTGCAAACTTTTGAGAAGGATCACCAGCTCCAAAAGGAGCCAGTGAATTTAGTGGAAGGTTCATCTGCAGGGCATTGATCCTCTAGGAGAAAAAAGAAGAAAAAGGTGCAAAGATCCTGTGTCGTCGATCCCAAACAGAGCAAACCATCAAAAGTCGATAAGAGCTAGGTAGAGTACTTCTTCTATAAGAAGCTGGGTCATTGAAAAAGAAATTATCCTGTTTATATAGCCATCCTTGACCCAAACAAGCCTAAGAACAAGAGAAAGGGGCAATTGATTGCTCCACAAGATATTTATATGATAACACCTTGTAATTTCTTTGTTTGTGATACTACTACCTGGGTATTGGATATCGAAAGTCCTATTAATATATGCAATTCATTGCAGGAACTGTAGGTAAGTAGAAAATTTTGAGAGGACGAGCGGCTCCTTAACGTTGGAGATGGAAGCCTTATTTCAGTTCTGGCATTGGGAACTTTGCAGCTTGTCTTCGAGTTCAGTAGTACCATGTTGATGATTGTCATTATTGTCCCTCCTTTATGATGAATGTCATCTCTGTAGGTTTTTTGGCTAAACTTGGTTACAAGTTTATAATAAAAGATAATTTTTATGATATCATTATGAATGATACTACAATTATGCTTAGATAATTAAAACATAGCATATACATAATATCACGGCCTGTTAGTGTAATGTACACACCTAGTAAATACCCAAAAATAGATAATATCAACGAATCCTACCTTTGACATTGTAGGCTTGGTCATGTGAACAAGAATAGGATTGACAGGTTGATCTCAAGGAATGTATCTTTGAGATAGATGATTGTGAATCATTGTCTACCTGTGAATCTTGTCTACTTAGTAAGATGACTAAGTTACCTTTTAAAGAAAAAGGTGAAAGAGCTAGTGATGTCCTAGGTCTAATACATACTGATATATGTGGGCCTATGAACATAAGTGCCAGAGGAGGATACTACTACTTCATTACGTTTACAAACGACCTATCGAGGTATGGGTATGTCTATCTTATGAAGCATAAGTCAGAATCATTTGAAATGTTCAAGCAATTCCGTACTGAAGTAGAGAAACAAACTGGAAAGAGTATTAAGATCCTTTAGTCAGACCGAGGAGGTGAATACCTCATCAGTGAGTTTCTGACATATCTGAAAGAGAATGAGATTCTCTCACAATGAACCCCTCTTGAAACACCACAATATAATAGTGTGTCCGAGAGGAAGAATCGAACCTTGTTAGACATGGTCCGATCCATGATGCACTTTTTCAGTCTGCCAATATCCTTTTAGGGATATGTTCTAGAGACTACCTGCTATATTTTGAATAAGGTGCCCAGCAAGTCTGTCAATAAAACTCCATATGAGATATGGACTGGGCGTAGCCGGTGCTCTCACATCATAGGGTCTGGGGGTGTCCAATTTATGTCAAGCATTTAAAAATAGATAAGCTTTGATCGAAGTCTGATAGATGCTTGGTCGTAGGATACCCAAAGAAAACTAAAGGGTACTACTTCTACCTCACTGCAGAACAAAAGGTGTTTGTCAGTAATCGGACAGTCTTTTTGAAAAAGAAGTTCCTTGGTGAAGGAGCTAATGTCTGTAAAATTGAACTTGATGAAGTTCATGAGGTGGAAGGACAGACACATACAGAATTGGGTTCAATTGGTGAATTGAATCCGGAGCCAGTAGAGGTATCATTAATGAGATCTGATAGAGTACCGCATCAGCTGAACAGATATTACAATTTTCTGATCCGAGATGGTGATTCTATTGAACTTGATGAGAACGATGAGGATCTGATCACCTATATGGAGGCCATGCAAAGGCCCGACTCCCAAAAATGGCTTGAGGCCATAAAATTCGAGATGGAGTCCATGGAGATCAATAGTGTTTGGACACTAGTTGATCTGCCTGAAGGGATAAAATCTATAGGGTGTAAATAGATTTTCAAGAGAAAAAGAAGAGCGGATAGGAAGGTAGAGACCTATAAAGCCTATCTAGTTGCTAAGGGTTACCGTCAGCATTATGGTATTGACTATGACGAGATGTTCTCTCCTGTGGCAATGCTCATGTCCATCCGAATTATGCTTGTTGTTGCTGCACACTTAG
Source organism: Elaeis guineensis (assembly GCF_000442705.2). Classification (NCBI taxonomy): domain Eukaryota; kingdom Viridiplantae; phylum Streptophyta; class Magnoliopsida; order Arecales; family Arecaceae; genus Elaeis; species Elaeis guineensis. The sequence continues at coordinate 83,066,988 of NC_025997.2, forward strand.
ATTATGAGATCTAGCAGATGGATGTCAAAATCGCTTTTCTTAATGGAGAGCTGGACGAAGAAGTGCATATGATACAATCTGAAGGGTTCACATCCACAGACGAGTCAAAAGTATGTAAGCTAAAATGGTCAATTTATGGACTTAAGCAGGTATCGAGGAGTTGAAACATATATTTTGATAAAGTAATCAAAATGTATAGCTTCGTTAGGAACGGAGAAGAGCCTTGCGTCTACAAATGAGCTTCCGATTCTGTGGTTATTTTTTTGTGCTGTATGTGGATGACATACTGTTACTAAAAAATGATATCTCAATTTTACAGAGTGTGAAGCTATGGTTATTATCATAATTCTCCATGAAGGACTTGGGAGAAGCATCCTACATCCTAGGAATGAAGATCTATAGGGATAGATCTAGAAGGTTGCTTGGATTGTCCCAATCCACGTACATTGATACCTTGTTGAAGTGGTTCAACATGGATAATTTCAAGAAAGGCTATCTTTCGATAGGCCATAAAATTACTCTTTCCAAGAAGGATTGTCTGACAACTCTTGAGGAGAGAGAGCGCATGAGTAGAATACCATATGCTTCGACAGCGGGATCTATCATTTATGCTATGATATGTGCAAGACCAAATGTGGCCTATTCACTAAAAGCAGTGAGTAGGTACCAGTCAGATCCGGATGAGAAGTATTGAAAGATTGCAAAAGCAATTCTTAAGTATTTGAGAAATACTAAAGATCAATGGCTTATCTATGGAGACTCTGATCTGAAACTTATGGGATATACTAATTTTAATTTTCAGTCGGATTATGATGACAGCAGAAGTGTGTCGGGCTACGTATTTACTTTGAATGAAAAAGTTATTTGCTGAAAAAGTTTCAAGCAATATACTGTGGCCGATTCTGTATGCGAAACAGAATACATTGCTGCATCGGATGCTGCAAAAGAGACGGTGTGGTTGCGAAAGTTTATTATCGAGCTGAAAGTTATACCTTCCATTAATGGTCCTGTCCTGCTGTATTGTGACAGCTCCAGTGCCATAGCTCAGGTGAAAGAACCTAAGTCTCACCATCGCACTAAATATATTCTGTCCTGCTATCACCTAGTGTGAGAGATCGTGAACCAAGGTGACGTCGAGCTTCAAAAGATCAACGGAAAGGAGAACCTAGTCGACCCATTCACTAAAGCTCTCGGGATCAAAGAGTTCGATGACTTCAAATGGAAGATGGATATAAAATACTGTCCCGATTGGCTTTAGTCCAAGTGAAAGTTATTGAAAATTGTATCTTAAAACCAAACGTGTGATGATTGAGTTCATCCTTGTATATGAATTATTGATTATTGAATAATATTTATTCTAATATTTTTCATCACAAAGTGACATCTTCCTTGAACTCTTGTACTGTGATGAAGTCCCTAGAACTATGCTAGTATACGATAAAGAGAAGATTTATCGTATAGTTCTTAAACAAGTTCGTGACCAAATGATACATCATTACGAGATGATGATGTTTATCGAGTGAAGGTCGTTGTGTGCCATATGGGTTGATTGTCCTTTTAACCAAGAAGCGTGGTGACACTGGTATGGCATATAAGTGAGATATAAGGGTACATCATCACTGAACAAGTGACTCACCTACTGAGCATTCTGCTGTCAAGAGCTGCTCGTAAAATACATGGGTATAAATATCTTTCAGACCTGAGATCACCATAGTGACTTGCAAGCAACTCACTGTGCTTTGGTGCCGAACTATTTGAATTTTTAATGCAGCGACGAAAAACTACTGGGTACAGTCAAGTACTTGAGAAGTCTGTGTGTGTGGATCAAGATGGGATTGATCCCTCTGAATTATTGAAGTTGATATATCACTGTATTTTAATTTAGTAAAGTCTTGGCTAGGATAATCTATGAGATGGATTTGAAAGGTTGAAATATAATATGGATGAAGCTATCTCGATTACCAGTTAACCTGAGACCAGCCTAGAGCATCCAGGGTCAAAAGGATGAATTATGTGATAACCATGAGTATGGATTCTAAAATATTCCTTTGTGATAATTTGACCTATCTGGACGTCGAGAATCATTGCTAGATGGTATCTCGATTAGTGCAGAAATTAGTTCCTGTGCTACTGGCTTAGTGTTTGAACCTATGAAGTCACGCACACAAGTCAGATAAAGTATGTTTATATGTCCAATGTGGAAGTACTTGACTTGATTGAACATATAAGCTAATTTGATTGAGAATTGAGTTATGGATCAAACGGGATTGAAGAGTTGACTATGCCTAGCTAGTACTACACATGAGGTTCAGGTTCAATCTCGGGGATGAATAATTTCTATCTATGATCCATGAAACATATGAAAGATTGAATTTAAGTACTAATTAATTTCAGATTAGATCTGAATTAATTAGACTTAAATAGGTCTAAAATCCAAGTTAGACTTGATACAAAAGTGTTAAAGAGTTTAGGATTGATAGTTTTTCGAAATTGTTTCGAACCGGCTTCGAATCGGATTCAAATCGGATCTATTTTGGATGAGATATGAGTATTCCTACTTGCATTGGGAATACCCACTCATAAAGTAAGATCAAAAATTAGTTTGGTGCTTATTTGGGGCATGCCAAGTAGGTGTGAGAGTGGGTACAAAGTGGATGTCATAAGTGATGGCAATTATATCTTATGTAGGAGTCTTTCTTTCATGAGTATTCGATCAATTCAAATCAGATTTGAATAAAGAGTCCTACTCTCATTAGATCATGAGAATCATCTATAAAATAGAGAGGGTCTCTACCTATGGATGAAAGAAACAAATAGAATAGCAAACAAATCAAATTGAGAGAAGAGAAAAAGAGAGAGAGACAGACGTGTGAAGAGAGAGGTCCTTCATCTTCTATATCTCTCTCTTTGTTGCTGCCTCCTCTCCTTGAGTGTGGATCCTTCTTGGGCATCCTATCTGCTAGTGTGAGATGTCACATCATCACATCTCATCCCTCGATTAATTGAGTTGTGAAGCCAATTGGATTGGAGTTTATCCTGCTTTCCTGCAGCGTCTGACGTGCATGCGAAGTAAAAGATCTGCATATCCAGGCCTCCATGAAGGTTTATATCAGATAATTTGAGATTTGATCTCTGATTCTACTACGATTCAGGTAAGAATCTAATTCTTAAATAAGTAGAACATTAGAAAAAAATTTTAGATGCAACCTGGGCATTCTGGAGGAAATTGTTTTCTTTCCTTTATGCTTAACTATTATACCTTGCTCGATTAAGGGAGTGGGATGTGACACATACCCTTTCACCTTTTTGATGGCTTGATCTACTTTGTAGGCCTCCTCTCCTCCATCCCCTTTGCCGTTCCAGTGTTCTCCTTCATTCAATTTAGATTTCATGGCCGCTAGTCGCCACTGCACCCATCTCACACCCTCTATCCTTCTCTCTTCATCTTCACGTCGTGTCCACCGCTCATACCCTCTCACCTTCTCAGTGGCTTAAAATCCTTCGTAGACCCCCTCCCCTCCATCCCCTCTACCATCCCAGTATCCTCCATCGGTCGATTTGCTTTTCAAGTTCACCGACCATCGCTGCACTCGCCTCACATCCTCTCGATCTCTCAGCAAGTAGGTCTCTTTCTTATGTGCACTATTGTCATCCCCCTCATAGTGGCTAAGGTAATTTTAATTTGGTAGCCTTTTGATTTTAAGTTGGATACGTTATGAACAATGGTAAGGAGATTTGTTGCCTTATGGTGTCCAAACATGAATGCTGCCTTAAGTCTGTGAATAATACCTGTGAATATTTCCTTATGTCTGTGGATTCTCTTGTTTATTCTATGAAATTTTTGTTTTTATTATTTTTAATTCTTCTTAACTTTGAACTTTTGTGCTTTTTACCTATTTTCTATCTATATTAAGTTATATTATTTTTTTTATATTTTATTTTGACAATGATGATGGGCTGCCTTATGATTGAGCATGGCTAGGAGACAAGTGTTTAACTATATAATTAGTTTTTACATCTTATAGCCATGATGCTCCACTGACTTCAACTTTGCATGTCCTGAGCCATCTTCCATACCATTTTTTTATTTGTTTTCTTCTTCTTGTATAATGATTTCAGGTTTGTATGTCCTTTTATCCTCATCGTAGATTGGCTTCTTGCAATTGATTGTCTCAAAGTTTGCCTTCATGTAGCTAAAATGCTGAGAGTCCACATGATCAATGATTCTGAACCTGCAAGGGTAGGATCATCATGTAGGAGGGCATCAAATTAGACTGATGTCCTTGATCTAGTCATACTTCACTTAATGAGGCAAGAGAATGATCAAGGTGATTGTCAAAATGATACCTTCTCCCAAGAAACCTGAAAGAAGATGACGAATACATTTAACAAATGAACCAAGAAAACCTTCACATATAAAAACCTTAAGAATCGATTGAAGGTTCTGAAGAAGAACTTTAACATGTATTTTAACTTAGTAAGTCGATCCGGATGGAGATGGGATCCTGTGCTCAAAGTTCCTTCCCCTGGGGATGAACAAATGTGGGAGGACGTTATCTCGATAAGTGTTGGATGGTTGTTAATATCATAGCTAGCGAGCATATCAACATTTAACCATACTTATTTATTTATTCTCATAACAGGTAAACAAAGATTATACTCATATCAAGGATAAGTCCTTCTCTACCTTTGATGACATTGACATCCTTTTCTCAAAGAACACAGCCACTGGTAGGTACAGGGACACATCTACTCTTTCTGAGGGAATTTCTGACAATGACACCTCAGATGATGAGGCAGATCGGATTGACTTAGAGGATATGAATCTTAGTGATGGACAACCTTCAAAACCTAGTGGTTGAGTCTCTGTATCATCTTCTGGCTATTTTGAACCTTCTGAATAGAGTATATCTGATATACCCCCTGGTAGCCCAACTTCCTGTGCTGCGACACTACCCACCGATTATTTTCCAAATGCACTTCCATCCTCCTCCATCAAAAAGAGGTCTAGGTCAAGCTCCATGACTCTTACAGCACATAGGACTAGGATGAATACTGATGCAACTGATGCTCTCCTAGATTTGGTGGATCAAGGGAGAAGGAGATTAAAAATTACCTCTGAGATTCTTAGGAGGGACAAGCTTGCTAAGTCTACACTGTATTCCATTGATGAGTGCATAGCGAAGCTTGAGAGGCTTTCCGGTGTTACGCATGAATGCATCCTTGTGGCAGGAGAGACATTTAAATATGAGATGAATTGATAGTTCTTCATGCATTATGAGGGGCCACTATTGGAAGCTTGACTGCAAAGATAAATGGCCGACTTCTATGGTGTCCCACCGCCTGTGGCAACCCCTTTTAGATCAAATGTATTTCTCGAAAGTGTCCCTAATGTTTTCATACCTCATCTTATGCATGGTGTGAATCAAGGTGGTATGCATCCTTTCATAGAACAATCCTTCAAGCCTAGCACTCAGGTAGCTCAGCTACATCTCCAACCCAGCCCGATGACTTCTTAAGCCATGGATGATGTTGTTTTTTTATGTTTGTACTGGATGTTTTGAAAGCATAATTGATGTACTTGTAATTTGTGCTAATCAGTGCTTCCTAATTTTGGACTCCATACTGTGTGTTTAATCTCCATAAAGGAGATATGTTTTGAGACAGTCCTTTATTTTATTTTGGGATGTTCTTATGTAATATTGGATGAAACAACTTATATTATGTTGTAATGATATACTTATTGGATGACTCCATGAAATTTACATGTCCTGTTTTAGTTTTTTTTAGATGGACACCTTGTGTGAGCTGATGGACTTTTTGATTGGTGAGGATAATTATTGATAAGATGTGATAATCACACTCATAAGTAGTGAAATCATTCATGTCGATGATTTTAGCATGATTTTGAAGATGCCTTGTCGAACCCATCCATTCTCCAATCATGACCTTATAATAGACATGCTGAGTGGCCATCCAAATAGGGGTTACAATCACTTTAGAATGATGAACACAATGTATCTATAGCTAGAGTAGTTGCTTGTGTCACGTGGCCTAATAACTAGCACCCGCTGCGTGACTGTCCAGGAGCAATTGGCCTTTTTCTTGTACTGCATAGGTCATGGTGTTACTAATAGGGTTTCAGCCAAAACTTTTCAGCACTTAAGGGAGACGATATCATGATACTTTAACAATATTCTGATAGCTGTCTGTTCATTAAAGCAGGAGTTAGAGTCCAATCTGGTGAGGATGTAGGTGTGCACCCACGCATCCATGAAAACAACCTTTTCCATCCTTATTTTATGATACCCCTGAACCTTCCTAAGCTTGGCCATTGATTTCCATCTTGGTAGTTGATGTCTCTGGCATACTTAGGTTGCATTATAGAATGCTATCGACGTGGTTGATAGTATGCACATATCTGCTCTAATCAAGAAAAGCAAACAATTCTACTTTCGTAATCGAAAGGGCACCATTTTTCAGAATATTATGGCTGCAGCTTCATTGGATCACTCATTTTTTTCATTTGTATTGGATGGGAGGGATCGACAACCGACTTGAGGGTTCTCTATTGGTACATCAAGTTGGAGGGGTTCAACTTGCTGGAAGGTATCCATATTATCTCTTTTTTAGGATTTTAATATTTTATTGACTTTCAAAGTCATTTTCACATTGCATGGTTGGGTACAGAAAAATATTACCTTATCGACTCAGGATATGCCAAGATGGACAAGTTTCTTGCTCCTTATCGGGGCAACAAGTACCATCTAAGTAGCTTCAACAATCCTCAGGCATAGCAATATTCTAATTGTAGGGATCAATACAACTATCAACATGTGCCTTTGGTATTCTGAAGCTGTATAGAGAAGGCCTTTGGTATTCTGAAGAAGCGATTTAAGATTTTGAGAACTCCCACACCATACTCCTTCAAGGTGGAGAAGCATATTATTATGACTTATTGTATTATTTACAACATCATAAGATGCAACCAAGATAATGACAAATATTTCAATATGTCATTGGCACCCTTCTCTATGGACCCGAATGGAGACAACGTCAACCTCTATTTGATTGTAAGGGATGATGAAACCCATAGAGGTGAAGAACTGCACAATTCGATAGCTAATAGGCTATGAATTGCTCATAACCAATAGAGCACATTTCATAATTGGGGCCATATATTGAAGTTCATGTGTATACTAATTGTAGCATAGTTTATGTTATTATGTATAATGTGTTTGATATTGATTGCACATAAATGCAAAAACTTGAGGGGGTGTTCATTGAGTTCTAGTGATGTATTCAGAAAGATTCTATATAATTTTCAAGGGGCGTACATGAGGGATTTATGACTCTTGGGCTGGGTGTCAGCAGAAAGTCTTCGAGTATATGCATGCCTTATGCAAAAAGTTTTCAACTAAAGAGGAGGCCATTGTTGCACTTAATAGCTATCTACGATCTCCTTGCTTTTCTCGCGAACAATATGATAACAATAAGTTTAAAGAAGATAAATCCTTGTTGGCAAACCATAAATGTATGTGCACGTGATAGTACCCTGCTTCTGATTGTAGTTATTTTTGTTGTAGGCTTTCTTCTTGGACTTGTGGTTAGACATCTTTAACTTATGTTGTCTATGCTGTAATATTGGATGCCCTCTTTGTGGGCTTTAACTCAATATTTTACCAGTTAATAGTATTTTTGGATTTTACCTTTTGCCATGGTGATGATGTATTTGGACTTGTTTTGTACAAATGTTTAACTTATTGTGCAAGTTGTTTTGGATTTATTTCCTTCTTGATTTTGAACTTTTGGCAGTTTGATTATTGGGTTTTGGATTTAAATTGTTGTCAGCCCATTTTGACCATGACCTCTGAGCTTAATTCCCCCTCTGTTATTCTTTGCTAGTATTTTTTGATTTGTTCAGAATGCTTAGGTAGAGAACAGGTCTAAAGCAATGATGAGCATCATGTCATGGTTAATTTGGCACTCTTGAAATGCTAGGATTATTTCAGCCCTCATGTGCCATGGCACATTGCTTCTTCTGATACTATTCTAGGCAATTGTTAATGATGAACTTGAACTTTAACTTCTTGGCAGCCCATGAATATGCCGTTTTGTGCTATGTTTAACTTGTTGGCAGCCCCTTCTATTATACATATTTGGATAATTGCATGGCTATATTTGGATTGCATGGCGAGCCCATATTTCACATGCGCATCCTAAAACATACAACTAGATTTTTGGCTCTGTTGTCTTGGTTATTATTTCCCAAATGATGAGTCAATGGAAGTTGAAATTGATGGGAATGGGGATATATTCTTTGCATATTGTACCTTGGTTATTATTTCCCAAATGATGTATCAATGGAAGCTGATAACTGTTCATATTTGTAGATAACTATCCAAAAACTCATATATTTTGGATCATCCAGATCTCATATTAGCAGGTTTGCTATACAAATTATTCATACTCGGTCGTCATTTTGGGTTATCACTATCTTATGTTCTGGATCAAACTGATATGTCTTCCTTTTTACTCTTCTTTTTTGAATTTGGATAACATTTTGTTTCACAGCATTTTAGCTTACTTTGCAATTGTAAATTCTTGTTGCATTACTTTTTATTCTATTGTACAGTTCTTATTACTTCTCAGTTAATACAGATTCAGTCCTCTTTTATCAAATGTTGTAAAGTTGAGCACAATGTCATTTGAGGAGTCTCAAACACATAAGAAATTCAAAAATAAATATTATTAGAAATAAGAAAGAGCTTCTCTAATATTAGCAACTACTATTCTAAGATTGTCGGACAAACTTGTATCAAAAGAAACATAAATTCATAGGCCAAGGCATTCTTGGGTTTTTGAAAAAAATTCATCCTCTATTCCTCATGGAATAGAGGCTTATTTCGATGTCAACCAAACAGGGGTTGGAATAACACTACATTAATTAAACTGAAATAAATGTAGAATATTAGTTTTCCAACCAAACAGAAATCTGGAATAACAAGAGTGAATATATTCATTGGAAATTTGTATCCCTATTTCTAGGAATAAAATTTACGTGTCCAAACACTACCTTAGGGAATTTTGTTTCTAAAGGATTAGTAGTAGGTTACCAACTACTTCATTTTTTATTATTCTTTTCTAAGAAAAAATATGAATTACTAATCTCAATTTTTTATTTTTTAAAATATTTAATATTTATTTCTTATGATGGGCGGTGGCTGTGGAGAGGGAGGGGAGAAGGTGGCGGTGGCAGAGGAGAGAGAGGGGAGGAGTCAAGATGGGGGGAGGGGGGCAGAGGAGAGGGAGGGGAGTTGGAGTCGAGGTGGAGGTGGTGATAGCGGCAAAGAGGAAAGGGAGGAGAAGTCAAGGTGGCAATGGCACCGAAGAGGGGAGGGGGGAGGGTGGAAGGAGGCGGCGATGCGTGGCAGAGTGCTGCATGGAAAGGCATGTTATGGGGATGAACCACCTCAGCCATTATTCTCGAGACTCATCCTCAGATGCCCTTCTCGGATTGACTAAGATGCCGAGGCAAACTTCAGCAATGAGCATTGTCCGCACTTTATCTTTAATAGCATGCTGAAGACATCAATATACCACCTTTGATCCGACCGCTAGTTCGTTGTTGATGACTTTGGCAGATGATTCATCAGGATCACCCTTAAGGGCCATGTCTATAGAACTTCATCGGCCTTTGACTGACCTCAAGCTCAGCTATTCACTAACCTCAAAGGTCGAGACCTTACCGACCACACAGAATAAGATCCCGTGATCAACACCAAGGCAAGCACATCGAGAGCAAGGCCTCAGCCATATTCCGACCTCAAGGCCCCAGCTTATTTAGCCATGTGGGTGGAATCTCCTAACAAACTGTTAGAGCACAATCACTACCCTTGTCTAACAACCTCTAGCTCATGATCCTGACAGATCATGGCCTATCTTAATAGCCCGCATCTCCACCTCTATATAAAGAGATAAGAGAAAACCTTCGAGATAAGCAGAAATGGAAAGAAAAAATACTCTTGCCCACTCTTCTCTCTCTTATTTTTTATCACTATTCTCAAGCTCTGATTGACTTAAGCATCGAAGGATCCCCCATCGGACCATCCTTGACGAGTATAGACTTCTTTTGCAAGTCCCCATTGGCATCCTGACATTTGGGCCATCCTCCATCCATTGCCACATCTATTCTCATCGGAGTCTTGATGTAACAGTTTGAAGTTAGAGATAGGGCCCAACAATCTAATGGGGAAGAGAGAGAGAGTTTGGCAAGACACAATCCCTCTACTGCTTCCCATTGGCAGTCTGCTCGATGAGGCCAGGGTGGAGTCATCCAACCACCTACTTCTTGTGGGCCCATGCACTTGGCGCAGTTGCCCATGACGACTGACCTGCAGCAATTAGATGCTTTGGTCCATTAGGTCTAGGTGCTAGCCGACACCATCTGACATCTATAATAAGCAACGGAGCAATGACAGCCGACCAATGGCCGAAGTTATCTACATGATGTGTCATCCTCTAGTCCAACAGAGGCAAAGAGAGGGATCAAGGGACGTTGTTGATCTTCGATGAGCTTAAATTCCTCGTGATAGCACTATCAACAACGATAGTGCACCAAAAGCTTCAATGGAACCCCCATTTCCCAAATGTTGAGCGCCAAGAACTTTAGGATACCTTATTGATAAGTTATGTATCCATTGATCACATCAATAAAATTACTTTTTTCTAAATTTATATAGGTTTTTTATTAAAGCAACCAAATGAAGAGCTCGACCAAAATCGAATGTATTCGATTACAAACGAATGTCTTGAAAATGATCCGATGACAAACTCCAAGGTTGAAAATCAACCGACATGGTGAAGATATAGCCAAAAAAAGTTGGCTCAAGATAGGCCTCGAAATTTTCATTGGGTGAAGCTTTGTCCCACAACCTGGCCACTTAGCGCTCCTTGTCCATGGACAAGTTGAGTGCAAGCCGAGGACATCGACGAAGGGGCAATGAGTCGAGTAGAGGCCGAGGATGTCGATGAAGAGGGATAGTCCTTCAAGGATCTCTGTCTGGCCATTTAGTGCTCTTTGTTATCAATGAGTTGAGCTGAGGTCGAAGACATCGATGAAAAAGGATAACCTTCTGGAGACTCCATCTGGCCACTTGGTGCTCCTTGTCCATGGACAAGTTGAACGGAGGTCGAGGACATCGATAAAGGGGATAATCCTCTGAGGACCCCATCTGGCCACTTGGCACTCCTCATTACCAATGAGTTGAGCGGAGGCTAAGGATGTCAATGAAGGAGGACAATCCCCCAAAGATCCCATTCAGCCACTTGGCGCTCCTCATTACCAACAAGTTGAGAGGAGGTTGAGAATGTCGATGAAGGGGGATAACCCTTCGAGAACTCCATCCAGCCACCTAACACTTTTTGTCTATGGACAAATCGAGTGAAGGTCGAGGATGTTGATGAAGAAGATAATCCTCTAGGGACCCCATCTGACCACTTAGCACTTTCGTTACCAACGAGTTGAGTGGAGGTCGAGGACGTCGATGAAGGGGGACAGCCCTTCGAGGACCCCATTTGGCCACTTGGCACTTCTCGTTACCAACAAGTCAAGCAGAGGCCGTGGACATCGACAAAAGAGGACAACCCTTCAGAGACCCCACTCAACCATTTGGCACTCCTCAGAGGAGTCCTCCAAAATATCTTCGCAAGAGTCAGGTTGAAAGGAACAACAACAACCATGCAAAATGAAGAAAAAGAGAACATTTTATTCAAGAAAGAAAGTCTGTTATAAGCCAGCTTCACTCATACAAAGGTTGCAATAAGAAAAAAAAAACTACAAAATTGGAGCTCGATCGATGTCCTCAGTGACCAATATCATATGCAAATTTGAGCTACGCTCTGAGATCCTTGGAGACGCCCGCGATGGTTATCGATCCGCACAAAAAGATATTGGCCAGGGTGTAGCAGACATCTTCCCGAAAGCTAGTCCATCTCCCAGATATTCCACCAAGGACAGTCAGAAGGCTATCTCGCCAGGAGAGGAATAGGCCCTTAGAAAGGTCTAAGACATTTTCATGGAGTACAATACTAGAGCAGCCCCTGACGACCACCAATCCGACTCCCTCCCTGAAGCGGTGGGTTTTTTCAATACCTCCTATGTCAAATTGGATTTCTTATTGATGTACTCCTTTGAAACACTCTGCAACTCATCAGGTGGTGAAGATTCCTCTAGTCGAAGGAAAACACCGACGATCTCTTGGCGGCGAGAGAGGTAATGCCACCACATTGCAAAAGACATTAGGTTGACACCAGCCTCAAGTAGCAGGGAGGATCTATTTTTAGAGGAACTAGACTTAGGTGCCTTCAATTACCCCCACTGACCACACGATAGGTGTCATCAAGAGAGTGGCCTCGAGGCCACTTCTTCTAATGGTCAAACTTTCAATCATCCTTTCCAATAGACTATCATTATCGAGAAGCATCAATATTAAATGTCATTGTTCCCTAAACTCCTAGGTGATGTGATCCTTCATTGCATAGTCCCTTGAGATATCTCAACTCCAGTCGAGACCTTGGATATTGGATTCGGCAAGTCACTGATGATAATGACGATTGCAGGATATTCAGGCATCAAATTAAATCCTGATAACTAGGTCGGTAGATTGATCCCTTGGAGATATCTTAGCTCAGGCTGAGACCTCCAAAATCTTATTTGGCATGACATCGATGACCAGGGATATCCTAACCCAAGTTAGGATCCCCACAAATAAGATCCTCAAAGTAAGTTTAAGGATATGATAGGAGATATTCTAACTAAGTTAGGACCTCCATAAACAAGATCCTCAGAAGGAATCCAAGGAGGTGATTAAAGTCATCGACTTGGTGGATCTGCCCACCTATCGAAATAGACTTTGGGAAACTATCAGGACCATAACTCAACACCTATTATGAATTTTTACTTAGAGGGACAACCTCGACAACATGAGGTTTGAAAGAAATCTTGATGATTGACAAGTTTGGATGTCAACCAAATTCTCACGACTTGATCTATTTGTCGAGCTAGCGGCTACAAAAAGAAAATCGGATTCAAGATGATTATGGCATCGATTCCATCCTAGGAACTCAAACTACATGCAAGAAAAGACAACAAGTAAGCACACACTTGCAAAAATATCATTTCATTTCATTAAAAAGTTTTCATTACAAAAGATGAAGACTACAAAAAATAAGACAAAAAGGAACAAGGCATGGAGGCTTAAAACTCATCAGAAGTTACTTTGATAATCGACTCAGCTGTAGGACTCAGAATGATGACTAGATCGACGATGGGAGGCTCCTTTACTGTAGGCTCGGTGATGAGAAGCTCCTCTACCACAAGCTCAGTGATGAGAGGCTCCTCTACCAACGGCCCTATGATGGGAATCTCCATTGTCGTAGGCTTAGATGGCTCCTCAATTGGTGGCTGATCTTCCTCTCCGACCTCCATTGTAGGGTCCAGTCATTCTGCATCAACCATAGGGAAGAGTTATGCCACCAAGGCCTTATAGGTGTTGAAGCCGTAATCGAATACCACCGTAGAGGCCTCGATGAATTTGGCCTTAAAATTCTCTGAGGCCTTGTACTCCTTAATGGCCTTTCACTTAGACTTAGCAACTGCTTTCGCTTGTAGGCCATTGCCCAAGCTTCTACCTGCACTGCCTTATCTTTGGCAGTCTTCACCATAGCTTCCTCAAGCTACAGGTTTTCCTCAAGCTTAGTGATCCTCTTCTGACGTGTCTTTGCTAATTTGTGCTTGATGGCTAGAAAACTTTCGAGTTGCACATTCCAATCCATGGTCACCTGGAGCTCGGATCTAGCATGAAAAGCATCTTCCTCTGAGGCCTTCCTCTGAGTATCTACTGTCTGGAGATCCACTTCGAGATTTCTTCTTACATGAGTAAGGCCAACAACTACTTCACCAAGGTGGACAACATCATGTATCAGGTTTTATCAGCTGCAAAAGAACCAAAGTCAAGACTATAACAAGTGTGAGCAAAAGAAGTGGCTGAATCAGTGACTTACCTTCAAGAGAGCTCCATACGCGGAAGGCAGTGCCTTATACATGGGACGAGCCTTCGTCTCAACCTGGTTGGCTGGCAACAGTGTCAACTTGACCACCTTAAGGGCAAGATGAAGATTGTAGAGGGCCATCTCATCCCTCCTATACCTCCTCATTATAGTGACATACTCCTCAGTCGCCGACATAGAGGGCCATGTCACTTACTAGACTGCGGGGGGCAAAGTGATAGGAGACACCAAAAATGAGTCGGATCAAACCAGTAATGAAGCCTGAGGAGGGGATGAGGGAGACGCCACCCAGACAGGTTTCGATATGGCTGGGAGAGCTATCCCCAAGGACAATATGACGACAACCTCTGGCACATCGACCTCAACCTGGTCTGTGCTAGAGGTCCCACCGACCTACTGGGAGTTGGTGGAGTCAAAATTGAAAAGTTGTCAACTTCACCTTCTTCTTTGATGAGCCTTCTCTTGGAGCAGAGCTTGTCCTCTTCTTCAAAAAGCCGACTTGATTGATCTAAAATCAAGTCTCATTGCTGTGAAACCAAAAACCAAGGTTAGTGCAATAGATTAAAAGAAATCAAATTAACCAATAAAAAAAGGATTCAGGCATATCCCAAAAAAGAGCCAGACTAAGACCAGCATCATAAAGTGTCTGTTCAACCATCCATTCACTCAACTTCGGCACCTCAACATCAAGCAACTTCTGATAATCCTCCTTACCCTAGGGAGGACCAACTTCTCCTTATTTGGAGAGACTAAGGATCATCCTAGATCCAACTAAAGTCTCAAGAAATATCTGAACAGACAAAAAAGAACCAACATTTTCAAACATAAATGGAAGAAGAAAGTCCAGTAATGAACTTGCATCTATATCGAGGATCGAAGTACCACCACCTTCTCTCATGAGGGTGCTTCTTCAAGATAAACAACACTCTAAAAAGTGAAATCCTCGATTAGATGCGAAGTAAATCACACATAATGATAAAAATAGTAATCACCCAAATGAGGTTTGGAGTGATCTGGGCTAGAAGAATTCTATAGAAGTTAAGAAAATTTGAGGTAAAAGAGTGAAAAGATAATCAAAGACCAGCTTGGAGAGTCTCCTCATACATAGCAACTCAACCCTCTAGGGCCAAAGAAACACCATCTTCCTAGCTCGAAACTTCAAGCTAGAAAATGGAAGGGATGGAGTGTTGATTCTAAAGAATGATTTTGATGATAATAAAATATTAGAGCATAAAATTTGAAATAATACCTTTCAAAATATCTTAAGAATTATTTTTGTAGGAATACAACACCTTAAGTAGGTCTTGGATCTACTTGAAAAGATTTTGAACAAAGAAAAAGTTGTTTGGAGTTGACTTGGATGAGAAAAGCTTATTTTAAACCAATAAGTCGACTCTCAAGTTGAAAGAGTCGACTCTGACATGCCTTAGCACTAGCACACAGCTCTGACATGCACGCAAGTCAACTCATTTATAGAACGAGTCAACTCTCTTACTAGGAGTTGACTCATGGACAAGATCGAGTCGATTTTAAATTTTTGAGATGGCTCTCTCAGAGAAAGATAGAAGATTATTTTTGAAAATCTACAGATGAGTCAACTTATTGTCTGGACAGGCAACTCATGGACTAATCCGAGTCGACTCTTGAGTAGCAAGTTGACTCCTGAAATTTTGACAGTTCAAATGGCTAGTTCTGCAGTAAGATCTATTTCACCTAGAAATTTTTTAAGTGGCTAGAATTCATCTCCATCAATCAAAATTAGCTAGAATAGACTTCAAAACATATAAATCTTGATGGAAATTGAATTAGGAGTAAGAGAAATCAAACGAGCATAAGAGAAAACTCATTCAAAACTAGAAAAGCCCAATTCTAATATTCAATATTTTCAAGAGAGTTCAACTATCCAACCTAATTCTTCTTGAGATTTGTGAGGACATTCAAGGAGATAAGGAAGAGCTTTAATTGTTAGCATTAAAGCCTACTTTAGGCAAGTTTCAATCGACAATAAATCTACTCATCCAAGGAGCTTCCTTTTGTTATAAAAATTCTCTTTCTCTAAATTTCTATAACAAATTTTAGTAGGACTGAAACTTAGGGATAGATTTGATTCAATCCTTTGAATTGGATTGAGAGTCTTAGATAAGACTTATAAAGATTTTGATTGGTTGATCTGATAAAATCAATTAGATATTGTTTGTGATCCTAGCTAAAATAAATTAGCTGTATTTATTGGAATATAGTAAAATTCTCAAGTGAAGCTTGAGGAGTGGGTGAAGGTGCTTGAAGTGCATCAAACCACTATAAACCTTATTGTGTTTGTGTGTGTGACTTTCACTTCATTACTTGCATTATATTTAGCTTTCTATACACTGACTTCACTTAAGTAAATTTTATAAATTGCACATACTTGTTTAGATTTTTGAAAAATCCAATTCATCCCCTTCTTGTGTTGTCTAGCTAGGCAACATGGAGTAGTGAGATCAAAATCTTTGAAGATCGGCCTCAATAATTGTTAGGATTTAACGCCTCGAGATTTAGCTCATATTGAGCCCATAGCAAGGTTCGCGGTGAAAAACAGAGTCCAACGAGACCAAGATCACCTGAATCGGAGCTCGGATGGAGAAGATACGAGCTTTTGAAGTCGGCACAAGAATCGAGGCGGCAGAGGACCGCCGGCAACCGGCGGCGGCGCGGCCGCAGGCGGCGGCGCGGGGGATGCGCGTCCCAGGCCCGCGTGGGACGCGGGACCCAGGCCCGCGCGGGATGCGCGACCCAGGCCCAGGCCCGCGTGGGACGCGCGACCCAGGCCTGCTGGCCCCTTGCCCCGGTCCATCGTGGATCGGGTGGTCCACGGCGCGGTCTGTGGACCGCGTGGGCGTTTCTCATGCGTTTCTCGAGGTCTACGGCACTATTCCGTGGACCGAAGCACGATCCAACGGCCCAGAGGGCTCCCGGTCTTGATCCGACGGTCAGGGGGGTTTCTTGGCTTTGTTTAGGACTCCTAAACCCTCTCTAATCAAGGTTTAAAGTCTTGTTTAAGCCTTTAAAAGGCTTGATCGTGAAACAGAGAAGGTTGGGTTCGGTTTTCTCACCGCCGTACGAACCAGAGGAGAGAGAGAGGCATAAGGCGCTGTGAGAGAAGGAGCATGAGGCTCCTGGACAGCGGTCGCCAGGCTCTTCATGGGTTCAGGGGGGTCTCCAAGAGAGAGAGAGAGCTTTTGTGAGGGGAACTTCAGGTGAGAGAGAATTGGGTGTACAAGGGTTGAGGGTGAGGTCTCCTCTTATAAAATTTTCTTTTCATAGTGAAGTTTGCATGCCCCGTGGAGG
Organism: Elaeis guineensis; assembly: GCF_000442705.2. Taxonomy (NCBI): domain Eukaryota; kingdom Viridiplantae; phylum Streptophyta; class Magnoliopsida; order Arecales; family Arecaceae; genus Elaeis; species Elaeis guineensis. The sequence continues at coordinate 83,084,385 of NC_025997.2, forward strand.
CGAGCCCTTTTGTGGCTGATCCATGTATTTTGATTATTTTTTCTTTTTGTTTTGTTTCTTCTTTCTTTCTGCTGCATCGCGTGGTACTGAAAGGATCTTGGGAGGTGGTGTCCTGGCCAGACATCCACCCAACAAGTGGTATCAGAGCAAGGCGGTACAAGGACGCAGATTGTAGTGGTGGTGAGCAAGACTGAAGATGGAGAAAACAGGAACAATCAAGATGGAGATCAACAAGTTTGATGGTAAGAGCAATTTCTCCTTGTGGCAGGCAAGGGTGAAGGACGTGCTCATCCAACAGGGGTTGATCGAAGCTCTCTTGTGCGATGAGAAGCCGACCACCATGGAGGTGCGGGATTGGAAATGGCTATAGATGGGTGGTGAGTACCATCCGCATGTACCTGGTGGATGAGGTGGTGATCCATGTGCTGAGCGAGACTTCTCCGACGGTGTTGTGGTCGAAGCTCGAGGAGTTGTACATGGCGAAGTCTCTCACCAACACTCTTTTCCTCTGGAGGCAGTTTTACCAACTGCGGATGACTGAGGGACAGAGCGTGCAGGAGCATTTGAGCCACTTCCAGAAGATCCTCACTGACCTTCTCAGCGTTGGCGAGAACGTTGAGGAGAAGACCAGGGCACTGGTTTTGCTGGCGTCGCTTCCCCCTTCATATGAGTCCTTGGTGACTGCTCTTCTAGTAGGGAAGAGCACTATCAAGATGGACGAGGTCACCGCGGCGATACTCCAGAATGAGGTTCTCAGGAGGGAGAACCCAGCTTCGAGCTCAGGTGGCAGTAGCTCAGCTTTGGTGGCTTCTGGAGGAGCAGGAGGCGGTAGACGGAGCGACAGGAGATCGCAACGAGGGCGGTCTAAGTCCAGGAGGGACTTGAGCAAAATCAGGTGTTACCGGTGTGAGGAGTTGGGGCATCTAGCCAGAGATTGCCCTCAACTGAAAAATCGGACGGTGGCTGCTGTAGCGACGGCTGGCAGTGATTTAGATGGAGATGTCTTTGAGATATCTGACGAGATATCTGCTTCTTCCCAGCAGTGGATATTAGATTCTGCATGCCCCTATCATGTGTGTTGCAGAGAGGAGCAGTTTGACTCCCTGGAGAACAGTGAGAGCACTGTATATCTGCCGGATGGATCGAGCTGTGCGATCAGAGGCATTGGGACGGTCAGCTGGAGGACACATGACGGTGCAGTGAGGAGATTGGGGGAGGTCCGATACATACCCAATTTCAGGCAGAATCTTATCTCACTTAGCAGACTGGATTCGAGAGGCTACAGGACGGTAGCTGGTGGAGGAATCCTGAGGGTGCTACGCGGCGATAGGATTGTGCTGGAGGGGAAGAAGGGGAGCAGAGGACATTATTACCTGACAGGGAGCCCAGTGTGAGGTGGAGCATCGGGAGCCAGGTGGAGCCCAGAGCAAGGTGGAGCTCCAGGAGGCGGATCGGGCACGAGACAGGAGACTCAGGAGGACGAGAGGCGACGTCGCAAGGTAAGATTCCTATTGCCGCAGGATGATGCCCCAAGCAGGTCTCAGGTCAAGAGGAGCACAGCATACGATGGAGATGGGATCGAGCAGCCTGGCTCGACTCCCATGTTTGCCCATCCATGATCAGCAGGCGATTGCCCCAGGGCATGGGGGCGAGGAGATCTAGAAGCTCTCAGAGTTTGGAGAAGGCCGAATATCGAGTCGAGGTGGAGATTGTTAGGATTTGACATCTCGAGATTCAGCCCACATTGAGCCCACAGCAAGGTTCGCGGGGAAAAACGGAGTCCAACGAGACCAAGATCACCTGAATCGGAGCTTGGATGGAGGAGATACGAGCTTTTGAAGTCGGCACGAGAATCGAGGTGGCGGAGGACCGCCGGCGACCGGCGGCGGGCGGCGGCGGCGCGCGGGATGCACGTCCCAGGCCCGCATGGGACGCGGGACCCAGGCCCGCGCGGGACGCGCGACCCAGGCCCAGGCCCAGGCCCGTGCGGGATGCGCGACCCAGGCCTGCTAGCCCCTTGCCCCGGTCCATCGTGGACCGGGTGGTCCACGGCGCGGTCTGTGGACCGCGTGGGCGTTTCCCACACATTTCTCGCAGTCCACGGTACTATTCCGTGGATCGGAGCGCGATCCAACGGCCCAGAGGGCTCCCGATCTTGATCCGACGGTCAGGGGGGTTTCTTGGCTTTGTTTAGGACTCCTAAACCCTCTCTAATCAAGGTTTAAAGTCTCGTTTAAGCCTTTAAAAGGCCTGATCGTGAAACAGAGAAGGTTGGGTTCGGTTTTCTCGCCGCCGTACGAACCAGAGGAGAGAGAGAGGCGTGAGGCGCTGTGAGAGAAGGAGCATGAGGCTCCTGGACAGCGGTCGCCAGGCTCTTCAGGGGTTCAGGGGGGTCTCCAAGAGAGAGAGAGCTTTTGTGAGGGAAACTTCAGGTGAGAGAGAATTGGGTGTACAAGGGTTGAGGGTGAGGTCTCCTCTTGTAAAATTTTCTTTTCATAGTGAAGTTTGCATGCCCCGTGGAGGCGAGCCCTTTTGTGGCTGATCCACGTATTTTGATTGTTTTTTCTTTTTATTTTATTTCTTCTTTCTTCCTGCTGCATCGCATGGTACTGAAAGGATCTTGGGAGGTGGTGTCCTGGCCAGACATCCACCCAACAATGATCAATGACTCCTTACTCTCAAGATCGAAGAAATCCCCAAATCCCTACACAAGACTCTCCAACCTATGTGGCCTAGGATCTCATCATGCGGAAGTCGAGGTGACTGCAATAGTGGTCCGAGGATTCTCCTTATATCCAAACTGGAGAAGAGGCGGCCAGAAATCTCGATCACTTTGATGACTTTCGCCCAATTCCTCATCACTGAAAGACATTCTTGAAATAAAAAGACCGAAAGGAGAGAAGAAAATCAACAAAAGATGGAAAGGAGATCGATTGAAATAGAGAAAAGGCAAGAAGACCAACCGAAAGAATAAGAAGCCTGACTAGAAGAACGCCGCCAGCGCCAAAGAAGAATATGAAACGCACGGCAGCGAAGACACCTCCAATAGACTAGAAACTGGGAGACTGGGACTAAGCGATTGAAAAAAGCAAGGACAGTAAAAGGGTAGGCAAATTTATACTGCCCATTGATGGCCTAGATCGGACCCCTGAGCCATTGGATGTCTTCCACATGGCACACATTAGAGCCATCCGATCAGGTGACTCTTTGACACACTATCATTTTGATCCAATCATGATGATTGATCCACATGAAACAACACTAGGCCATTCAATGTGAGACAGATGGCAGACTCTAACTAACCAAGCCATAACCACCTATTTCCAACATTCAAAATTGAAATAATGACCCACCTCGAGTTGCCCATTCCTCATAAATGCACTGGGATCCATGAAGTACTAAATCTCTCCAAATAATTAAGGTGTAATTGGCAAAGTGACATATCAAATGAATGTCAAATTTTACGAAGAGATAGTTCACTTGAAGGCCAAGTAGCTCGAATTCGCTAACTCAGACATACGCCAAGAACATCTTTCGAGGACTACCACTTCCTTTATCCGAAGCAATCCCTTCGAGTTAGAAAGTGGGGGATAAGTGTTATGGAGACGAACCACCTCAGCTGTTGTCCTCGAGACTCATCCTTGGATGTCCTTCTCGGATCAACTAAGGCACCAAGGCGAACTCTACCAATGAGCATTGTCTGCACTTTATTATCTTCGACAGCATGTTGAAGATATCAATGTACCACCATTGATCCGTTCGCCAGTCCACCGGCAATGACTTTGACAAATGATTCATCGGGACCACCCTCAGGGACCAGGTCCATAGAACTTCATCAGCTTCCGGCCGACCTCAAGCTTGGCTATTCATCAACCTCAAATGTCGAGACCTTGTCGACCACATAGAACGAGTTCCCATGATCAACATCAAGGCAAGCATGTCAGGAGCAAGGCCTCGGCCATATGTCGACCTTAAGGCACCAGCCTATTTAGCCATATGTATGGAATCTTCTAACAAACTGTCAGAGCACAATCACCATCCACATCTAACAACTTCTAACTCACGATCCTGATAGATCATGGCCTATCTCAACAACCCATATCTCCATCTTTTATATAAAGAGGCAAGTAGAAGACTTTAGAGGTAAGCAGAAATAGAAGGAGAAAATACTCTGGTCCACTCTTCTTTCTTTCATTTACCATTATTTTTAAGCTCCAACTGATTTCAACATTAAAGGATTCTCCGCTATGCCACTTTCGAGAAGTATGAATTTTTTTTATATGTCTCTATTGAGATTTTGATATTTGGGCCCGCCGCATTTACTCTCACTGGAGCCTTCATGCAACAAGGCATATCTCAGGTGGGTGGTGGGAGAAGCCTTGGACTCACCGTAGGAGGGGTGGTTGGGGTAAGGGCCAGGTGTCGATGCAGGAGATCACAATGAGCATGGGGTTGGTTTGGAAGAGTGACAGTACGTACTGCTACCTTCTCCTCAGTCAGCCTTGAACTCATGGCATTGGAGATCGCAATGAGCAAAGGGGTGCGGCACCACCATTGATGTTGTATTTCTTGCTCTCCTACCCCACACCCAACAACCCCTCCTCCTCCGCTTGGTCCCTCGACACTATCATGCAGCACCATCGTGCCCTCGCCCTCATCACCACCCACAAAGCATCTGGAATCAGGGCTATAGAGGGAGATGGGCATCCCAAAATGCTCTTGTATTTCCATATAATTACAAACTCTGGCACCCATTTTAATGCAAAAATAATCTTAAACTTTGAGCCATCAACGGCACCTGCCATACACCTAGCTGGCTAGAATAGGTTGCCATTCGACAAATCTAAGCCATCCTACTAGATCAGACTGCCAAAGACAAGATAGCTATGAAAAGACAAAAAAGCCCTAACCAAACTTCTAACATAGCTATAGCCAATCCAATTTTCCACCCAATTTGTCCACACGAAATGAAAAGCACAAGGCGAGGCTTATCCTCCTAGGTTAAATTTGTTATTTCTTGCATTGAACATAAATTTGCTCTTTTGCCTATGAGGTGTCATGTGAATGGTAAATGCATATAATCACATATCAAAATGGTAAGTGTAGAATAAGAAAAATAATTTTCTACACTTGCGAGCAAGACAGTTATATAGATGGCTTTTGGGTGCATGATATGTAATACCCATAGATAACCATGTGGTCCCCTAATAAAATACCTTCAACTCATTGATCAATTGATTCCCACATATTGGTACCCTCCTTCGGAGTTTGGGACCAGCTTCACTTGGTTTTCATTCCACTTCCACATCTTCAATTCATTTCTGACTAGTTTCATTATTGAATGCGGTCAAAATGTTGGAAAATGGATAAAGAATATGCTACTTGAGTACGTTTTAGTTTCTAAGATGCATAAGCTTAGATCCTCTATCAAATTTCGTCTTCCATCATCCTCATTTCATCTCGAGCACCAGACAACATTTGAACGCACGCAAATTAAACTAGACAAATGACTGAAACGAGAGAATGTTAGTTCCTTAGGACACGTGTACGGTGTAGGGCCGCCCTCAATAGCGATCACTTGAAAAGAAAGAGGGAAAACTCCTTCCCGGTCGCGGACGGTCGCTCTCGAAGAAGGAGAGCTCTTCCGCTCCGCTTATGTGGGCCCGTATCCACGCCTCGATAGCGCAAATCCAATGCGCCTCCAGATCAACAGCCTATCGGGTCCCATGCGCCTTTCCCGCAGGAAATTGTCGCTTTAATCACAACCATCAGTTTATCATAGATGGGAATAACGATTCCGTGTTATGAAAAACACCGTTATCGACAGCAATAATATTTTTTTAAACAGCGATGGAGAAAAAGAGAATTTATTCAGGAACCAAAGAGCTGGCTCTACTTGGAATAAGATAAGAGAAAACTACTTGAATACCGGCTAGTAAGATGGAATGACCGCACGTAAAGATGTGCGAGGGGGGAGCAAAGCAATGATAGATATGTAAAGCTAATGCCGGTTGAGATTGATGATGAAGAGTGGTCCCAAGAAAAGAAGTCAGGTGGAGAGACACGGTCTATTAATGTAGCAAAGAAGGATTCAGCCATTTAAGATTTTGGAGAAATATAAGGACGATGCTCAGCACCTAAGGTATCGAGATCACATATATAACATATATGAATCGAAACTCTCCCTTCTTAAAGCAAGGGGCAGTCTATTTATAACCTGCCAAACACACCGTTGTACCCGTAACTATCAATGTTATATCAAGGAAGCTCATCCCTCACTAATTGAAAAAGACTTATTGGATTACCTTCGTTGTCAATTCATAAAAGTGGCACATGAAAAAAACTTAATGGTAGGGCATTTCTCCTCTCTTTCATGGTAAAAGCCAATCCATTGAACATGCTTTCTTGCTAAAGGGCAGCATATCAAGAACTTAACTTGTGTAATTTTTTGAAGTTTTCAGTTACAATTAGGATCTATTTAATTAGTTCGAAAATTTCAATATACAAAAATTTTATATATTACTTGCTAATTTAATATACTTATAAATAATTACTTTTATTATATTTGTTTATATCAATATAGATTATATAGTGTAGATTGCATTTCAATTATAATACATAAATGTCATAAAGCTATCAACTTAAATTATGTAATAGAATTCCCAAATAATTCTAGAGTTTTATTATGTTTTTAAAATTTGACTTTTGAGCTTGATTCAATTATAAAGTGAGCTTAATTCTAAACGATTTTATTAACAAATTCTTTTAATAATTTTTTAATAAAATATAATTTTGCTAATATGTTAATATATTATTAGATATTATTAGAGTTATCAAAATGGGCTTGGCTCACAGGGTCGGCCCAGTCCAACTCTGTAAATAGAGTGGGCTGCGCTGCCATATGAATAGCCCAAATAACAATCGGGCCTGTTTGGCCGTCCCACATCAGCCCAAGGGCTCATATGGGTTGGGTCGGGCTAGTCGGGGTGGGCCATGGAAATTTTAAAACGAAAATCTTTAAAAAAATTTGTTCATTTTTTAATCCCTGACTCCTCAGCTCTATTGCCCCACATCGTCGGTCGCTATCGTAGACTAGCAGGATGACCGCCTCTATCGGTTTCTTTTCCTTTCACTCCCAGCTCTACAGATCTCCCCTCTTCCTCCTCCTCATTGCCTGTGCCGCCGCCTCCGACCTCCGAGTCCAATCACGAATCAAGATATACCGGCCCCCTCCTCCCTTCTGCCGGCGGATGCCCCTCCATTCAACCTCCAGACGATCCCCCTCCTCCTCCGGACCCCTCCTCCCTTCTGTCGATGGACGCTCCTCCATCCAACCTCCGGACGAACTGTAGCGAAAATTTAGTGCAGGGGCAAAATGGTAAGTTTAAATCTTTTTCAAAATTACTATTTTACAGTGAAATTATTAATTAATCTCATTAATTAATACTAATTAACCCTACACCAGGATCTAAATATGATACAACAGCATGCATTTAAATTTGAAATTCAAATTTGAATCAGTAAACCTTTTACAGTACTGTGTTCAGAACACATCACCTTTTGCGGGTAGTCGATCACCGTAATCTGATCACCATCGGAGGGCTCTGATCGTCACGTCGCAGCCATACAAATGTCTGGCTTCTACGGATCGTCCACACGAAGCTCCCGTCTGATCAGCTCCTCACGAATGCTAGTTCGTGATTTCACCCTTTTGATGGCAGATGTTGATCGAACTCCTTCGATCAATGTGTGCCGACTCCTCGGATGCTCCGGATCATTTGCACGATTGCTTGAGAGGCTGATGGATCTCTCCCTGAAATTTGGTGGACTCACGACACTCGTGGCACACCAATCTCACTTCCCAAACCCTAGGTAGAAACCCTAGGGTACACACTAGAAACCCTGCGCTCAATTTTTTTTCTTTTCTTTCTTTTTCTCTCGAAAGGTTTTGGACCTTCACCTTGCGCACAAACTTTCCTCACGCCCCAAAGTTTCTCTCCTAAAATTTCTACGCATGTCCCATCTTTCTCCTCTTTTTAAAACAACGTCGAACGTGTCTTATCCGCGTGAGAGGATAAAGATAAGTGGTTGCACATTTGAATTCAAATCAAATTTGAATTCAAATGCAAAACCAACTCATCCCTATCCACTTGTGCGTGAGAAGAGAAGGGGTGTGAGTTGATTTGTGTGTGGAGAGTTTACACGAGAAATATTTTCTCGTGTAAAATATGGGGCGCACAAGATAAGACCATGGCGCATGGATTAGTTGGTTGCTCATTCAAATTCAAACTTTCTTTTGAATTTGAATGGCCAACCAACTTATTTTTATCCAGATATTTGGCGCACAAGGGTGGGCGTGGGATGGCTTCTGCGTGGAGAAAATTCACGAGAAGTTGCTTCTCATGAATTTAAATATGCACAGAAGAAGTGAGGTGGCGCAGGGAGAAAAGTCAAGGTGGTTTGAACCTAATTGAGCCAACCTAATCTAAATAGGTTAAGCACAATTAGAATAAATTAAATCCAACTTAATTAGGCTTAATTAGGCTCAATAAAATCCTAATCAAATCAGGAATTAACTAAACCTAACCCCTGATCAAATCAGGGACTAAACCACCTTAGCGATTAGGTCAATATTTAACCTAATCGGGTCAATCCAAACTGAATCCAATTCAATTGGACTTGATCCAAAAATAATTACTCAATCAAATTGAGTTAATTAGCGATCAAATCATTAATTAAACCTCTCATAAATATTAAGTCCAAATCCGATGGGCAATCAGGCATCAGAGACCATCGATATGAAACCCTGATCAAAGAGTTCAAATTTCAAATTCAAAATTTAAAATTCAAAATTTTTGACCCCGATACCCAAAATGTGTGGAACTCATGATTAGAGAATCTTAATTCTCAATCATAGAGTCTCAGACACATAAGACTCATAATCAGCCATCTGATCAGAAAGGAACCACTAATGTGTGTGACCCCACAGGTTCGAACCTAAGCCGGTAGCACAGGAACCAATTCCTGTACTAATCGAAGTGACCATCTAGCAATGGTACCCGACGACTGGATAGGTCGAATAATCGCAATCGCAACATTCAGAACCTACGTGAATATGGTTACCGTATAATTCATCCCTTTTGACCCTTGTGTTTAGGATGACTCAGGGTTAAACTGTCAACCCTGATGATATCATCCGAATCATGCTCAACTCAATTAGTCCTGTGACTCCTCACTAGGACTATCCTGGCCAAGGTTTTGCTAAATTGAAATACGACTGTACACAGCTCCTAAACTGGAGTGGTCAATCCCATCTTGACACACGCACCGACAAGTCAAGTACTTGACTACACCCAGCAGCCTTCCGTCATTGAATTAGAAATTCAGGTAGTCCAGTGCCTAAGTGCAGTGAGTTGCTTGCAAGTCACCGTGACGGTCTCAGATCGGAGGGACATTTATACCCATATTCCATCGGAGCAAATCTTGACAGCAGAAATAGCTCCGGAGTTGGTCACGTTCAGTGCAGATGTACCATTACATCTCACCTGTATGCCATAGGAGTGTCTCCACACTCTTTGGTTATGAGGACAACCAATCTATATGGCACACAACGATCTATGCTCGATAAACGTTGTCGTCCTTGGTAACAACGTATCATTTGGTCTCGAACATATTTAAGGACTAAGCGACAAATCCTCCTTTGTCGAGTCTAAATAGTCCTAAGGACTTCACCACAACACAGGAGTTCATTTAGAAGATGAAACATTTGTGATGAAAAAATACCAAAATAACTTTTATTTATTTATAATTCATATACTAATACAAAAGGAGCACAACCGTCAACAGGCTGACGATTGGCTTTAGGACACTATTCCCAACACGAACCCCCTCCTCCTCCTCCTCATTGGTGCCGTCATCTCCAAGTCAAATCTGACCGCAGCTCCTCCTCCTCGAGCTCTCTCAGTCTCTCCACTCTCCGAGTTAGAACCGCGCTGCCTCCTCTTGGGCTCTCTCGATCTCTCTCCACTCTCCAGGCTTGACCGCTCGAGGCACCGCCACCTCCGAGTCAAATCCGATCGCGGCTCCTTCTCCTCCTCGGAGTCTCTCGGTCTTTCCACTCTCCGAGTCAGATCCGCACCACCTCCGGCTCCTCTCAGGCTCTCTTGATCTCTTTCCACTTTTCAGACTTGACCGCTCGAGGTTTTTCCTCTCTCGAGCTCTCCGTCTCTCTTTTTTTTTACTTTTCACTCTTCAGTCATTTGAGATTTAAGGCCCATGGACTGGTCCGGCCCGACCCACAGCCCTTAAAGGGCTGGACTGGGCCAGCTATATTGTGTCCCATTTTTTGGCTAGGCCTAGCCCAGTCCGGCCCATCAAATTTTAGGTCATTGTGGGCCGGACTAGCCCATTTTGATAGTACTAGATATTATTTATCTTTTAAAATATTATTAGAAAAAAATTTATTTTTACTCAATAATTTTATTATAATATTATTTGTATTATTTAAAAATGAAAGCAGTTGAGGAAAATAAAAAGATATAGAATTTAAAGTTTATTTGGATATTTTTATAAAATTAGATTAAAAATTTTATAAAAATTAGGTATATTATTTCATCTATTTTGTACTTTCTAAAAGTTTATCTAAATCTAGTCCAGATTCTAACCATTAGGCTATATGAAGAAAAAAAAGATCAATTTGTTTCATTGAACAAGATTTGAGATAGGTGGTAGTATGGGGCTATGCTTAAATAGACAAATCCAATCCACGAATTTTATGAAATTTTCAAATCAATCTTTTGTAAATACCCAATAGACCCTTATTTGGCAAGTCAAGAAGCGCTGCAATAGCTGTAGAGAAAGGAATATGTGAAATAGAGTGGTATTCTTACCAAAAAGAAAAAAAAGAATGGTATTGATGCAACAGGATCAAAACACGGCCATCTTTTTTTTTTTTCCTCCCGCTTTGGGTAATGTTTTAATTTTGATAATTCGACTCCTGCCTAATTGTAAAATCTTAAGCTGCATAAATTATTGGCCCTTCTTTCACGTAATTTTTGTTATCATAAAGAAATTCACGTATGTTTTTATTTTAAAGTTGCTGATCCAACTCCATGAAAAGGAATGCATACCTTCTGACCAAAGCTGGACTTCCCACCATCAATAGGAAGCTTCCAAGAAGCCAACATTATTGTAATATCAAGGGGCATAGCGCCCAAGAAACTGCCACGTGTTCCCATTTCCATAATCGCACTTGACCTAGTCTAATAGTCTTTTAGAAAATTTTCTTTTAATTTTTTTTTTTTTTTAAAGAAGAAGGGGGGGGAGACCGATGCAGTAACCCCTTTGACATGGGGCAACAGACAACAGCTTCTAGATGATCGCCTCGAATCATTTTACTTTGATATTTATTGTGCTCAAACCCATTACCATTGAGCTGCTACCACGGTGTTAAAAGTTCAGCAATACTTTTTACAACTAAGATTGTAGAGAGTTTACACTCCCATATTGGGATATCCATGTCCTGAGATAATATTGATGATCTTATGTACGGCGTGATATGTGGCCCTCATATAATTATCATGTATCTAACGTTACCTGAGAAGAGGTAAGTGCACAAATAAAGAAACTACAGCTTGCCTAAAATGCTAACAATTATTTGCCGGGCCATCATAAGACGTGCAAAAAACTAGTCTACCACATGCCTTGTTAATTATAAAAATTTATGGTTATCAATCAATTTTTATATCATATATATTTTTTATCATATCTTAATATTATATATTATTATTTTATTGTAGAATATATTTATGATATAATTCAATAATCAATTTATATTTGTGCGTCATCATTTGTGTTAAGATTATTGTTAATTTGATTTAATCTGAAAGATTTAATGTAATGGTAAAATTAATAATATGTCTCATCTGGTCAACCTAAAGCCCTACCAAAAGAGACATGTTAAGATACACCGCGGCTAGACCTACTCAATGGGTGGGTCGGATTCAACCTAAGATTTTTTTTTAATTATTTAGGCCCAGATTCGTCCCAGCATACGGGTTGGCTTTTCAAGATGGAGAATGTTATTTATCCGGCTTTGCACTTCAGACTGAGTTGCAAGCCAAATTTTTTTTCTGAAAAAAAAGAGAAAATATGGGAGATAAAATACTATAAATGTTGGAGGGCACCCACCGACCGACCGACCGACTGTCGGAGGGCCCGACCGACCGACTGGCTGCCCGACCGACTGGCGGCTCGACCCTCCCCGACGGACGACTCCGACTGGCCGACAGACCGACCGATCGTCGGTCGGGGCGACCGGCCGACGGATGCCATCAGCGGCTAACTACCGGCCATTCAACGGTCCATTGCCGACCGGGGGTATGTCGGGCATATCCATCCCGACCGACTGAACCCAGAGGTCTGGTAGCCGACTCACATGAAACTCGCCGACCGACGGAGGAACCCGACGCCACTCTGCTGGCCACCGACCTAGGGTCGGCCGACTCCTCCAATCGCCGTACAGCCGCCAGACCTTGTCAGCTCTGACACGGACATGCGGCGCAGTTACCTAGGGGCATTGTCCAGCCGAGAGCATGGTCAACCCTGGTGATTGGACGGCCACACGGCGACATGACGTTTTCACGGCGACTCTGACAGTCCACAGTGAGTTGACAGTTCCTCACTTGTCCGCGCCATTAATGACGGCGCCATACCGTGCTCCACTATACAAACCGGGGAAGGCAACAGTGCAAAGGATCGATCCGCTCGTCTCTCCCACAAACGCAGGCTCGCTCCTCTCTCTCTCTCTTTCTCTCAGAGCTCTCCGTCTACATTTCACTGTTGCCCAGTCATCTCTCTGACTTGACCGTCGGAGGGTCCCCGCCGGAGCCGCCTCCGGTCAGTGGACTTCTCGTTTTTGCAGGTGCACGAGCACGCTCCCCGGCGGTCGGACGACGAGGCGATTGGCCGCAACAGATTGGCGCGCCAGGAAGGGGGGCAGCATGATAAAGACAAGAGCTCAACGATCGAGAGTCACTGGGTCGGCAAGGCGCTCTTCCCGTCGGGAAGAGGCCTCCCCGCCCCCACCGGCGGCGGAGCCTAGTTCTCCGCGCCCTGCAGTGACCACGGAGGCCCAGATTGCGGCCATCGTACGGCAGATGACCGTACTGACCGACGCAGTCAAGAGCCTCCAACAGCAACCGGCGGCCCGACCCATGCCCTCCAGGAGCAGCCGCCGACGACCGCGCCGATCCCTGTCGCCTCCATGCGAGCACCCCCAGCAGCGCTCCCACGGAGGAGAGGAGGGACGACCATGGCGCGACGACCGACGGTCCAAGCGGCCCTCTCCCTCCCCGTTGGAACGAGCAAGGAAGGAGAAGCGGCCGCGCACACCGTCGGTCTCCCTCTCAGAATCCTTCGGAGACTCCACTCCTGGGGTCTCCCAGCATCGACGAGCGGACGACTACGAGCGACGGTTCGAGGAAATCGACCGCCGACTCGCCCAACTGCAGACGGATGGCTAGAAGTCTTCCAACGACGTCGACTTCCAAACCGCCCAACCTCTCTCCCGACTGGTCCTCGACGAGCCGATTCCCAGTCGGTTCAAGATGCCGCACGTGGAGCCATACGACGGCTCCACCGACCCAGTCGACCACCTCGAGAGCTATAAAGCTCTCATGACGATTCAAGGGGCAACCGACGCTCTTTTTTGCATCGGCTTCCCCGCCACACTCCGCAAGGCTGCTAGGGCTTGGTACTCCGGTCTCCGATCGGGAAGTATCCATTCTTTCGGGCAGCTCGAGCACTCGTTCGTGGCCCATTTCAGCACCAGCCGAAAGTCGCCGCGAACGTCGGACAGCCTTTTCTCCCTCAAGCAGGGAGAAAACGAGACGCTCCGACACTTCGTGGCGCGATTCAACGCGGCCATGCTTGAGGTCCGGGACCTCAACGAAGACATGGCTGTCTCAGCCATGAAGCGGGGCTTGAGGGCGTCCCGATTCACTTATTCTCTGGACAAGACCCTCCCCCGGACTTATGCCGAGCTACTGGAGCGCGCATACAAGTATATGCACGCGGACGAAGGAGCGTCCGATCGACGCTTAGCCAAGCCCAGAGGCCCGAAAGAGAAGCGGAGGAAAGGTCGGGAGCCCGCCGAACCAAGCAAGCCCCCGACCGACAGTCGGCTCTCTTCACCCCGACAGATCCAAAAGCCACCTCGACAGCAGACTCCGAGGCCGGTGCGTCCCAGGTATGACTCCTACACTCCTCTCTCCGCTCCCCGTGCGCAGATCCTGATGGAGATCGAGGGAGAGGAATACTTGCGACGGCCTCCGCCTTTGAAGGCAAAAGGCCTCGACCGTCAGAAGTACTGTCGGTTCCATCGAAGCCACGGCCACGACACCGAGCGGTGCATCCAGTTGAGGGATGAGATTGAAAATCTCATCCGCCGGGGGTACCTCGGCAAATTTCGGAAGGGTCCGCCGACCCAACCAGTTGCCGATCAACGCCCCCAGCCGACTGAAGAAGCGGCGACCAACCAGCCGACGGCCGGAGTCATCAACATGATCTCCAAGCGGCTGGGCCCGGGGACGTCTGCAGGAAGGAAGCTGACGAAAAGGCCATGCCCGGACGATGTAATCACCTTCACAGAAGACGACGTTCGGGGCATCCAAACTCCCCACGACGATGCTGTTATTGTGTCGGCGACAATAGCCAATTATGATGTAAAACAAATTTTTGTTGATAATGGAAGTTCGACAAATGTTTTGTTTTACTCGACCTTCTCCCGAATGCGATTGTCAACTGACCGACTTAGGAGGGTCCCTGTGCCCCTGATCGGCTTTGCTGGAGACACCGTCACGACAGAAGGAGAAATCACCCTGCCCGTGACGGTCGGCGCCGAACCACGGCAAAGCACGGTCTCCCTCACTTTCACGGTCGTCCGAGTTCCTTCGGCCTACAACGCCATACTTGGGCGACCCGGATTGAACGCCCTCAAGGCGATCGTCTCGACGTACCATCTCCTTGTTCGGTTCCCGACCAAAAACGGAGTCGGAGAGATGCACGGAGATCAACAGCTCGCCCGACGATGCTTCCAAATCTCCGCTCAAGGCGACGAGTCGAAGGATCCTCTGACAATCGACAAGCTCGACCAACGGGAGGAGGAAGAACGGGGTTCGCCGGCCGAGCAGCTTGAGGCGATCCCGATAGGAGAAAATTCCGACGGAAAAGTTTGGGTCGGGTCTCAATTGCCCGACACTGAACGACGCCGACTGGCGGAGCTACTGACGGCCAACGCCGACATATTTGCTTGGTCAGCAGCAGATATGTCGGGCATCCCCCCAGAAACAATAACTCACCGACTCAACATCGACCCGACGATGAAGCCGGTGAGGCAGAAGAAAAGGTCCTTCGCCCCAGAGAGGCAGAGGGCCATGACGAAGAAGTGGACAAGCTACTCGAAGCAGGCTTCATCCGAGAATCCATGTATCCCGATTGGCTCGCCAATGTTGTCATGGTCAAGAAAGCCAACGGGAAGTGGAGGATCTGCATCGACTATACCGACCTAAACTGAGCCTGCCCGAAGGATAGCTTCCCACTTCCGAAGATCGACCAGCTGGTGGATGCGACGTCCGGATTTCAATTGCTCAGCTTCATGGACGCCTTCGCCGGGTACAACCAGATCCGGATGGCGCCTGAAGACGAGGAGCACACCGCGTTCGTGGCTCCCAAGGGCCTTTACTGTTATCGGGTGATGCCCTTCAGACTGAAGAACGCCGGCGCCACCTACCAGCGACTCATCAATAAGGTCTTCAAAGACCAGATCGGGCGTAACATGGAGGTGTACGTGGACGACATGCTGGTGAAAAGCACGCAGATCTCGGACCATGTTCAGGATCTCGAGGAGACCTTTCGCACCCTTCGACGACACCGAATGAAGCTCAACCCGACCAAATGTGCTTTCGGGGTGACCTCAGGAAAGTTCCTCGGATTCCTCGTTTCTCAGAGAGGGATCGAGGCCAACCCTGAGAAAATAAAGGCGATCCTCGGCATGCGCCATCCGAACACCAAGAAGGAGGTCCAACAGCTGAACGGAAAAATCATCGCTCTTAGCCGATTCATTTTCCGATCAGCTGAAAGGTGTCTCCCGTTCTTCAAGACTTTGCGTCAAGCGAGCGGTTTTTTTGGGTCGGATGAGTGCGAACAGGCCTTCGAAGACCTGAAAAAGTACTTAGCTTCCCCGTCGCTGCTCGTAAAGCCGCAGGTCGGGGAGACCTTGTATCTCTACTTGGCCACATCTTCCGAGGCGATCAGTTCGGTGCTCGTTCGGGAAAACGAGTGCCGAACTCACCAGCCCATCTATTACACCAGCAAAGTGCACCACGGCACCGAAGCCAGATACTCGGAGATGAAAAAGATGATTTTCGCCCTGACCGTCTCCGCGCAACGGCTTCGACCATACTTCCAGGCCCACGCCATAGTGGTACTCACCAACCAGCCCCTGAGGGCAATACTGCACCGACCCGACACATCTGGACGACTCGCAAAGTGGGCGATGAAGCTTAGCGAGTTCGACATCCAGTACCGACCAAGGCCTGCTCTGAAGGCCCAGGTCT
This sequence comes from Elaeis guineensis, assembly GCF_000442705.2. Taxonomy (NCBI): domain Eukaryota; kingdom Viridiplantae; phylum Streptophyta; class Magnoliopsida; order Arecales; family Arecaceae; genus Elaeis; species Elaeis guineensis. Next base: position 83,101,001 of record NC_025997.2, read on the forward strand.
TGGCCAACTTCATCGCCGAATGCCCAACGACCGACCAAGGGTCGGGAGCTGAAGACCCGGGATGAGATACGGTCTCTGAGCCAGACCCGATCTCCACCTGGGTACTCCACATCGACGGAGCCTCGAACGCTCAGAAAAGCGGGGCCGGGCTCCTGCTCACGAATTCGGATGGGGTGGTCACCGAATACGCCCTCCGATTCGACTTCAAGGCCTCCAACAATCAAGCCGAATACGAGGCACTCCTCGCTGGTTTGAGGATGGCGAAGGAGCTGGGCATCGACAGCCTTCGGGCATTCTCCGACTCTCAGCTGATCGTGGGGCAGGTCAAGGGAGAATTCGAGGCGCGAGATCCGACCATGATCAAGTACCTTCAGAAAGTGAAGGACCTCATGGCACGCCTCGAGTATTTCGAGATCTCCCACATCCCCAGGTCGGAGAACGCCCGTGCCGACGCACTCTCCAGATTGGCAACGTCGGCCTACGACTCTTTGGGTCGGACGTTCGTCGAAAACCTCCAGCAGCCGAGCATCGATCGGGTCGAAGAAGTGCAGCAGCTAACGTCCGAACCAAGTTGGATGGACCTGATCGTCCGGTACCTGACCGACGGGATCAGTCCTGAAGATCCCGCGGAGGCCAAGCGACTTCGATGGTCGGCGTCGCAATACGTGATCATGGACGGCCGACTCTACAAAAGGTCGTTTTCCCTCCCTCTGCTCAGATGTTTGGGGCCGACCGACGCCGACTATGCTCTCCGAGAGGTTCACGAAGGGATCTGCGGGAACCACTTGGGGGGCAAGTCCCTAGCCTTCAAGGTCCTGCGACAAGGCTACTACTGGCCGACCATGAAGAAGGATACGGCAGAGTTGGTCCGGAGGTGCGAGCCATGCCAAAAGTATGCCAATATTCAACACCAACCAGCCAGCCAAATCGCTTCCATTGTCGCTCCGTGGCCCTTCGCCCAGTGGGGAGTCGACATTCTCGGCCCATTCCCACCGGCGTCGGGCCAGAGGAAGTTCATCGTTGTCGCCATCGACTACTTCACGAAGTGGGTCGAGGCCGAGCCTTTGGCGCAGATCACCGAGCGGAAGATGGAGGACTTCATCCAAAAGTCCATTATCTTCAGGTTCGGATTGCCACATACCATCATCACCGACAACGGACGGCAATTCGACAACCAAGACTTCAAAGACTTCTGCGCCAGATTCCACATCCGGCACTGACTGACTTCAGTCGGGCATCCACAGTCCAACGGTGAGGTTGAAGTGACCAACCGAACCTTGCTCCACGGACTCAAGACCCGACTGAATGAAGCTAAAGGTCTCTGGGTCGACGAGCTGGGCTCCATTCTGTGGGCTTACCGAACGACCCCCCGCGTCTCGACCGGGGAGTCGCCATTCAGTTTGGCCTACGGGACGGAAGCTGTGATCCCGCTCGAGATTGGCCTTCCATCTTCAAGGGTCGAGCGGCACCAAGAGCCAGACAACTCCGAGAGTCGGAGGGCCGACCTAGACCTCCTCCCCGAACTACGGGATGAGGCTCAAATCCGAATGGCTTCATACCGACAGAGGGTCGCCCGGTACTACAACGCCAAGGTCAGACCAAAGCTCTTTAGGCCTGGCGACCTGGTCTTGAGGAAGGCAGAAGTGTCGAAGCCCTTGGACCAAGGGAAGCTGGCTCCCAACTGGGAAGGACCCTACAAGGTTGCAGACACCTTCGGGCCAAGAGCCTATCGGCTGGAAACCCTTGAGGGGAAGCCCATTCCCCGGACTTGGAACGCCGACAACTTGAAGCTGTATTACCAGTGAATTTTGTAATTCAATAGTCGGAATACAAGTTCAGTTTGAAATATCGGAGTCTTAACTCTTCGACTAATGATCGGCGCTCAGCCCCGACGTATCGACATGGACCTAGCATCTACCTAAAACCGACGACTTCATCTTCGGTAACGCATCGGACCCTTACAAGGACCGATGCATCTACGATGACGGGAGTCGACACTCCTTCGATGATGCATCGGACCCTCGCAAGGGCCGACGGACTCTTATCAACGGGAGTTGCACTCCTTCGACTTTCGGCATCACATCCGCCCTTGACAAAGGTCGATGCATCTGTTGCAACGGGAGTTCATACTCCTTCTACGGTCGAATTTTCGGGCCGAACCATCGGCCGACAGGCCGATCGGGCCCCGACCAAAGAGAGGCTAAAAGCCCACGCGACTGTCGTCGCGACTTCCGACCAGGCTACGGCCGGTCGAGGGATATTCGGCTTACCACCGTCTATCACACGATGCGACCTTAGTCGCATCCACGACTTGCCGACCGATCCGCGGCCGGCTGAACGACATTCGGCTTACTACCGTATGTCGGAAGACACAGAACCCGACGCAAGAGCATGGGAATCCAACTTGTTGTCATTCCCCCCGAGACTGCGTCGGACGACGACCGACTAAACGCATCTATGGAAGCCCGACTACCGAACCCTTATCAGGTTCGGTCGGCTCCCGACTTAACAGATGCACCCGACTGACGACTTCGACTATCGGATGCCGACCTAAAGTCGGGACGCACTCTACTTTCGGTGCTGCACAAGTTGTCGAAGCCCTATCGACTTGCGTGAGTTAGTGACTTACCTAAGTTAGCGACTCACGTTCGACATTGCAGACATGTTCGGCATTACAAACAAAAAGCAGAAAGAAAGAAATTTCATTCATTGCTGAAAAGAAATTACAAAGTCGGGTCGAAGCCCGATTACATATATTTTTCAGAAAATAAAAAAGTAAAGATAGTCGGTAGGGCCCGATCATCTGTCCTAGTCGATCTCTTCGACCGACGGAGGATCGGGGATGATCGACGTCTCGACCATGAGCGGCGCTGGGTCGGCGGCCGAAGGATGGGCTTCAGTCGGCAAGGGAGCTTCGGTCGGCACCTGCTTCGGGACGGCCCCCGACGGCTGGTCGGTCATCTCCTCGGTTCCTTCCCCTTCGGCCCCTTCCTCCTCGGCGAACGGCGGGATGACGCGGCTGACATCCAGCTCCGGGTACAAGGAATGGACGGCATCCCGACCGTCCTCGAACCCGACCCGGTACGAGGCGAAGCCCGACTAGAGCATTTCCTCCCGGTACTGGTCGGAAGCCCGGAAGTCTTCCACCGCCCGATCGGCCGACTCCCTCACCGACTTTGCCTCATCCTCAGCATGGGCGAGCTCCTGCCTTGCCGACTCCGCCTCGACCTTCACCATTTCGGCGTCGATCTGGGTGATGGACAGCTCCTCTTCGGCTTCGGCGAGCTTCTCCAGGATGACCCGGAGTTGCTCGCGTTCCCCTTGGAGTTCGGCGGTGGCACCATCCCGTTCGCGTCGAAGACGACGCACGGCCCAACCTTTGTGCTTGGCCTCCTTCTTGGCCGACCGGAGTTCGGACCCAAGCCGGGAGACCTCGTCAACTAACTTGGCCTCCCGGTCGGCCGATTGCTGAAGTTGGTCGGCCAACATTGCCCTCTCAGCCTCGCACGCCGCCGACTTTTCCTTGAAGGCTGCCCGAACATCGCCGAACCTTCGGTACCCGGCCTCCAGTTCGGACATTGTGAAGATCAGCTGTCGATCAAAAAGCTTCGTCAGAATCGCATAACAGAGAAAAATTTCTAAGGGAAAGGAGAAGTGAAGCGAAACTTACCTCAACCATCGTCGGGTAGAACCGCGACAGCATCTCGGTCACCTGCCGAGATCGCAGCGACTCTACGTCGGCTGGGAGGAGGATCCCTTGGCACAACCTCCTTGCGAGGTTGTGGTCGGCCAATGCCAATGCACCCTCGGGGTAGTAAGCGCTGGGAGGCATTGAGCGGCTCCCCGATCTATCCTCCTCCGCGGGCTCCATCGAGGCTTTCCCCCGATCAGCTGCCCCGGCCGACGAGACCGACAGCGAAGGAACGCTGGAGTTCGACCCGGCTCCCCCCGTTGCGCCAATGGACGCCGCCGGACGATGTTCGGTTTCCCGAACGTCATCCGGCTCCACCCGCTCCGGCGAAGCCGCCGATATTCCCTCGGCCGCCTCCTCAGTCGGCCTCTCCTCCACTTGGACCGTCGGAGCCGCGAGGGCTATTATCGGCTCCGACTGGTCGGTCGCCGATGCCTCGAAGGTCGGCGGGGCTGGAGCTGGTTTCTTCGGTGGGCGCGAAGGGCCGGCCCCCGATGCTGGCCTCTTCCTTGTGGCGAACCATCGAATCTCGGCATCCGTCGGCCGCATCCTTGGTGGTGTCCCTGCAATACCGACAAGAATATTAGAGACCGGACCAAGAGCCGAACGAAAAAAAAGGCCGGGGGATTGGGCGATACCTATTCGGGGGACCAGACTCAAGCTGGCATCATAGAGAGCTTGTTCGGTAACAAGCTCCCTCTGCTTCGGGACCGACATATCTTTCAGTCGGTGGAAGTCCTCCCGGTCGTCCGCCTCCACCCGACTGTTGTCGTTGGCTTCAGTTCGGGGCACACCCCAGCGGGAAGGAAAGCCCCAAGGAGAAGAGGAGGAAACAAAGAAAAACTGGTTCTTCCATCCATGAATGGACGATGGAAGACCAGTTATGAAAGCAAGACCCTTCCGGAGGTTGAAAAGCCACCACCCTCGGGCTTTAGGGTGGGGTCGGAGCACAAAGAAGGTCCGGAAGAGTGAAACGCGGGGGTTGGTCGGCAAGAGCTGACACAACAGCGTGAAGGAAATGATTAAACGAACAGAGTTCGGCGCCAGCTACGTCGGACAGAGTCTGTAATAATCAAGTAGATTCCGGACGAACTCCGGAATCGGAAGCCGAAGACCCGCGCGAAGGTCTTCAACGTATAGCGCCAGATCGCCAAGCGGAGGGTTGTTGACCCGACCGCCGGCCCCTGGAGCAGAGAGCCGAAACTGCTCTGGGATGCGATAGTGCTCCCGAAGCCGATCGACGTTCGGCCCCGAAAGCGAGGAGGCCTCATCTTCCGGAGCCGATCGGGAGTCATCGGTCGGGTTCCCCGACCGAGCTCCCTGGGTCGGTTTCCTGGTCATTATGCCGGAACCAAAAGAAGAAGAAAGAGAAGAGAAGAAGAGGAAGAGGAAGTCGGGACCACGAACCAGGTGGATCCCCTCCGGAAGCAAGAGAGCTCTGCCCGCGACGACTGAGAAATCGCCCGGACAGAGTTTCCCCAGTGAAATGGCAAGTATGGATCCTGGGTCCGGGAAGTCCTATATATAGGGCCGACCGACGGCCGAGATGCTTCCGCACCGACCGAAGATCCGCAGATGCGCGACGCGTGGCGCCCGTCGGTTGGCGGAAGATTCGGCGCGTCCCGTCCCGGGACGGCCGCACCGCCCACATTAAATACCGGAGGGGGGAGCCGGCCAACCACCTCGACAAGCGGCACGCGGGACGCGGCTCCGCATTCATGTGCCCGCGCCGATTCGCGTTCCCGATGGGACGCCTGACAGCAGCCCACTCTCCCACGATCGACGCCGAATATCCGATCGTCTGACGTCGTATCGTCCGGCGCCCGATCTTCTGACACCGACGTAACGTCTGACGACGACAAGACGTGGCGTCTGACACCTGATGCCGACGTGACTTCTGACATCGACTAGACGTCCGGATCGCTTGGCATTTGTGAGGCGTCTGACATCGGATCAGCCGGCGGTACGGTCGGATCTACGCATGCGACAAATCCACTCCCAGTCGTCCGGAATTGCTATCCGAATGAAAGCATCGGCCAGCTCACCACCCGACTTAGGAGTGGAAGGGGGGCAACTGTTGGGGGGCACCCACCGACCGACCGACCGACTGTCGGAGGGCCCGACCGACTGGCGGCCCGACCGACCGACTGGCGGCCCGACCGACTGGCGGCTCGACCCTCCCCGACGGACGACTCCGACTGGCCGACAGACTGACCGATCGTCGGTCGGGACGACCGGCCGACGGATGCCATCAGCGGCTAACTACCGGCCATTCAACGGTCCATTGCCGACCGGGGGTATGTCGGGCGTATCCATCCCGACCGACTGAACCCAGAGGTCTGGTAGCCGACTCACATGAAACTCGCCGACCGACGGAGGAATCCGACGCCACTCTGCTGGCCACCGACCTAGGGTCGGCCGACTCCTCCAATCGCCGTACAGCCGCCAGACCTTGTCAGCTCTGACACGGACATGCGGCGCAGTTACCTAAGGGCATTGTCCAGCCGAGAGCATGGTCAACCCTGGTGATTGGACGGCCACACGGCGACATGACGTTTTCACGGCGACTCTGACAGTCCACAGTGAGTTGACAGTTCCTCACTTGTCCGCGCCATTAATGACGGCGCCATACCGTGCTCCACTATATAAACCGGGGAAGGCAATAGTGCAAAGGATCGATCCGCCCGTCTCTCCCACAAACGCAGGCTCGCTCCTCTCTCTCTCTTTCTCTCAGAGCTCTCCGTCTATATTTCACTGTTGCCCAGTCACCTCTCTGACTTGACCGTCGGAGGGTTCCCGCCGGAGCCGCCTCCGGTCAGTGGACTTCTCGTTTTTGCAGGTGCACGAGCACGCTCCCCGGCGGTCAGACGACGAGGCGATTGGCCGCAACAATAAATCTATCACAAATTTTGTACTTACGGTAGTTTGTCTTGTGGCCAATTTAACTTTGAGATAAAATACCGTAAACTTTAAAAGGTAATTTGACTTGTAAATTTTGATGAGTTTACAGCAATTTAAGTACTAGAATAAGGGCTCCTTTCTGGATTTACTTACGTCCGGTTGTAGCCTTGTAGGTATCCAAGCGCACTCGAAATTTGCCTCTCAATTCACATGAAAGTTTCTACGAAATTTCCTACAAGATAGCTTATTGGCCGAGAGGATTTTGTGCCAGCTGTAAAGCGTGGCACGGGCTACAACAATGTGTCTGATCACCAGATTCATTAGAAGATAACTCTTCACTTTCGTAGTTGGTGGGTAACAAAGTGAGATGTTAGATAAAATACAAAGTGACTGGTATGGAAAATGACTTTTTTTGATCATATTAATGATGGGAAAGCAATAGTGGTATCGAACTGTGCCATATTGTCGGTGTTCAATCTACTGGGGCCCAACTTTTTGTCCTTTTCTTTAAAATGTTTCACTAGGATGGCTATCATTTGATTTGGGGAGACCGGCATGTTGGCTTTATTCGTGCTCTAATTAACCCAATTGAATAGTCTTTAGACAATTTTCTTTTTAAATTTCTTTATTATCATGATAATCATATATATCTAGCTTTTTAGTAACATCTTTTTACACGTATATTGATGATCTCATGATGACGCGGGATGTGTAGACGTCATCATAATGAATAATTATTATGCATCCATGAGAGGAGACGAAGAGCAGGAATAAAAAAAACTGCACTTATCTCAATCAATTATTTATTATATATTTTTTATGAAAACTAGCAGTTTATGAACATTCTGATGTTATAGATCAAAGATAATAAAATGCATTCTCAGAAGCCAATGATCGTATTTTACAATATTTGTTTGTTTCTTTGTTTCGTACTTTTGATCTTTTTAAACCACCTTATTTGTTGTATTTGTACACACAATATAACCATGGATAAACAAAAAAATTTCCTTCTTATCAGCTCAACAATCCCTTTATTTGATTTTATTTTTCTCCTTGTCGCAACAATTTTATTCACTCTCTCTTTTTGGGAAATTTTATTCGCACCTGTCCCGAAACTAAAATAAATGATAGAAATAGAAAGTTTTTATTTTTTCAGGAGACGAAATATATGCAGCCTTTTGTGCAACAAACAAGCGCATCTGAGAGGTACTTAACATCAAAACGTTTTTGGCCTCTGCACGTGCTTTTGACAGCCCGGGAAAGATACAACCCGAACGCTTCATTAGGAACACCGGCGGTGACGGGAACGCGGAGCCCAATATGGCCGCAGGACCCAGGGTCCCGGACTCCTGCGAACCCGACCATCGTCTCTCTCTCTCTCTCTCTCTCTCTCTCTCTCTCTCTCGCCCCGCACCTTCTCTGCCCATCGTCCGGTCTTGGTCCAGGACTTCCTGGAATATGGACGGCATGGAAGGTCTCGACGGTGGAGGAGCCCCAGAGGCCCCTGCCTTCCCTCCGGCGGCCGCTGCCGGGCCACCGCCGAAGATGCTGGCCTTTCAAGGGGCCACCATGGCCTCGTTGGCGATCAGCGCGTTGGTGAATCCACCAAAGAACCTCTCAGGTAATCAGCTCTTATCTACGGCCTACTACCTTGCTGACTTCGTCCTCTTCCTATTTGGGGTCGGTCTGATAGTCCTGAGCGTTGCCGGCCGTCGCCGGGAATACTGATAACCGGGCCATCAATACGAAAGCTGCGATGCGGGGGACCATTGCAGCTCTTCTACTTTTACTGGCTGTAGGCGCGCTTGTGAATCCAAATATGGGCTTCTGATCCTCGATGGCTAGGCTGTGTTGGATGGATATATATGTTGTTATATATATATATATTGACGGTTTTTAGAGAAATAATTACCATCTTAAGAAGGTATGCGCCTGTGATTGTGTGTTATTGACTGTTATAAATAGAATTTATGGAAACTTCTTGTTCCATACCTTCTGCACTCATCTAAAATTTATAGATTCCACCGGCTTATTTCCTTTTTTTACTTAATCATATCTGACGAAGAATACAGTCGCTAAATCGCCGATGAAAACTTTTCTCCATCGGATCCGTTTGTGGAAATATTTGAACCCCTGTGTTTCCGTCCAGTTCCCAAATCCGGCTCCCTCTCTCGCTCGTGCCTTGCTAGAAATCTCTGCACGGAGAGTGGAGCCACCGGAGCCTCTGCCGTCGGCGAACAGGACGACGGGAGAGGAGATAGGAACGACGGGACGGCCGCCCCTCTCCAGCGTTGACTCTTCCCATCTTTGGTTCATATTTTATTTGGCCTGCCAAAGTCCCCAAGTCCATTTATCCCAAATAATCCACGAGAAACTCAAATTCCTCTTCCTTTCTTCTCCTACCAATGGGCCTGGGCGGGTGGTACAGAGACCGGACCATCAGCCGCGGTTCTTCCGCCACCGCCCCCACCTCTGGCGGGCGGGGTCTTCGCCGTCAAGTCTGCTGAGGTCCTCTTTCTTTTGTTTGTTTTATATATATATATATATATATATATATATATATATATATATATATTTTTTTTTTTTTTTTTTTTTTTTTTTTTTTTTTTTTGACTGTATTTCTTCTCCTACGTACCCATGGGCCTGGGCGAGTGGTACAGAGGCTGGACTATCGACTGCAGCTTTGCCGCCACCGCCCGCACCTTTGCGGTCAAGTCGGCTGAGGTTTTTGTCTCTTGCGTCTTTTTTTTTTTCTTCTTTGATTCTCCCTCTCGTGGCATTCAACGTAGGGCTAGGGGATGTTCAAAAGTTTTCATCCGCCATATCCGTCAATGACGTGATTGAGCTGGTCCAAAAATAACGACCTCAGCCAATAATGTCTGTGCCCCTCTCTCCGATCCTTATTTTGTTTATGGAACCAGATTTGTTAGTTTAAGAAGTAATATTGATTACAGGGTGAAGGAGAGGTTTGGAATGGATAGAGAGATAAAAATAAAGTGAAGTACAATCAGAAATTTGCAATTGTTTTGAAAGAAAGATCCCCCATGCTGTTGTGACGAGAGCTTCAATAACAATCAGCAGACGAGATACAGATTGGCTGGCTTATTCTAAATTTTTGTTGATATCAAAGTGAAGACAGCCACTAGTTCATTATCTCTGCATAGCACTGGCGAGTCATTGAAAGGAAGAAGATTTGATAAGATTAATCGTAGCATTGCGTTCCTTCCAATTTCCATGGACCCTGCCAACTACCGTTTATAGATTTTTAAGATTTCAAATAATAAATAATGTATCTGTAAACTATTATTTCTTTTTTTGTACTTTTCTTCTCCTCTCTTTTCGGAAAAGTCGTCGATGATGCGTGCCAGGGGCAAAGGCAACGCTAATGTGTGGCTGATTTCATTTATCGAGCGATGGACCATCATAGGTACCAGATTGGCTGCGTGTATGGTTCTGGTGGCGCAATTCAATTTAGGTAATAATTTTCCGATCAAATAGAAAGTTTATTTTTCTACCAAAAAAAATAGAAAGTTTATTTTAGAAAAAAGAACAAATAAAAATACACTAGTATGAGTTTCAGATTAAGCTTTGTTTCCACGGTGACATATCAAGTGCCACGTGGCTCCATGACTTCCTCTGCAAGAATCTAATCCATGATGTGTACGGCCCGTGTTAGCGACGGCGACCAACAGCCCTGCGACCTCCATGTACCGCAAAGGATCCCAAACACGTGGGGCAAAGGCGGCAGCCGTCATGCCAAACATAGTGGCGACATATTGGGTCCCACAAAAGTCACATCACAAATATTAATTTTCTTATTAAATAATAAATACGTAGAAATTTATTATTTAATAAATAGTTCAGAGGTGTTCGAAACTCACATGGTACATGGTCCATGATGATTGGCCAAATCACCAAAGAAATGTTAAATGATGATGACGAAAATAATAAGACAAAAATATGTAGCTTTGTCATTTGATTCGCTGAGGCACATGACATTAACCTCCCAAATAACCATCACTTGTGCCGTATTCTATTTTATAACTTAAATAACGAGTTATACCCTTTTGCTTAGATTGCGGAGGACCGCTATCCGCGGAGCATAAGTATGCAAAAATATATAGAGATAGGAAAAAAAAAAAGGAACTATAATAATATATGATAAAATATAATGTTTCTTTTCTTATCATCAGAGAGCTTTGGATTGTCCGATGAGATTGGTAGAAGTCCTGCTATAACGCACAAACATGAGCACTTGTCAAGGCTCACTCAAATGAATTCAACAATTTTTTCACCAAATTTAAATATAATACAATACAGAGAGCAACTAGAGGCTACAGATTCCAGGAAGGCTTTGGGTTCGAGAGGGAAGAGACTTAGTATGGTGATTATATTTCATGTTTGAAATATGGTCTCGAAAACCGGTGGATCTTCCAATAGAGGAACACAATCAAAGCCTCCATATTATCATCAATTAGTCAACTTATTTCTCTTTGGTTTTCTGCTTCTTCTGATGTACATAGTTCTACTTATTTTAATAATATTTGGTGGCTAATGGAGTCTAAGTTCCTTGGCTTCCTTAAAAGGGGAGCCAAGATATGGAATTTGAAGGCGATCGATTGTATCTTTGTTCTAATCCTTTCTTGAAAGGTCAAGTAGTGCCGGACCGGCTCGAGAGAGAAATGTGTGAAATAGAGTGAGCCACGTGTCTATTAAAAAAGACGTTCCTCATTCATATTTCATGATCCAGACTTCCAATTCTCAAAAAAAAATAAAATAAAACAAAATAAAATAAAATTATAAAGCGCTTCCAAGAAGCTGTCTGTATCGGAAGTATCGGAATATCATAGTGCTAGCACCCACTCTAGAAGCCGTCGCGTTTTCCCACCTCCACTGTTGCACTTGACCTGATCAAATAGCCTTCAAAAAATTTTTGTCAAAACTTTTATGATTTTTTTATTTACCAATACTTTTTGCAATCAGCATTGCAGAGAATTTGCACTCCTTCGGATTAATTTGTTTGGATGTGTAGATCCAAAATCTTATGAGATTCATGAATTAGACTAAGATATTTATCTAAATCAAATTGAATTAAGTCTATATTTATAAGAACCTAGAGAACTGTTAAAATTTTTGGATATTTATAAAGATAAATCTAATCTAATCTGATTTAGCTGATTGTGTTAGTCCAATTTATAAATTCAATGAGATTTTAGATTAAGATATCCAAACACATCCTTTAATATTAGGATATCCATATCCCAAGTTGCTATTGATGATCTCATGCATTGTGTGGCCCTTATCATGAGGGACAATCACGTATCTAACACTACATGTAACACGGAGCAGAGTGCGGGCACAAAAAACTACTCTTTATCTCAGTCAGTTGCCCAGGAGGATCTTAATACACTCATATATATTGAGATCCAAAAGCTGAACTGCGATATAAAAATACCCTAATAATACCAGCAAGGCAGTTATATAAAAGGCTTTTGTGTGCATTATAATACCCTAATATATAATATTCCTTCAACTCATTCATCAATTGATTCCCGCATGTGGGCACCCTGCTTCGGAGTTTGGGACCAGCTTCATTTGGTTTTCCTTCCACTTGCACAGCTTCATTTCATTTCTGACTAGTTTCGTTATTGAATGCGGCGAAGAAGGAAAAGTACTCTTCCATGGGTCCTGGTCCCGCGCTGATCAACACCGTATTGGTCAGTTGCTCTTGAAGAAGAAAAGCTCTTCCGTTTATGTGGTCCCGGCAGCCCGAATCTATTGCGCCTCCAGGTCAACACCCTGTCACCATCCCACCCATCCGGCAGGAGAGTGGCCAACAATGAAACCGCGTCACCTTTTGTTTAAAGAACAGACGGAACAAATATGAGAGAGAGAGAGAGAGAGAGAGAAACCCCATATCTGTTACCCCTAAAAAATCTTCTTTCTAGATTTGTGCTGGTCCAAGACAGTGTAAATACGAGCTCTCATCCCATAATAACAATTCTCATCATGATTTATCTTTTTCTTGACCATCTCTTTCTATTTTTTGATCATCCGCTTCGCGAATTCTTCTTCGAAAATGGGGCAAAATTGTTGCAGCTCATTCTATTTAGCCAATGGAACAAAAATGACAATAAGGGATTTCTTGAATGCCATATCATTTTTTTTTTTTATTTCAAAAGGCTGCCATATTAGTTGTAAATAATTATTTTTTATTTATTTTCTGTTATATCGTTTCATGAAGGCTAAAATGAGGGCTTAATTGGGACTAAAAGAGAACCTAAGGGATTATTTGATTGCTACAATTAAAACTAAAAGACTAATGTGGAACCTAGACTAAATTAGAGGGACTAATATGGGGTTTATCTAAAAAAATAAAAAAAATGCATTGTTATCTATGTTTATTTGAAAATTTTAAATAAAAAATTAATTTATTATTTTGAATGAAAAAAAATTATTTTTTTAAATGATGTGTTGATTTATTATTGGATAATGTAAGGTATATACGGTGGAAACGGAGATAAAAAGAGATGAAGGACTGTTTATGTTCCAACATCCCTCGGCATGCCTCGCCACGAATATTCTTTTGTAGTTCCGGTAGCTTCTACTTACACGCATCATCCAGTAGACACGTGGATGCACGCCATAGGGTGGACGGCGGTCACGATGCATGGCACGTGCCCGTCGTGCGCGTTGTTTGGTGGGCACTCTGCGGCACGTGCGCCGTGGTTATATAACGGGCCGGCCTCTCACTTCCTTCGACCTTCATCGTTCGGTTTTGGTCGACGACTAAACCGAACATGGACGGCGTCGATGGTATTGATGGCGGAGGAGCCAACGGCGGTGTGGCGGAGGCCCCCGCCTTCGATCTAGAGGCCCCAGCTCCGGTGGCCGCTGCTGGGCCACTGCCGAAGATGTTGGCCTTCGAAGGGTTTACCGTGACATCGTTGGCGATGGGCGCCTTAGTGAGGCCACCAAAGAAGCTCTCAGCTCATAAGCTCCTACCTGCGGCCTACTACCTTGATGACTTCGTCCTCTTCCTATTTGGGGTCGGTCAGATGGTTCTGAGCGTGGCCGTCTCCGGGAATCGTGTTAACGGGAACATCGCGAAAGCTGTGATGTGGGGGACCCTTGCGCCTCTTCTGCTACTTCTGGCTCTAGGTGCGCTTGCAAATCCAAACATAGGCTTCTGATCCTCCTTGGCTAGGTGGTATTGGGTTGGCTAGGTTGTGTAGGGTGCATATGTTTTTTTTTGTTTTTTATGTTTTATTGGATGGATATGTTGTGGGGGGTTTTCCTTCTCTTCTGTACACTTTCTTTCTTTCTTGTACTTTTTTTTTTTTTTTTTTGTGAGTTATTTACTGTTATAAATAGAATTAATGGAAAGTTCGTGTTACATAGCTTTTGTATCTAAGATTTATAGATTTTCACCTGCATGTTTCCATTTTTAACTTGATCACGTCTGACGAAGAATACAGTCCCTTCTATGATCTCTCTCTTTCATCTTCTCCGAGAACAGATGAGAAAAATCGCCGATGAAAGCTTTTCTCCATCGGATCCGTTTGTGGAAATATTTCAACCCCAGCGTTTGCGTCCGGTTCCCAAATCCGGCTCCCTCTCTCGCTCCTCCCTGTAGCTAGAAATCTCTGCACGCCGAGAGGGGCCACCGGAGCCTCTGCCGTCGGCCAACAGGACGACGGAAGAGGAGATAAGAACGACGGGACGGCCGCCCCTCTCTGGCGTGGCCTCTTCCCATCTTTAGTAGTTCATATTTTATTTGGACTGCCGAAATCCCCAAGTTCATTTATCCCAAGCAATCCACGAGAAACTCAAATTCCTCTTCCCTTCTCTTCCTTTCTTCTCCTACCAATGGACCTGGGCGAGTAGTACAGAGACCGGACCATCAGCCGCGGTTCTTCCGCCACCGCCCCCACCTCCGGCGGGGTCTTCGTTGTCGAGTCTACTGAGGTCCTCTTTCTTTTGTTTTTTATTTTTTATTTTTGTTTTTTTGTTTTTTTTTGTTTTTGACTCTCTCTCTTCTCCTACCCATGGGTCTGGGCGAGTGGTACAGAGGTTGGACTATCGGCCGCAGCTTTTCCGCCACCGCCCCACCTCCGGCGAGGTCTTCGCGGTCAAGTCGTCTGAGGTTTTTGTCTTTTGCTCTTTTTTTTTTTTTCCTTTCTTTGACCCTCTCTCTCTCTTGTGGAATTCAACGTACGGAAGGATGGTCAAAAGTTTTCATCCGCCATTTCCGTCAATGGCGTGGTTCAGCTGGTCCGAAGATGATGACCTCCTCCGCCAATAATTTTTCCTCAGCCCCTCTCTCCGATCCTAATTTTGTCTATGGAAAGGGGAGGCCGAAGCCACCCAGATTTATGTGGAATACAACCAGAAATTGTTTGCAAGATCCCCCATGCTGTTGAGACGAGAGCTTCAATAACAATCAGCAGAAGAACAATCACTACAGATTGTCTTTCTAACAAAAAAAAAAAAAAAAAAAATCACGACAGATTGGCTGCCTCATCCTAAATTTTTGTCCATATCAAAGTGAAGACAGCCACTAGTTCACTATCTCTGCGTAGCACCGACAGAGTCATTGAAAAGATTAAAAGGAAGAAGATTTGATAAGAATAATCGTAGCTAGCATTGGCTTCCTTCCAAACTCCACGGATCCTGCCAACTACCGTTTATAGATTTTTTAAGATTTGAAATAATAAATAATGTATCTATAAACTATTATTTCTTTTTTTTGTACTTTTCTTCTCGTCTCCATTCGGAAATTAAAGTCGCCGATGATGCGTGCGGAAGGCTCCAAAGTCCCACGTTAATATGTGGCTGATTTCATTTATCAGGCGATGGACTATCATAGGAACCAGATTGGCTGTGTCTATGATTGTGGTGGCGTAATTCAATTTAGATAATAATTTTCCGAAGTTTATTTTTAAAAAAAGAACAAATAAAAATACACTTGTATGAGTTTTAGATTAAGCTCTGTTTTTTCTAAAAAAAAAAAATCCCTTTCCACCGTTACAAATCAAGTGCCACGTGGCTCCAACACTTCGATCCGCATGATCTTTTCACAATTCGCGGCGGCGACCAACCGTCCCGCAACCAATAATTTCCCCAGGTTCCAAGGAGGATCCCAAACACGTGGGGCAAGGGCGGCCCCCGGCATGCCAAGCACACTGGCGACATAATGGGTCCGACAAGTCACACCAGAAATACTAATTTTCTTATTCCATTCTCACTATGAAGTCTCTTCCATCCGCCATCCTTCTCTTTCTCCTTTGAACCACTGTTACTTATTTTTAAGTAACGTATTTTGATGGTGTTAGATATAAAAAATCCCCAGCCAAAATTCGTATCAGAAGTGATCCTCCTAAAATTCTACCGACGTTCGATCTTGGACGACATCTTTTCGAATATCTCTGACGGCCGAGCTTCCACAATGTTCCCAAGTTCTGCCGACGGACAAACTCCCACAGCTTCTTCCACAAGTGTCGACTGAATTCCCTCGACGAACGAACTCCTGCCGCATCTCACGGACTTCTCCAGCGATAAGCTTTTTCGGTCGTCTATCAGGCTGCCCCAAGTACTCTCTGGATTCTACTATCGGCCGACCTCCTACAAAGGTCAACCGTTCTCCGGACCCCTTCCGGATCTTTTCCAACAGGACTCGATCGACTCCAATCCGAATTTCTTCCAGAACTACGTCAGTTCGTCAGTGGCCGAACTTTTCCAACAGCAGATCTCCACAACGGACGGGCTCCATCCAAGTTTCTATGGCGGTCGACCGCCTTCTGGGTTTCATCCGGGCTCCTACGGGAGCCGGACTTCTTCCCCGAACTTCTACTGCAGGTAGACTTCGTCCGAGCTCCTACGGGAGCCGGACTTCTTCCTCAAACTCCTACTGCAGGTAGACTTCGTCCGAGCTCCTACGGAAGTCGGACTTCAGTCCTGAACTCCCATTGCAGGTACACCTCATCCGAATTCTTACAAGGGCCGGACTGCGAGCCTCCACCACAAGCGATCTACACCGAGCTTCTGCTACAAGCGATCTACTCCGAGCTACTACTACAAGCGGTCTACTTCAAATTTCTACTACGAGCGGTCCGCACTGGATTTCTACTACTCCGATCGGACTTCTGTAGCGGACAGATTCCGGACGAACTCCTACAACGCACGGGCCCCAGCAGCTGAACCCCTCTAGCAGAAAGCCCCTGACCGAGCTTCTACAGCGGATGACCTACGCCTGCAATACTAGCGGCCTAGGCACCCAACGGTAGAAAGCTCGCCAGCAACATCCGAGCTCTTCTCAGGCGGAGAGCTACCCTTCTCCACCAAACACCCCAACCGAGCTTCGCCCGACAAGCCTGGACTCCCTGGCAGGCCACAGTAATGGCTGCGACTCTACTCCACTTCCTATAACGGATCCCGCATGGCTCCATCATTCTCTGGCAAGTCACGACAACGGACATCACTCCACTCTCCACAATAGGCTCCACGTGACAGGCCACGGCGATGGCCACGACTCCACTCCATTACCCTCCGTAACAAACTCCTCATGGCCCCGAATGGCCCACCACCAGACGGTTACAGACGTCGCTGTCAATCTGTTACGCCCTCCGCCTATAAAAAGGGATCCCCAAATATGTTATTCTCTAAGCTCTAATCTCTATCTAAAAACTCTGCTAAAATTTCTGTTCGAGCACTCCATTCTTGTTGAGGCAGAGAACTGACTTGAGCGTCGGAGGGTCTTATCGGAGCACCCCCACCTCCGGTTTAGACTTTCTTTGCAGGTCCCGACGGCGACCGCGACTCCCTCGACTCCAGCTTCTCCGACGCCGGTGGATTTTTGCACCAATAGGATTGGCGCTAGAGGAAGGGACTGTGTCTTCGCAGTACCCTTGTTCTTAAAGGAGCGCTCAACGGGACCATCTCTGATCATCTTCTCCGACATCTCCTCCTTTGGTTGCCTACCTGTTCTCCACCTGATGCCTCCCCGAAGGGCATCCACTAGGCGGTCAACGACCTCCACGGCCAGATCTCAGCGAGCTCCGCAAGCCCCGGCTTCATCTCCGGTCTCCCTGGCTCCTCCTCCTCCAGCGACGGCAGTCGGTATGGAACAGTTTGACCTGCTGGTTCAACAGGTCAGAGGCCTCACCGAAGCAGTGCAGGCCATGCAGCAGCAGCCGCAACAGCCGCAGGCATCGGTGCGGCTGGAAAGAGCGTCGTCGGAGTTTCAGAATCCGACGATCGGGCGGGCCACATGGGCCAGCCGCCCTGTCTTTCCCAGAAAAGAAAAATAGAAAGCGAAGAGTCCTCCATCCGATCATGATTCAACCCCCGGAGAGTCCCTGCCTCCACTCCACTAGAAGACCCTCGAGGCCCGCAATCAAGAGGACCTCTTGGATCAGAGATTCCAGGAGATGAACCGGCGGATCAAAGAGCTCCGCCGCGCTCCCACTGCTTACGGTGAGGACATCTGCACTGACCCTCCTTTCTCTCAAATGATCATGTAGGAACCCATCCCGCCGAACTTCAAGCTCCCCCAATTCGAGAGCTACGACGGGACCTCGGACTCGGTCGACCACCTGGAGGCCTTCCGGACTATGATGCTGCTCTATGGCACGCCAGATGCCATCTTATGTCGAGCTTTCCCGTCTACCTTGAAGGGAGCAGCCAAGAATTAGTACTCGACATTGAAGCCGAGTACAATCTTCTCCTTTGACCAAATGTGTCACCAGTTCGTGGCTCATTTCGTCAGCAGCCGGCATCTCCGGTGAGGTTCGAAGTCCCTCATCAACATCAAGCAAAAGGAGGGAGAATCCATCCGAGCTTACGTCAACCGCTTCAACGCTGCCGCCCTGGAGGTCCAGAACCTAGACCAGTCGGTTGCAATGGCCGCCTTAAAGAGCGGCCTTCAAAAGAATGACCTCCTCTTCTCTCTAGAAAAGAAGTATCCCAGAGATTTTGCCGATCTACTGGCTCGGGCCGAAGGATATGCCCGAACGGAGGAAGCCTTCAAGCTGAAGGACGAGGAAGCTGCGAAGGAGCGGCAGGCGGGCGACTCCAGCAAGCCCGCAGTTGAAAGAGGGCCGAGTGAAGCTCGGCCACGTTCTTGAACTCCTCCCGGGCACAAGCATGCCCAAACTCCTCCCCGAGCACGCAGGTAGAGAAGCCCGGACCGCAGAGTTCGGCGAGGCTCTCCCCCAGGAAGATTCCGCAGCAATGCCCCCCTCAACACATCGAAAACCCAGGTGCTGATAGAGGTCAGGGAGCAGCTCCCAAGGCCAGAAAGGATGCGCACACACCTCGGGAAGCGCAATCCTAACAAGTTCTGCCTCTACCATCGCGACTACGGCCACGACACAGAAGAATGCATTCAACTCCGAGATGAGATCGAGGAGCTCATCAGACGAGGTCGGCTTGACAGGTTCATTCGACGCTGGCCTGAGGGTAGAGAGGATCGGCCAAGGGCCCTGCCACAACCTGAGCCACCGAGGAGGGAAGAGCAGTCCGGAGATTGGCCTCCAATTGGGATCATCAACTCCATCTCTGGAGGACCTCGACGGGGAGCAGACCTTCTACGACCATGAGATTTGAAAAACCTGTAAATGTATTACTAACGACCTTGCCTTAAATCAAGATTTCTTTCAGATTTGCATATCTTTCCCTTTTGGCATGGATCCGTATCGACAGGGGATAACCCCTTCAGACAACAAAAACTAAGCCATGTTAGGAACAGGAGGAGAACCATACTCTAACATGAGCAAAGTTGAAAGTCCGGTTATTTTAAGATCGGACGGAGGGAGAGGCCCATATAATGGCCCTTATGTGCCCCCACAACCCTGTTAGGGACAGGAGGAGAACCTCACCCTAGCATGAGCAAAGTTGAAAGTATGGTTATTTTAAGACCGGTCGGGGGGAGAGGCCCATATAACGGCCCTTATGTGCCCCCATAGCCCTGTTAGGGACAGGAGGAGAACCTCGCCCTGACATGAGCAAAGTCGAAGGTCCGGTTCTCCTTAGACCGGATGGGGGGAGAGGCCCTACAACGCCCTTATGTGCCCCCACAGCCCTGTTAGGGACAGGAGGAGAACCTCGCCCTAACATGAGCAAAGTCGAAGGCCCGGTTCTCCTTAGACCGGATGGGGGGAGAGGCCCCACAACGCCCTTATGTGCCCCCACAGCCCTGTTAGGGATAGGAGGAGAACCTCGCCCTAACATGAGCAAAGTCGAAGGCCTGATTCTCCTTAGACCGGATGGGGGGAAAGGCCCTACAATGCCCTTATGTGCCCCCACAGCCCTGTTAGGGACAGGAGGAGAACCTCACCCTAACATGAGTAAAGTCGAAGGCCCGGTTCTCCTTAGACCAGATAGGGAGAGAGGCCCCACAACGCCCTTATGTTCCCCCACAGCCCTGTTAGGGACAGGAGGAGAACTTCGCCCTAATATAAGCAAAGTCGAAGGCCCGGTTCTCCTTAGACCGGATGGGGGGAGAGGCCCTACGACGCCCTTATGTGCCCCCACAGCCTTGTTAGGAACAGGAGGAGAATCTCGTCCTAACTTGAGCTGAACTCGACTACATCAAGAATAGGAGGAGAACCTCGTCCTGACACCAACTAAGATCCGATCATTCAAGACCAGATAAGAAAAAGAAAACCTTCTCAATGGCCCCTCCGCGCTCCCGCGACCCCGCTAAGAGCAGGGGGAAAATCCTCACTCGAGAAAAGAAAAAGAAAGAGGGAAGTTAAAAAGGAAAGCGATGAACTACACCATCGATAAATGAAAAATAAATTACGTCAAAGATACAGGAGATCTCGTCTCAGCGAGGATAGGGATTCTTATCAAAAATCCCCATTCTCCAAGAGGGCTCTCAACACATGCCTGGGATAAGATGGCTTCCTCAAGGGGATGAGAAGTTCAAACCCCCGAGCTCGAACTCCGAAAGGAAGCGTCAAACTCGAGTGGCCCCGGATAAATCCGTGGCTATAAACAAAAGGATAGGTCAATGCGACGACGATTGGGTATCTTCGAATGACATCGATATCGAGCAAGACAAAAATCAAAAGAAATTCGGCAAACGACAACTCAATACACGAGTAGAAGAGGTAATAAAAAATTTTCTTTTCATTTCATTAACTAAGTATGCATTACAAAATCCTTAAGACCGAAAAAGAAAGATGACAAGAAAAGCAAGCCAACGAGGCGACGACCAAGAACCTTCAGACAACATCGACATCAAATGAGATAAAATAATAATAATAATAATAATAAATAAATAAATAAAAGAAGTCCGACAGACGATAATTCAATACGACGGAGGGACAAGGTAACAAAAAATCTCTTTTTCATTTCGTTAACAAGGTATACGTTACAGAGCCCAGAAGGCCCAAAAAAAAGAAAAATGACAAGAACAGAAAAAGAGGACACATAGAAGGACGGAAGGCAAAAAGAGCCCTAAGGAGGCCCAGCTTCTTCCGACTTTGAACTTTCGGCTTCGACCCTCATCAGGGAGTGCCTTAAGCTTTCGACTTCTTCCAATTCTTTCTCCCTCATTAGCTTCTCCATATACCTCCGATGAAATCATTGGCTTTCGTTCTCCACCTCTTGGAGCCTTTTTCTCAGGACCTCGGATTCCGCCTCCGCATCCTTGACCGCCTGCTGCTCGTATACCAGCTGAATCTTCAACTGCTGCAGCTCGGCCTTCCCCTCCCCAAGAGCGATGGATAGCTCTTCTATGGTTCCTCTTAGGGATTGGAGTTCGTCGGGGTCCCGAACAGGGACGAACTGGGCTCCTTCAGATAACTGCCTTTGAAGGCGGGCAATCTCGTCGGTCGCCATCCTGAGCTTCCTCCTGTAGTCGTCCACCTACTTGCACCAGCCGGCCCAGTATGCATTGTAGTTCGCCTCGGCATCCTGGAGCTGCTGCTGAAGGTCAGAGAACTTCTTCGACCATTCTCGATCGTGGTCGGCCTGAGTCGAAAGCTAGGATGAGCTTCCTTCCAGCTGGCCGATCTTCTCCCGTGCAGCCGACAGCTTCGCCCCAAGAGAGCTAATCTTGGAAGCCTGAGCCCAAGATCGATCGCTGGTGCGCTTCTTATGTTCCTCGAGCTCCTTCTCGAAGTTCGTCTTCCTCCGGCTGTAATCCATGATCCCTTTCATGTGGAGGTTTCGAAAGTAGGTGGCCTCCGCAGTGGCCTTTGAGTGGCTCTCCCTCAGCCTGCGAAGCTCGTCCTCCATCTCCCTCGACTTTTCTGTTAAATGACAGACTTTCTTCCTCAGATGTCGGATCATGGACCTCAGCAGAACTCCCTGTGGCAAGGGAAACGCTTCGGCAGGGCACTACCATCGAGAGACAAAAGCGTCAAGGCGCGGCTCATTGTAGAAAAGAAAAAAGAAAAGAGAAGAGAAGTTCCCCATAAGGAGGAGCCCAATTTTATTGATTGAATGTCTCTTAAAGATAAAAAGGAAAAGAAAAATCACAGTAAAAGAAAAATACAAAGTCAGAGGTCTCAGACCTCTGAAGCAGGAGTTGGGGAGCCCGGTGTTCTTGGAAGGAGGGCTGCGGTGGCAGCGGCAGTAAACTCGAGTTTTGGTCAGCCTGGCCTGAGGTCCATCACCCTCCTCCATCATCCTCCTTTCACCTCCTCTTTTCCTTCCTCTTTTCTTCCGCATTCCATATTTTTTTAAATAAAAAAAAAAAGTTCTGGACCTGGCTTTGAAGCCCGAGTAAGTACCAAGCTTTGTTGGGCTCAAATCTAGCTACTCTTAGTTATATCTTGGGCCGAATCCAACCCAGCTACCCCGATGAAGGTGTCTAATATCAAATATCCAAAGGTGATAAAGAATACAAGTATCCCCGAGGCTGGCCATTATTAATACGATGGACAGTATACGAGAGATGTCTCCACCATCTAGAAACATCCCTCAAAGCTGATCCTAATGGTTAAGCAAACATACTTAACCACGGTGAAATGAACCAAACGAGCAATATTGTTAGACCTACGGGAGATTGCACGTTTGTTATGCGGGTAGCCCGTGAATCAATACTGCAATGTTATATTTGTTGATTTATGCTTTTTTTACTTACAATTTTTTGAAAGGAAAGTTGATTTCTTCCGAAGACATTGAACCCATGTGATCCAATTTAAAATTTATTTACTTTTTTTAACTTTGAGATTCAATGGACCAGGCTCTGTCAAGTGAAGTCTAACTCTTGGTTTATTTCTTCACTGAACTTTGCTTGAGTTGCTTCCAAACAACTGTTTGATAGTTCTAGTCCATAGTCCACGAATCTTGGTTAATTTTTTGTCCTATTTATTTTACCTAGAATAAGTTTGTTTTAGCCTCTTACTTAGCCACATCTTGAACAAAGAACACAGACTAAGAAAGCTTAAGTTCCTTACGCTCCTTAAATGGATTTAAAATTGGATTTTCACTCCAAGTAGTCTTGGACCTTCAAATTTTGATCTAGTTTTAACTTTTAGCTGGCATTTGGTATGGTGTAATCATCCCAAGATCAAAAGTGATATGGATGGAGATAAGGAGATTATTATGTTTAGTTGCATCATGATGATCCTACGTGGGGCAAGGGCGGCCAAGCACACTGGCGACATAATGGGTCCGACAAGTCACATCAGAAATACTAATTTTCTTATTCCATTCTCACTTTGAAGTCTCTTCCATCCGCCACCCTTCTCTTTCTCCTTTGAACCACTGTTACTTCTTTTAAGTAATGTATTTTGATGGTATTAATCAAAAAAAACTTTGAATTTTAGTTAGTAGAGTTACTTTCTTTAAAGTTATGCATTTTGATGTCAGATGGGAGAATGATGTCTGCATTCGGAGGACAGAATGAATATGGAAAACTTGCCTGTACTCGGTGACATGATCTGAGAGGCACCATTTTCTTTCATGCTTAGATATGTTTTCGTCTGAGTCTAAACTGTTGATGTACCAAGGATTGCATGAAGTATACAAGGCTTAAAAAATCAAAAAATTGCTTGATTGAGAAACTTGTAGGTGAAGAATATTGCTACTATGGCTTCAGTTTGCATATTAAGAAATGAAAACATGGTTCTTTCTATTCAAACAAGAGAAACTTAGGAGAAAAGGCTGTCGCACGTCTTATATTCAGGATCAAAATTAGGAGGTTAAGCAATTCATTACAAAAGCTTGCAACTTGACACATGATTTGCAATGATATCAACAATGTATTATCTTCTTAAATCTTGAATTCTTGTGCATCCTTGGATAATTAAAAAAAATTAATATCGAAAAAAAATTGCCGGTTGGTCAAAACAATGAAAGATCAGGGATGGAAAAAGGAGAGGGAGGGTGTTCGTATTTTCTAGTAGGTTTTATAAAAGATTCGACGCACAAGACAGGAGAAGAGTGTCCCATTGAGGCTCAACTGCTCACCAAACAATTCATTATGGATCTCTCCCATCAGCTTTATAATTTTGACCAACTTTGAAGATAACCCTGGAACACTATACCCCAACATCAGTCACAAATACACATTAGTGTTTGGAGGTTGGGCTGGTAGGTGAAGGAATACTTATGACAAGCTAGAGCTTGGTTTAAAATTAAATATACTAGCTCAAATTGACTTGGCCCTAGTATAGAACGAGTCAATCTCTAGTTGGAAAACTCAAGATGAGGAAGGATGCACCGTTTGGAGGGGCCCCACCATGAGATTAACATCAATCGACCATGGTGATGCAACATGCTGGGCCACCGCTCCCGTCCGCCGTACCTACTACGGCAAACCACGAAAGAATTTTGTAATTCCATGCATGAGTTTTTAATGTCTAAATTAGGGAGGAAGCAACTTCTTTAAATGTTTATAATGTGTTAGATTATTAGACAAGTCTTTAAATAGAAAGCATTAACAAATGATTTGACATGTTTTAACAAAAAAAAAAAAAAATCAATCGGCATTGTTTCTTTTTTTATTTTCAAAAATAAAAAAAAAATATCATTATTCTTATGATTTTTTTTGTTTTTGAAAATAAGAGTACAATCTTTCTTAATGCAATTCTCTCCAAGTTATTTTTAAAAATATTTATATATTTAAAATATTTATATATTTTTAAAAATATTTATAATTTTTTAATTTTTTAAATAAAAATTAATATTTTGTTTATATTTTTAAAATATAAATAATATTTAATATTTAAAAAATATAAATACGATGATGATGATGATCTAGATAATGATAAGGATAACAAAGAAAGTCGATATGTCAACCATCATGATTTGTTGGTGGTGTGGTCAAGATGGTCACAATTATTGTGGTAGGTAACGATGATAATGGCAAAGATTAGCGGGACCACCGAATCAAACACAAAAAAGGATTGGATTGGTCAAAAGAGGATAAATTTTGCTACTCCAAACACTATTTTTCATGGAATCTTCAGAAAAGAAATGGGAATGGTGAGATGCAACTCGGATGCCCCCAAACTAGCCAGGCTCCAAAACAAGTGAGCATAGCAGAGATCAATGTCACTGGATATTCATTACTTGTCTGTACTTGTGGGGCTTTCATTGATGATATTTTCGATTTCCTAGTCAAGAGGAGGAATTATTGGTTCGACCTTGCTATAATTACTATAATCTAAAAGATTATCCGGGAGTTTAGTTGCGTGGGTAAGGTTCCCTTCTAGACGCAAAGAGAGAATTTTCTAGGCATTTGCATAGTCAACATTAATTGTCTGGGTTCATTTGTTTAAATAGCCAAATTTTAGCCTCTAGAACAAGGTGAAATCAATTAAATAAAATAAAGCTCAATATGTAAGGATATTAGACATATTAATATGTCCAAAAACCTATTTTAGGGATGCCTAAAGCACAAGATATATGAAATTAAAATAGCATTCCATCGACAAACATAACAGAAGAAAGAGAGTATATATGTCCTTTTAAGATACCTAGTACTAGCAAAGAAAGCCAAAGGAATCCTCAACTCCCATCCATTTATGCTCATGCTGTTCAAAGAAAATGATAGCAATGATCAAAATCTAACTAAACATTTGCCATCGTCTTTCAGACTTTCACTGACCACATTGGCCGCACATATACATATGTTAATATCCGAAGAAAATTAAAGAAGGTCAGCTACATGGTTTTAAAAACAAAGCAGTGCCCTTCATGCATAAAACAAGAGCTTTAGTGTCATTACCTATAGACTTCATATAAGGCTGCTCCTCCCGAATAATTATCTTTGATTGCGAGGATGAATTAGAGCTAGAAAATCTGACAGCTGATGGCACCTTTATGTGTCACCTTTGCCGCATCAAATAGCTTAGATGCATGGTCCCAAGTTGTTAAGAATAATATTCTACATGTATCTAGTTGAAAGAGTGGAAACAAATGATACACGGTGATTAAGCCACTTGATTTGAGCCTGACGCTAACAAGGTGCTTTTTGGTGACTTATCACATGCTTGTTAGTTTTACGTCACAAATTCCTGGCCCTGCGTCAGCAACCAATTTGAGGTCACCAAACTAGGCCTAAAATAAGTTAATGGGTCGACATATGGATAAAAACTTCCTCTTTGTCCAGATCAAGCGCATGATGATGATCAACGGTGTACAAAACCTGGTCTAAAATAACTTTCAGAGTTCACATGTGAATCAAAACCTAATTCTGTCCCCAACAAGTTTTGTAAGCACATGATCAGCATTCACTACCATTTAGGTGTGGCTTTGCCAAATTGCTGCTTATACCATGAAAAATTGAAGGGCTCGGTCAGATAAATTTGTTATCACTCCATTTAATTATTTTGCCATTAATCTAACGGAATGCTTTTAAGGTTTTAACTCTATAATTTATACATCTAAACATTCTATTTCTACTACATGGAAATTCCACAACTATGTATGACAGACAAGTAATTCCATGCTGACATTTCCCACTTGCGGTTTGACGGATGTAGCCACTGGATGAATGGATAAGTCCATGCATGAAGTACCATAGATTTCGTCATGAGCAGGGCATATGTGCTGAATTGTTTTCGTTGCTTGATGAGTGGTTCCCACTTGTTACTACTCGCCGAGTTTGGTGCCTTGAATTTGTCCACCCTTTTGGTCAGTCATTTACGACACCGCCACGTTTGGTGGTCCAGTGCTTTATTCCCAATCCCATGTCCACGGCAGAACAAAGGCATATTTTAGTTGGGAAGAGTTGAAACAAAAATGAATGACTTCAATTTCAGCCATTCATTTGTTTGAGAAGGGTTTTATTATAATTTTAATTTTTTTAAAAAATAAAAATATTTCAACCCTTCAAAATTTAATTTCAACCATTCTCTTATGTTCAAATTGCATGCTAATTCGAATTCTAATTTCAATCACGAACTAAACATATCAAAGAATATAATCATTTCATTTCTAATTTTAATCTATTTCGATTTTGACCTCGAACCAAATGAACCTTTAATTTATTTTATGAGAAATGAGGTGAGGATTAACAATAGGAGATAGAATAATTTATGGGATAAATAATGAGGTAAGACATTTCAGCCCCAAACCTTATGGAATAGATTTAAATTCTACAAAAAAGTTGATATTTATCCAGCAGCGACAAGAAGTGCTGCTTATGCCATGAAACTTGGAGGGTATGGTTACATAAATTAGTTCTCAAAAGCTTTAATTATTTTACCCTTAATCTATTGGAAAGTGTGTAAGGTTTCAACTCTATAATCTGTGTATCTAAACATTCTATTTTTACTGCATGGAAATTCCAGAGACGAGTAATTCCAGGCTTCCACAATTTCCCACTTTCAGTTTGACCGATGTGGCAAGGAGGTTCGCTGGTTCAATAGATAAGGATACCAATTGGCCATATTTAATACTATTTATTATATATATTTATGCATAAGATAAATTTGGACTGAGAGTCACATGACTCAAATCATCATCTGATTGATCCATGTTAAAAAAATCTGGCCTTGATTGAGTGTTGTTCTTCTTCAGCCCATCCATCTCTCTCTCAAATCAGAATAATGAATGGCGGGCTCCATGGATATATAACGAGGAATCTTCATCATTCTCGCAATATATGTCCATAAAACAGCAGAATAATTTCATAAAGAATAAAATTAATCGGAGGGGAGATCAAGCTTCCACCCACATGCAGATAATTTTCTTTGCCGACGCACATGAGAAAAAAATTTCAGAATAAACGTACGAAAACTAATATACTAATGATTAATTTTGTCTTCAAACTTTTTTTATTTATTAAGTAATCGTGGCAACTTTTTATTAAGTAGTTTTACTGAAGGCCTAGCTTTGTCTACGTGCACAGACGACAAATGTGGTCCAGCGAAGAAGGTTTTTGTCACAAGTCTGATGCACTGTCACGTGCTGTGCTCTAAGAAGATTCGGTTCCCACTTCCCACTTCGTCTACGTTGGATCACATCAAATCTCATCTTCTAGAAATTTATTATGTTTGAACGGAGTCAAAACGAGAAAAGATAAATGAGGCATAACAAATCGGGACTTTTTTTTGTTTCCTTTTCTTTTTGGTAGAATCGTCTTCAGCTTGTTTGGAGTTTAAAATAAGCTTGAATTACGTCCGGTAAAACAAAAGAATGACGAAGACGTGGTCCTCTATTAAAATTTCTTCGCTTGTTGGGGGACAAAAAGGCCAGTACCGCTTCCAATAGATGGCCCGTTGATCCTAAGAAGATTTCCCCGACTCATTTCTCAATCAAAATTTTGTTTTATTCTCATCTCCTAGACATTTCTGGTTAGGATTACGTTGAATGCGGTCAAAACGAGTGAAGATAAATGCAAAAAAAAAAAAAAAAAAAAAAAGCAAATTAATTATTTTGCTTCGATGGATACCTTAAACTTTCCCCAATTTTTTTGTAGCAGATACAATTTTATTACGCCTTAATGTAATTTTTTAGATTTTATCATAAATACTAGGGCTATTTTATGAATAGGCCTCAACTTATAGTAGGCCCAAATTTCTTTCTTTTCTTTTCTTTTCTTTTTTTTTTTGATTGAAAGGGAGGATAAAATCACCCGTCTCCCATTGATCGAGTCCAAGAATATGTGCTGCGGCCAAGAGGAATCAGCACGTAAAAGAGACAGTATTATGTTATGAGTGGGAGGAAAACAAAGTTTGAACGTGTGGAAACTAAGGAGATGATGACAAAATTCAGAGTTTGAAGGCCGCGCCTCTTTCTCTTCGTGTGAGCAAGTGGAGGCTGCCATCACCTATGAAGTGGACCCCACATATAGTGGAGAAGGGAGGGTGGACGGCACATCGTACCGAGCCTAACCCAATCTTTTAACAGCTACTCCCTCTTCTCTCAGTATGAGTGAAGTCAATCAGGGTAGGATGCAGCATCAATACAAAGATCGGAGACCACGTGCCTTTGAAAATTGTTGCACCGGCTTAAGAGTTAAGTTTCTTCTCTTCAGGACAAATAAGAGGCTCAAACAGTCTCACAAAGGGATTGGCAAGAGAATGGTCACCAAAATATATATATATCCTTCTAGAATAAGATATCAACAAAGCCACCTAGGCTAGATACATTCTGTCTGCCCTTTTTTTCCCTGTTATAATAAAAAATTTCCTTAATTATGATATATCCAAAAAAAAAAAAAACATGCACATTATGAACTCAAAAACATACCGTTTTATGCCATTCGCACCTTCATCATTTCATCTGCAGCATATATACCGTTTGGTCCAACTCTCATGGATGAGTGGCTAGAAGAAATTGATAATATCGCAGAAAGAAGGCTTATATTTTTGGCTCTATTAAGCACTTAATTTTCTTCGTGGACGTCGATCCCATCCATTATACAATATGCAAATGAAAAACTTACACAATAACCTCCTCAATATTTTCACCTCCTGACACTTAGACCCTCCATTCTCAAAAAAAAATAAATAAATAATTAGAGCCCTGAACTGCAAAAAAATCAAATAGCCTTCAACCACACCCCACTCACCCTCTCTATATATATGTCCTGGCCCCTGAACTTTATGCACCGTCTGTCCAAACTTGTTCTTCTTCTTCTTCGTCTTCCCCTCCTCCCATCCTAACCCACGCCTTTCCCTATAGACTTCCGTCAGTGATGATGCCTCTTGCCACCACCCCACCTCCCACCTCTCCTCCTCTCTAAGCAAAGACCTCTAACTGCTTCAACCAGTACCGCCTTCGATGGGTCAACCTTGGTGGCGGTGACCTTGCCAAGCCCCACCTCCTCCATCCCCTCCGCTTGAGCATCTCCTCACCAGAGACAACATGGAGACGGACGGTCTCGACGGCGCTGGAGGGGGAGAGAGGCTTCCCCGGATGCTCGCCTTCCACGGACTCTTCCTAGCAGCGCTAGCGTTGGTCCTCTGTACCTTCGACCCACCATCAAAAGGCCTCCCGGCCGCCTACTATTTTGCCTTCTTGCTGGTTCTCTTCTTCTCCAGCGTCGGACTTGTACTGCTGAGAGTGTGGATCTCCGACCGGGCACGCACCGCAGGGATTCGTGGTCATAATATTCGGATGTAGAAGATGAGATGTTTGGAAGGAACGAAGAGCTGAGCGAACGATCTTTTGCAAGTTCTAAGGGTATATGACAATTACAAAAATAGGAATTTCTTAAGATTTCATGTAAAATATTTAATTCACGGATTTGCCAAGATATGACAGTTTCTTGAAGCTTTTGGGTATTTATTAATGAAATGCGGTGCTTGTTTGTTTGTTGCAAGAGCTTTGATTTTGGGGTGATGCTTATTTGTAAGATCTTTTAATTTTATATTTATTAAGGCCCACCATCTTAACGAGCATAGTGAGAATTAAAAAAATAATAAAAAAACAAATCATCTGTGCCCCAGGGGAAGAACAAACTAAAATGCAGAAACAAAGCATATTCCAAATGGCATACCAAAAAAATGTCAGTTTTTTTAATTCTTGAAATGCCAGTACTCGCGGGACACGAACATCTTGCTAGGGGACGAAGAAGACCTGGAAGTAATTGTGTCTAATGTTAATGGGTTGTCGACGAATTGATATCTGAAATAATACATGCATGTAGATATTTTTTTTTTTCATCAAAAAAAAAAAAAATCCAAGTAGATGTAATATATGAGAGATTTTACTTAATTAGGTAGTGTTGGAAAGTTTGAATGCTTGTTATAAGAAGGCCATCATAGGAGCACTATTGTTTTGACGACTTTCTGAAGAAGGCAATCCGATTTTCATTTCATTTCATCTTATTTGCCTCATCTCTGTTTCATTTCTGGCTAAGATAATTCATTGTTTGAATGCGGTCCAAATATAGGACTATGTCTGTTGGAGAATACACACCGACCGACCGACCGACCGACGGCCGGAGGGACCGACCGACCGACCGACGGTCGGAGGGACCGACCGACCGACCGACGGCCGGAGCGACCGACCGACGGGCGCCATCATCGGCCAATTAACGGCCTACAACCGACTGAGGGTGTGTCGGTCGGGCATGCTTTTTCCGACCGACTGAACCTAGAAGTCTGATGGCCGACTCACGCAAGGCTCGCCGACCAACGGAGGGGCCCGACGCCACTCAGCTAGCCACCGACCTAGGGTCGGTCGGCTCCTCCGATCGCCGTACAGCCGCCAGGGCTTGTCAGTTCTGACAGCCGCATGTGGCACGGCCACCTAGGGGCATTGTCCCGCCGAGGACATTGTCAACCCTAGTGATTTGACAGTCCCACGGCGACATGACACTTTCACGGCGACTCTGACAGTCTACAGTGAGTTGACAATTCCTCACTTGTCCGCGCCATTAATGACGGCGCCACACCGTGCTCCACTATATAAACCGAGGAAGGCAACAGCGCAGAGGGGGACTTGACTTCTCGACTCTAAAACCACAGGCTCGCTCCTCTCTCTCTCTCTCTCTCTCTCGATTGAGCTCTTTGTCTTCATTTCACTGTTGTCCAGTCACCTCTCTGACTTGACCGTCGGAGGGTCCCCGCCGGAGCCCCCGCCGGTCAGTGTGGACTTCTCATTTTGCAGGCGCACGCTCCCCGGCGATCAGACGACGAGGCGATTGGCCGCAACAGATTGGCGCGCCAGGTAGGGGGGCAGAATGACGAAGACAAGAGCTCAACGATCGAGGATCATCGGGTCGGCGAGGCGCTCTTCCCACCGGGAAGAGGCCTCCCCGCCACCATCGACGGTGGAGCCCAGCTCTCCACACCCCGCGGTGACCACGGAGGCACAGATCGCGGCCATCATACGGCAGATGACCGTACTGACGGACGCAGTCAAAAGTCTCCAGCAACAACCGACGGCCCGTCCGATGCCTTCCAGGAGCAGCCACCGACGACCGCGCCAATCTCCGTCGCCTTCGCGCGAGCGCCCTCAGCAACGCTCCCACGGAGAAGAGGAGGGACGGCCATGGCGCGATGACCGATGGTCCCCGCAGCCCTCTCCTTCCCCGCTGGAACGGGCGAGGAAGGAGAAGCGACCGCGCACGCCGTCGGCCTCCCTCTCAGAATCTTTCGGAGACTCCACTCCTGGGGTCTCCCAGCACCGACGAACGGACGACTACGAGCGTCGGTTCGAGGAAATCGACCGCCGGCTCGCGCAGTTGCAGGTAGACGGCCAGAAGTCTTCGAATGACGTCGACTTCCAGACCGCCCAACCTCTCTCCCGACTAGTCCTCGACGAATCGATTCCCAGTCGGTTCAAGATGCCACACGTGGAGCCATACGACGGCTCCACCGACCCGATCGACCACCTTGAGGGCTACAAAGCTCTCATGACGATCCAAGGGGCAACCGACGCTCTTTTTTCCATCGGCTTCCCCGCCACACTCCGCAAGGCTGCCAGGGCCTGGTACTCGGGTCTCCGATCGGGAAGTATCCACTCCTTCGGACAGCTCGAGCACTCGTTCGTGGCCCACTTCAGCACCAGCCGGAAGCCGCCGCGAACGTCGGACAGCCTTTTCTCCCTCAAACAGGGAGAAAATGAGACGCTCCGACACTTCGTGGCATGATTCAACACGGCCACGCTTGAGGTTCGGGACCTCAATGAAGACATGACTATTTCGACCATGAAACGGGGGCTGAGGGCGTCTCGATTCACCTACTCTCTGGACAAGACCCTCCCCCAGACGTACGCCGAGCTACTGGAGCGCACGTACAAGTACATGCGCGCGGACGAAGGAGCATCCGACCGATGCTTGGCCGAACCTAGAGGCCCGAAGGAGAAGCGGAGGAAGGGTCGGGAGTCCGCCGAGCCCAGCAGGCCCCCGACCAATAGTCGAGTCTCGCCACCCCGACGAATCCAAAAGTCACCCCGGCAACAGACTTCGAGGTCGGCACGCCCCAGGTATGATTCCTACACTCCTCTCTCCGCTCCTCGTGCACAGATTCTGATGGAGATCGAGGGGGAAGAATACCTGCGACGGCCTCCACCTCTGAAGGCAAAGGGCCTCGACCGTTGGAAGTACTACCGATTTCACCGAGGCCACGGCCACTGAAGCGAAAATTTAGTGCAGGGGCAAAATGGTAATTTTAAAACTTTTTCAAAATTACTATTTTACAGCGAAATTATTAATTAATCTCATTAATTAATACTAATTAACCCTACACTAGGATCTAAATATGATACAACAGCATGCATTTAAATTTGAAATTCAAATTTGAATCAGTAAACGTTTTACAATACTGTGTTCAGAACACATCACCTTTTGCGGGTAGTCGATCATCGCAATCTGATCACCGTCGGAGAGCTCTGATCATCACGTCGCAGCCACCCAACTGTCTGGCCTCTGCGGATCATCCACACGAAGCTCCCGTCTGATCAGCTCCTCACGAATGCTAGTTCGTGATTTCACCCTTTTGATGGCAGATGTTGATCGAACTCCTTCGATCGATGTGTGCCGACTTCTCGGATACTCCGGATCGTCTACACAGTTACTTGAGAGGCTGATGGATCTCTCTCTGAAATTTGGTGGACTCACGACACTCGTGGCACACCAATCTCACTTCCCGAACCCTAGGTAGAAACCCTAGGGTATACACCAAAAATCCTGTGCCCAATTTTCTCTCTTTTCTTTCTTTTTCTCTCGGAAGGTTTTGGACCTTCACCTTACGCAGAAGCCTTCCTCATGCCCCAAAGTTTCTCTCCTAATTTTTCTACGCACGTCCCACCTTTCTCCTCTTTTTAAAACAACGTCGAACGTGTCTTATCCGCGTGAGAGGATAAAGACAAGAGGTTACACATTTGAATTCAAATCAAATTTGAATTCAAACGAAAACCAACTTATCCCTATCCTTTTGGGCGTGAGAAGAGAAGGGGTGTGGCTCTTTGTGCGTGGAAAAAGTTTCACGAGAAACCTTTTCTCGTGTAAGTAATGTGGCGCACAAAATGGATAAGGATGAAAGGGCAAGTGATAAGTTATCCATTCAAATTCAAACATGCTTTGAATTTGAATGGCTAACTAATTATTTTATCCATCCATATGGCGCACAAATGAGGACGTGGGGAAGGGTTTTGCGTGAGAAAAATTTCATGAGAAGTTTCTTCTCGTGAATTCAAATGGGTGCAAGGAAGTTGGGTGACGCAGGGAATTTAAAACAAGGTGGTTTGATTCAAATTGAGCCAACCTAGTTTAAAATAGGTTGAGCACAATTAGACCAAATTAAATCCAACATAATTAGGCTTAATTAGGCTTAATAAAGTCCTAATCAAATCAGGAATTAACTAAACCTAACCCCTGATCAAATCAGGGACTAAACCACCTTAGCGATTAGGTCAACATTTAACCTAATCGGGTCAATCCAAACTGAATCCAATTCAATTGGACTAGATCCAAAAATAATTACTCAATCAAATTGAGTTAATTAGTGATTAAATCACTAATTAAACCTCTCATAAATATTGAGTCCAAATCCGATGGGCAATCAGGCATCAGAGACCATCGATATGAAACCCTGATCAAAGAGTTCAAATTTCAAATTCAAAATTCGAAATTCAAAATTTTGACCCCGGTACCCAAAATGTGTGGAACTCATGATTAGAGAATCCTAATTCTCAATCATAGAGTTCCAGATAGATAAGACTCATAATCAGCCATCAGATCAGAAAGGAACCTCTAATGTGTGTGACCCCGCAGGTTTGAACCTAAGCCGGTAGCACAGGAACCAATTTCTGTACTAATCGAAGTGACCATCTAGCAATGGTACCCGACGACCGGATAGGTCGAATAATTGCAATCGCAACATTCAGAACCTACGTGAATATGGTTACCGTATAATTCATCCCTTTTGACCCCTGCGTTTAGGATGACTCAGGGTTAAACTGTCAACCCTGATGATATCATCCGAATCGTGCTCAACTCAATTAGTCCTGTGACTCCTCACTAGGACTACCCTGGTCAAGGTTTTGCTAAATTGAAACACGACTGTACACAGCTCCTAAACTGGAGTGGTCAATCCCATCTTGACACACGCACCGACAAGTCAAGTACTTGACTGACCCAGCAACCTTCCGTCACTGAATTAGAAATTCAGGTAGTCCAGTGCCTAAGTGCAGTGAGTTGCTTGTAAGTCACCGTGGCGGTCTCAGGTCGGAGGGACATTTATACCCATATCCCATCGGAGCAAATCTTGACAGCAGAAATAGCTCTGTAGTTGGTCACGTTCAGTGCAGATGTACCATTACATCTCACCTGTATGCAATACCAGTGTCTCCACACTCTTTGGTTATGAGGACAACCAACCCATATGGCACACAACGACCTATGCTCGATAAATATTGTCGTCCTTGGTAACAATGTATCATTTGGTCGCGAACATGTTTAAGGACTAAACGACAAATCCTCCTTTGTCGAGTCTAAATAGTCCTAAGGACTTCACCACAACACAGGAGTTCATTAGAAAATGAAACATTTGTGATGAAAAAATACCAAAATAACTTTTATTTATTTATAATTCATGTACTAATACAA
The DNA here is from genome assembly GCF_000442705.2 of Elaeis guineensis. Lineage (NCBI taxonomy): Eukaryota > Viridiplantae > Streptophyta > Magnoliopsida > Arecales > Arecaceae > Elaeis > Elaeis guineensis. Next base: position 83,136,562 of record NC_025997.2, read on the forward strand.
AAGGAGCACAACCATCAACAGGCTGACGATTGGCTTTGGGACACTATTCCCAACAATCTCCCACTTGGCCTAAAGCCTATCGGTGCAGTATCTAATACCCATCTTCGACTTGTAGTCGTTGAACTCCTTCACCGCAATGGCTTTAGTGAATGGGTCGGCCAGGTTCTCCTTTCCGTCGATCTTTTGAAGGTCGACGTCACCTCGATCCACGATCTCCCGGATGAGATGGTAGCGGCGCAGAATATGCTTCGTCCGCTGGTGTGCCTTTGGTTCCTTCGCCTGAGCAATGGCTCCAGAGCTGTCGCAGTAGAGCAGAACTGGACCAACAAGGGAGGGTGCTACTCCGAGCTCGGTGATGAATTTCCTCAGCCACACCGCTTCTTTGGCAGCATCTGATGCAGCAATATACTCCGCCTCGCATACTGAATCAGCCACAGTGTGCTGCTTGGAACTCTTCCAGCAGACAGCCCCACCATTAAGGGTAAAAATAAATCCTGACACACTCTTGCTATCATCTCAATCAGACTGGAAACTAGAGTCTGTAAACCCTATAAGTCTCAAGTCTGATTCACCATATATAAGCCACTGGTCCTTAGTATTTCTTAAATACTTCAGGATGGTTTTAACAACCTTCCAGTGATTCTCTCCTGGATCAGATTGGTATCTACTCACTACCCCTAGTGAGTATGCCACATCTGGTCGTGTACATGTCATGGCGTACATGATAGATCCCACTGCCGAAGCATATGGAATCCTACCCATACGCTCTCTCTCTTGAGGTGTTGTCGGATAATCCCTCTTCGAGAGAGAAATTCCATGGCCTATCGGTAGATAGCCTTTCTTAAAATTTTTCATGCTGAACCTTTTCAGCATAGTATCAATGTACGTGGACTGGGATAAGCCAAGCAACTTTTTGGATCTATCCCTATAGATCCTCATCCCTAGGATGTAGGAAGCTTCTCCCATATCCTTCATGGAGAACTGTGACGATAGCCAAATCTTTATTCCCTGTAATGCAGGGACATCATTCCCGATTAAGAGAATGTCATCCACATACAATACAAGAAATACTACTGCTGGACCATTAGCCCACTTATAAATGCAGGGTTCTTCTCCGTTCTTAACGAAGCCATACGTTTTGATCGTCCTATCAAAACGTATGTTCCAACTCCGAGATGCCTGCTTAAGTCCATAAATGGACCTCTGTAGCTTGCACACCTTAGACTCATCTGTGGATGTGAACCCTTCAGGTTGTATCATATACACCTCTTCGTCCAGCTCTCCGTTTAGGAAAGCTGTCTTCACATCCATCTGCCAGATTTCATAGTCCAGATGGGCAGCTATCGCAAGCATAATCCGAATGGATTTGAGCATTGCCACAGGAGAAAACGTCTCGTCATAGTCTATACCATAACATTGACGATATCCCTTGGCAACCAGACGGGCTTTATAGGTCTCCACCTTTCCGTCTGCGCCCCTCTTCCTTTTGAAGACCCACTTACACCCTATGGGTTTTACTCCTTCGGGTGGGTCAACCAATGTCCACACATCGTTGACCTTCATGGACTCCATTTCGGATTTCATGGCCTCTAGCCATTTCTCAGAGTCAGGTCTCTGCATTGCATCCATGTAGGTGATCGGATCCTCATCGTTTTCATCAAGTTCGATAGGATCACCATCCCGGACCAAGAAACCATAATATCTGTCCGGTTGATGTGGTACTCTACCAGACCGCCTTAAGGGTGCATAATCAATGGGCTCCGGATCTGATCTAATCAAATCTGGTTCAGGTTCAGTAACATGTGTCGGTTTTTTCACCTGTCGAACTTCGTCAAGTTCGACTTTAAAGGCAACAGTTCCTTCACTAAGGAACTCCTTTTCTAAAAAGATTGCCTTAAGGCTGACAAACACCTTTTGCTCATCAGCAAGGTAGAAATAATATCCTTTGGTCTCTTTTGGATACCCTATAAAATTACACTTGTCAGACCTAGGTCCAAGCTTGTCTGTAATTAAACGTTTAACATAAGCCGGACACCCCCAAACCCTAAGGTGCGAGAGTACTGGCTTACGTCCTATCCATATCTCATATGGCGTTTTGGCTACAGACTTACTCGGAACACTATTTAGAAGGTAACAAGCCGATTCGAGCGCATATCCGCAGAGAAAGATTGGCAGACCAGCAAACCCCATCATGGATCGAACCATGTCTAACAGGGTCCGATTCCTCCTTTCAGATACACCATTATGCTGTGGTGTTCCAGGAGGAGTCCACTGAGAGAGAATCCTATTCTCCCCTAGATACGTCAGAAACTCATTAGAAAGGTATTCACCTCCTCGATCAGATCGAAGAGTTTTAATACACTTCCCAGTTTATTTTTCTACCTCATTTCGGAATAGTTTGAACATTTCAAATGATTCCGACTTATGCTTCATTAAATAGACATACCCATACCTAGATAGGTCGTCTGTGAAGGTTATGAAGTAGAAAAATCCATCTCTTGCACTTGAGCTCATGGGTCCACATACATCAGAATGTACCAGACCTAAGAGTTCACTGGCTCGCTCACCTTTTCCAGTAAAAGGTGATTTGGTCATCTTTCCAAGAAGACAGGACTCACAGGTTGGAAGTGATTCACAATCACTAACTTCAAGAATTCCTTCTTGAGCCAACCTGTTTATCCTGTTCTTATTGATATGACCTAGCCTACAGTGCCAAAGGTAGACTTTTGACACATTATCTATTCTAGAGCGTTTACTGAATTTTTGAACCACATTAACAGGCTGTGATAGTAAGTAAATTTCATTATTTAATTGTCCAACAAATATTGTAACACCATTCAAAATGATATTGCAAATATTTCTTTTTATTAAAAAATCATAACCGTACATGGCCAAAAGGCCTACAGAAATAATATTTAATAAAAAACTTAGACAATAGTGACATTCACTCAGAATTACATTACGAGAATTGATTACAAGACTCATGATTCCTAAAGCTAGAACTGGAACTTTGCTTCCATCTCCAACATTCAGGAACCTCTCGCCTTCATCAAATCTCCTACTGACCTGCAGACCCTGCATCGAATTACAAATATGATAAGGGCTTCCGGTATCCAATACCCAGGCAGTAGTATCACAAATCGAAAAGTTGCAAGGAGTTATCATATAATTACCTTGCTTCTTCTTTGGCCTGTTCGGGTCCAGGGAGGCAATGTATTGAGGACAGTTCCTCTTCCAATGCCCGTGCTTCTTGCAAAAGAAGGACTCCGCCTGGCTCTGGTCATGCTTGCGCTTCTTGGTCTGACCCCGTGCTACTGTCCCAGCATGAGATTGCACCTTCTTATTTTTCTTCTTCTTGTTCTTCTTCCCCTTCCCAAAGGGTTGACGATGAGAAGAAGACCCTCCCACTACATTCACCGACTCTTTATGGAATTGGTGATCCTTCTCAAAGTTCTGCAGCAACCCCAACAATCCGTGGTAGTTTACTGCAGGCTTTGTCATTCGAAAATGAGTAAGGAATGGGAGGAAGGACTTGGGCAAGGAATTAAGGATCGCATCCTTACCGAGCTGCTCGTGCAGAGGAAAGCCCAATTTGCTTAGGCGCTCAATCATCTCGATCATATACAGTACATGATCAGTGACTGAGGCCCCATCCCTCATCCGAGCATTGAAAATAGCACAACTAGTTTTGTGCCTTTCAACGTCGTCAGGTGTGCCAAAGGAGTCGTTCAACATTTGAAGCATCTCCTGTGGCTGGGCGTTCTCAAACCTTCGGCTGAACTCGTCATTCATTGCTACCAGCATAATACATCGAACGGTGGTGCGGTCATTGAGCCACTTCAAGTAAGTATCTCGGATCGCCTTACTAGCGTTCGGAGCTGGCTCCTCAGGTGCTGGATCCGTTACTACATAATGGATCCGTTCATGCTCAAGGACAATTTTCAATTTTCGATACCAGCTATCGAAATTGGGTCCCATGAGCTTGTCATTATCTAATAATGACCGGAGCGACAGGGTAGTGGCCATAGCTGCTTAAAGGAAAACGAGACCTCTATTAGTACATAAATTAATACTAAAGACTTAGACTTTAGTCTAAAGTTTTTTCCAATATTTTTACGAACTGGTAGCCTCATCCTCCAATTCGAAAAATTACTTTAATTCCTTAATGGGTACTAGAATCCACACAGACTACACACGAGCCCAACTTTGGTTGGTCAACCCATGTGCATCTATGGGTAGGTTCTTAACCAGTTGTTTCTCTAAACAACTTCTAGTAATTTATTTTGTCCCAGAACCTAATCAGTAGGCTTTGGCCTCCATTAAAAAGATCTGGTTAGGTCCAACCATTAACATGACTTAATTTAGTGAATCGGACCAATAAATGATCAGGTCCGACTTTGGCCGGCCAACCTAACCACCATCAGAAAGACTCAATCAAATTATCATATTATGAATAATAATTCCATTAGCCAATGAGCACCAGGCCTTTGGGCCTCCAATGATCATTGAACTAATGGACTCATTATCATTCACTTAATGGGAGGCTATGACTTAGTTATCATTATAACTTAATCATTTTAGGGACCTAATAATTTTGAGGATTTTATTAAAGAATAGTAGAGAAAAAATCATCCAGCCAATTTCAATCCTCCCACTGACTTCACCAAGTCAGATTAAAAAGGATTTAATTAAAGCTGGCATTAGGAGCACCTAAATCAGTCATACTGATTTACCTAATGACATGGGTGAGCTCTAATCACCAAGTGATCTAATCAAAATCTAACTTACCAGATTGGCCAGGTAAGTGAGATCAGTGGTGGGGATTTGCCATTAACTCGTCAATGATCGAATCAATGCGAGTAGCTCCCGCTTAAGAACCACTGGTCAAAACTGCCGAACTTACCTTAGACACCAACCGGTTCATTAGTTTTAATTTTGATCAACTTAGTAAATAGAGCTCTACCGCGTAGCCATGAATTAAGTCCATCTTGGTCTAGTTAAAGACATGGACCCATTCAACTACAACTATTGAAGTTGAGTCTAGAGTATCCTTGACCTAATCTAATTCAACTTTTGATTAGATTTGACCAATTACTCCAATTCGTCCATTTTTTAAACTAACCTTAGGTCTAACCCAATTATGGACCTAATTCATCTAACCCATTGACCCAAAAGTTTATGCAATTGTCTTAGGTCTTAATTCACAATTCTAGACCTACTAGACAACACTTAATTCTTTTAATTAAGTACTTGGGCTGATGGGTCAGGGTTTGGCATTTCAAAAATAATTTTCAAATTTGAAAGATTTTATTTTCTGTTCACCAAATGTGTTAACTCATTTTACAAACGGATCAGCACATTTCATAAACAGCAATTCTATTGCTCATTTCATAACAGAAAATAACTCAAAATAAATCATAAATTTTTTTTTAGATCTAATCTAACACATTCATGATAAATTTCTTAATTAAGTCCTTTCGCTGCTTCATCGGCATGGGATATAATTGCATCGGCACCCCTACCGCCATAGGAGACCCCATCGAATGGGAAGAGAGGGCCTTTAAACCCTACTTTTCTCCTATGACCGGACGGCCATGGCAACCAACCCAATTAGATTACTTGCTACTTGGATCATGTATATCTAAATATATAAATTTTAAAATTTAAATTTTGAGTTTCAAATTTCAAATTTCAAATTTTAAATTTTAAATTTGAGATTTCAACCAAATTTCAAATTTCGAATTTTCAATCTTTGAATTTTAAATTTTGAATTTTGAATTTCAAATTTCAAATTTCAAATTTCGAATTTCAAATTTCAAATTTCAAATTTGAGATTTCAACCAAATTTTAAATTTCAAATTTTGAATTTTGAATTTCAAATTTCAAATTTCGAATTTCAAATTTCAAATTTCAAATTTGAGATTTCAACCAAATTTCAAATTTTAAATTTTGAATTTCAAATTTCAAATTTTAAATCTTTTTGAATTTCGAATTTCTAATTTTGAATTTCAAATTTAAACTTATAGATTACACCTTAATCTACGCATGCATATGTATATCATATTCTAGAACCTGCTCTGATACCAATTGAAGCAAAAATTTAGTGCAGGGGCAAAATGGTAATTTTAAAATTTTTTCAAAATTACTATTTTACAGCAGAATTATTAATTAATCTCATTAATTAATACTAATTAACCCTACACTAGGATCTAAATATGATACAAAAGCATGCATTTAAATTTGAAATTCAAATTTGAATCAGTAAACGTTTTACAGTACTGTGTTCAGAACACATCACCTTTTGCGGGTAGTCGATCACCACAATCTGATCACCGTCAGAGAGCTCTGATTGTCACATCACAGCCACCCAACTGTCTGGCCTCTGTGGATCGTCCACACGAAGCTCCCGTCTGATCAGCTCCTCACGAATGCTAGTTCGTGATTTCACCCTTTTGATGGCAGATGTTGATCGAACTCCTTCGATCGATGTGTGCTGACTTCTCGGATGCTCCGAATTATCTACACAGTTACTTGAGAGGCTGATGGATCTCTCTCTAAAATTTGGTGGACTCACGACACTCGTGGCACACCAATCTCACTTCCCGAACCCTAGGTAGAAACCCTAGGGTATACACCAAAAATCCTACGCCCAATTTTCTCTCTTTTCTTTCTTTTTCTCTCGGAAGGTTTTGGACCTTCACCTTGTGCAGAAGCCTTCCTCACGCCCCAAAGTTTCTCTCCTAATTTTTCTATGCACGTCCCACCTTTCTCCTCTTTTTAAAACAACATCGAACGTGTCTTATCCGCGTGAGAGGATAAAGACAAGAGGTTACACATTTGAATTCAAATCAAATTTGAATTCAAACGAAAACCAACTTATCCCTATTCTTTTGGGCATGAGAAGAGAAGGGGTGTGGCTCTTTGTGCGTAGAAAAAGTTTCACGAGAAACCTTTTCTCGTGTAAGTAATGTGGCGCACAAAATGGATAAGGATGAAAGGGCAAGTGATAAGTTATCCATTCAAATTCAAACATGCTTTGAATTTGAATGGCTAACTAATTATTTTATCCATCCATATGGTGCACAAATGAGGACGTGGGGAAGGGTTTTGCGTGAGAAAAATTTCATGAGAAGTTTCTTCTCGTGAATTCAAATGGGTGCAAGGAAGTTGGGTGACGCAGGGAATTTAAAACAAGGTGGTTTGATTCAAATTGAGCCAACCTAGTTTAAAATAGGTTGAGCACAATTAGACCAAATTAAACCCAACATAATTAGGCTTAATTAGGCTTAATAAAATCTTAATCAAATCAGGAATTAACTAAACCTAACCCCTGATCAAATCAGGGACTAAACCACCTTAGCGATTAGGTCAACATTTAACCTAATCGGGTCAATCCAAACTGAATCCAATTCAATTGGACTTGATCCAAAAATAATTACTCAATCAAATTGAGTTAATTAGTGATTAAATTACTAATTAAACCTCTCATAAATATTGAGTCCAAATCCGATGGGCAATCAGGCATCAGAGACCATCGATATGAAACCCTGATCAAAGAGTTCAAATTTCAAATTCAAAATTCGAAATTCAAAATTTTGACCCCGGTACCCAAAATGTATGGAACTCATGATTAGAGAATCCTAATTCTCAATCATAGAGTTCCAGATAGATAAGACTCATAATCAGCCATCAGATCAGAAAGGAACCTCTAATGTGTGTGACCCCGCAGGTTCGAACCTAAGCCGGTAGCACAGGAACCAATTTCTGTACTAATCGAAGTGACCATCTAGCAATGGTACCCGATGATCGGATAGGTCGAATAATTGCAATCGCAACATTCAGAACCTACGTGAATATGGTTACCGTATAATTCATCCCTTTTGACCCCTGCGTTTAGGATGACTCAGGGTTAAACTGTCAACCCTGATGATATCATCCGAATCGTGCTCAACTCAATTAGTCCTGTGACTCCTCACTAGGACTACCCTGATCAAGGTTTTGCTAAATTGAAACACGACTGTACACAACTCCTAAACTGGAGTGGTCAATCCCATCTTGACACACACACCGACAAGTCAAGTACTTGACTACACCCAGCAACCTTTCGTCACTGAATTAAAAATTTAGGTAGTCCAGTGCCTAAGTGCAGTGAGTTGCTTGCAAGTCACCGTGGCGGTCTCAGGTCGGAGGGACATTTATACCCATATCCCATCGGAGCAAATCTTGACAGCAGAAATAGCTCCGGAGTTGGTCACGTTCAGTGCAGATGTACCATTACATCTCACCTGTATGCCATACCAGTGTCTCCACACTCTTTGGTTATGAGGACAACCAACCCATATGGCACACAATGACCTATGCTCGATAAATATTGTCGTCCTTGGTAACAACGTATCATTTGGTCGCGAACATGTTTAAGGACTAAACGACAAATCCTCCTTTGTCGAGTCTAAATAGTCCTAAGGACTTCACCACAACACAGGAGTTCATTAGAAAATGAAACATTTGTGATGAAAAAATACCAAAATAACTTTTATTTATTTATAATTCATGTACTAATACAAAAGGAGCACAACCGTCAACAGGCTGACGATTGGCTTTGGGACACTATTCCCAACAGCCACAACACCGAGCAGTGCATCCAGCTGAAGGATGAGATCGAAGCTCTCATCCGTCGGGAGTATCTCGGTAAATTTTGGAAGGGTCCACCGACCCAACCAGTTGCCGATCGATGAACCCAGCCGACTGAAGAAGCGGCGACTAATCAGCCGACGGCCGGAGTCATCAACATGATCTCTAAGCGGCTGGGCTCGGGGACGTCTGCGGGAGGGGAGCCGACGAAAAAGCCACGCCCGGACGACGTAATCACTTTTACGGAGGAAGACGTTCGGGGCATCCAAACTCTCCACGATGATGCTGTTGTTGTTTCGGCAACAATAGCAAATTATGATGTAAAAAAAATTTTTATTGATAATGGAAGTTCGATGAATATTTTGTTTTACTCGACCTTCTTTCGGATGCAACTGTCAACCGACCGACTTAAGAGGGTCTCCATGCCCTTGATCGGCTTTGCCGGAGATGCTGTCACGACAGAGGGAGAAATTACCCTGCCCGTGACGGCCGGCACCGAACCACGGCAAAGCACGGTCCGCTTAACTTTTGCGGTCGTCCAAGTTCCTTCGGCCTACAACGCCATACTTGGACGACCCAGACTGAATGCTCTCAAAGCGATCGTCTCGACGTACCATCTCCTCATTCGGTTCCCGATCAAAAATGGGGTCGGAGAGATGCGCGGGGATCAACAGCTCGCCCGACGATGCTTCCAGATCTCCGCTCAAAACGACGAGTCGAAGGACTCCCTGACGATCGACAAGCTGGACCAACGGGAGGAGGAAGAACGAGGTTCGCCGGCCGAGCAGCTCGTGGCGGTCCCGATAGCGAAAAATCCGGATCGGAAGGTTTGGGTCGGGTCCCAACTGCCCGACCCCGAACGACGACGACTGACGGAGCTGCTGACGGCCAATGCCGATATATTTGCTTGGTCGGCAGCAGATATGGCGGGCATCCCCCCAGAAACAAGAACCCACCGACTCAACATCGACGAGACGATGAGGCCGGTGAGGCAGAAGAAAAGGTCCTTCGCCCCAGAGAGGCAGAGGGCCATCGACGAAGAAGTAGACAAGCTACTCGAAGCGGGCTTCATCCGAGAATCCACGTATCCCGATTGGCTCGTCAATGTTGTCATGGTCAAAAAAGCCAACGGAAAGTGGAGGATTTGCATCGACTACACCGACCTAAACCGAGCCTGCCCAAAAGATAGCTTTCCACTTCTGAAGATCGACCAACTGGTGGACGCGACGTCCGGATTTCGACTGCTCAGCTTCATGGACGCCTTCGTCGGATACAACCAGATCCGGATGGCGCCTGAAGACGAAGAGCACACCGCCTTCGTGACTCCCAAGGGCCTCTACTGTTATCGGGTGATGCCCTTCGGATTAAAGAACGCTGGCGCCACCTACCAGCGACTCGTGAATAAGGTCTTTAAAGACCAGATCGGGCGCAACATGGAGGTGTACGTGGACGACATGCTGGTGAAAAGTGCGTAGATCTCGGATCATGTTCGGGATCTCGAGGAGACCTTCCGCACCCTACGACGATACCGGATGAAGCTCAACCCGACCAAGTGCGCTTTTGGGGTGACCTCAGGGAAGTTCCTCGGATTCCTCGTTTCTCAGAGAGGGATTGAGGCCAACCCTGAGAAAATAAAGGCAATCCTCGACATGCGTCATCCGAACACCAAGAAGGAGGTCCAACAGCTGAACGAAAAAATCGTCGCTCTTAGCCGATTCATTTCCCGATCAGCTGAAAGGTGCCTCTCGTTTTTCAAAACTTTGCGCCAGGCAAATGGTTTTTCTTGGTCGGATGAGTGCCAACGGGCCTTCGAAGACCTGAAGAAGTACTTGGCTTCCCCGCCGCTGCTCGTAAAGCCGCAGGTCGGGGAGACCTTGTATCTCTACTTGGCCACATCTTCTGAGGCGGTCATTTCGATCCTCGTCCGAAAAAATGAGAACCGAACCCATCAGCCTATCTACTACATCAGCAAGGTGCTCCACGGCGCCGAAGCCAGATATTCGAAGACGGAAAAGATGATTTTCACCCTGACCGTCTTCGCACAACGACTCCGTCCATACTTCCAGGCTCATGCCATAGTGGTGCTCACCAACCAGCCCCTGAGGGCGATATTGCGTCGATCGGATACATCTGGACGACTGGCAAAGTGGGCGATGAAGCTCAGCGAGTTCGACATTCAGTACCGACCGCGGTCTGCCTTGAAGGCTCAGGTCTTGGCCGACTTCATCGCCGAGTGCCCGACAACCGACCAAGGGTCGGGAGCTGAAGACCCGGGATGAGACGCGGTCTCCGAGCCAGACCCGGTCTCCACCTGGGTACTGCACATCGACGGAGCTTCAAACGCTCAAGGGAGCGGGGCTGGGATCCTGCTCACGAATTCGGATGGGGTGGTCACCGAGTACGCCCTCCGATTCGACTTCAAGGCCTCCAACAACCAAGCCGAGTACGAAGCACTCCTCGCCGGCTTGAGGATGGCGAGGGAACTGGGCGTCGGCAGCCTTCGGGCATTCTCCGACTCTCAGCTGATCGTGGGGCAGGTCAAGGGCGAATTCGAGGCACGAGATCCGACCATGGTCAAATACCTTCAGAAAGTGAAGGACCTCGTGGCACGCCTCAGGTATTTTAAAATTTCCCACATCCCTAGGTCGGAGAACGCCCGTGCCGATGCACTCTCCAGACTGGCGACTTCGGCTTTCGACTCTCTAGGTCGGACATTCGTGGAGACCCTCGAGCAGCCGAGCATCGATCGGGTCGATGAGGTACTACAGCTAACGGCCGAACCAAGCTGGATGGATCCGATCGTTCGGTATCTGACCAGCGGGATCGGTCCCGAGGATCCCACGGAGGCCAAGCGGCTCCGATGGTCGGCCTCCCAATATGTAATCATGGACGGCCGACTCTACAAGAGGTCGTTCTCCCTCCCCTTGCTTAGGTGCTTGGGACCGACCGACGCCGACTACGCTCTCCGAGAGGTTCACGAAAGAATTTGCGGGAATCACTTGGGGGGCAAGTCCCTGGCCTACAAAGTCCTGCGACAAGGTTACTATTGGCCTACTATGAAGAAGGATGCGGCCGAATTGGTCCGGAGGTGCGAACCTTGTCAAAAGTATGCCAACATTCAACACCAACCAGCCAGCCAAATTGCTCCTATTGTCGCTCCATGGCCCTTCGCCCAGTGGGGGGTCGACATTCTCGATCCTTTTCCTCCAGCATCGGGTCAGAGAAAGTTCATAGTTGTCGCCATCGACTACTTCACCAAATGGGTGGAGGCCGAGTCCCTGGCGCAGATCATCGAGCGGAAGATGGAGGACTTTATCCAAAAGTCCATCATCTTCAGGTTCGGGTTGCCGCATACTATCATCACCGACAATGGACGGCAATTCGACAACCAAGACTTCAGAGACTTCTGCGCCAGGTTCCACATCAAGCACCGACTGACTTCAGTCGGGCACCCACAGTCCAACGACGAAGTCGAGGTGACCAACCAGACCTTGCTCCACGGACTCAAGACCCGACTAAACGAAGCCAAAGGCCTCTGGGTCGACGAGCTAGGCTCCGTTCTGTGGGCTTACCGAACGACCCCCCGCGTTCCGACCGGGGAGTCGCCTTTCAGCTTGGCCTACGGGACGGAGGCGATGATCCCGCTCGAGATTGGACTGCCGTCTTCAAGAGTCGAGCGGTATCAAGAGCCGGACAACTTCGAGTGTCGGAGGGCCGACCTAGACCTCCTCCCCGAACTACGAGACGAGGCTCAAATTCGCATGGCTTCGTACCGACAGAAGGTCGCTCGGTATTACAACGCCAAGGTCAGACCAAAGCTTTTCAGGCCTGGTGACTTAGTCCTAAGGAAGGCAGAGGTCTCGAAGCCCCTGGACCAAGGGAAGTTGGCTCCAAACTAGGAAGGGCCCTACAAGGTAGCAGACACCTATGGTCCGAGAGCCTACCGACTGGAGACCCTTGAGGGGAAGCCCATTCCTCGAACTTGGAACGCCGACAACTTGAAGTTGTACTACCCATGAACTTTGTAATTGCCCAGCCGGAATACAAATTCGGTTTGAAATCTCAGAGTTTTAACTCTTCGACTAACGATCGGTGCTCACCAAGGACAAGCCCCGACATGCCGACTTGGACTTGATATCCGCCTGAAACCGACAACCTTGTCGCCGGTGATGCATCGGACTCTTACGAGGACCGATGCATCTGTATTGACGGGAGTCGACACTCCTTCGACGGTCGACGATACATCAGACTCTTACAAGGACCGATGCATCCATATGGACGGGAGTTACACTCCTTCGACCTTCGATGACACATCGGACTCTTGCGAGGACCTATGCATCTACATTGACGGGAGTTAACACTCCTTCTACGGTCGAACTTTCGGGCCAGACCATCGGCTAACGGGCCGATCGGGCCCCGACCAAAGAAAGGCGAAACGCCTGCGCGACCGACGTCGCGACTCCCGATCGAGCTACGGCCGGTCGAAGGATATTCGGCTTGCCACCGTCTATCACACAATGCGACCTCAGTCGCATTCATGATTCACCGACCGGGCTACGGTCGGCCGGGAGATATTCGGCTTACCACCGTATATCGCGAGGCGCAGTAAGTTTACCCGACGCAAGGGTATCGGGGTCCGACTTATCGGTGCTCCCTCAACCGAGTGCGTCGGACGACATTCGACTAAACGCGTCAGAGGGGACCCGACTACCGAACTTTTATCACGGTCGGTCGGCTCCCGACTCAACAGACGCGCCCGGCTGACGACCTTGACTATCAGAGGCCGATCCAAAGTCGGGACCTACCCTACCTTCGTGGCGGCACGATTTGCCGAACGTCCTAACCGACCTATACGGGCTAGAGACTTACATGAGTTAGCGACTTACGAAGACATTCAACAATACATAAGAAGAAGACCAAGCGGAGGAAAAAAGTGAAAGAAGTTTTTCATTCAAAGTTAAAAGGAAGTTTACAAAGTCGGGTCGAAGCCCGATTACAAGTATTCCAAAAAAGGAAAAGACAAAAGCAACTAAAGTCGGCAAGGCCCGATCATCCTTCTGAGTCGATCTCCTCGACCGACGGAAGATCGGGGATGATCGGTGTGTCGACCATGATCGGTGCTGGGTCGACGGCCGAAGCAGGACCTTCGGTCGGTGGGGGGCTGGCAGTCGGTGCCACTTGCTCCGGGACGGCTTCCTCCGCCACGACGACGCCTCCCGATGGCTGGTCGGCCATCTCCTCGGTGGCTTGCTCCTCGGCCCCCGGTGGGACGATGCTGCTGAGGTCCAGCTCCGAGTACAAGGCCTGGACCGCATCCCGACCGTCCTCGTACCCCACCCGGTACAAGGCGAAGCCCGACTCGAGCATCTCCTCCCGATACTGGTCGGAGGCACGGAAGTCCTCCACCGCCCGACTGGCCGACTCCTTCGTCGACCTTGCCTCTTCTTCCGCCCGACCGAGTGAGTCCTTCGCCGACTCTGCCTCTGCCTTCGCTATGTCGGCATCGGCCTGGGCGATCGACAAGTCCTCCTCGGCTTTGGCAAGCTTCTCCAGGCTGACCCGAAGCTGCTCGCGCTCGCCTTGGAGTTCGGCGGCAATGCCATCCCGCTCATGCCGCAGACGACGCACGGTCCGGCCCTTATGTTTGGCTTCCTTCTTGGCCGACCTTAGCTCGGACCCGAGCCGGGAGACTTCGTCTACCAACTTAGCCTCCCGGTCGGCCGACTGCTTTAGGTGGTCGACCAACATGGCTCGATCGGCTTCGACTGCCGCCGACCTTTCCTTCCAAGCCGCCCGGACGTTCCCGAACCTTCGGTAACCGGCTTCAAGCTCCGACATGGTGTAGATCAGCTGCCGATGCAAGCGTTTCGTCAGGAACACATGGTGAGAAAAATTCTAAGGAAAAAGAAGGTGAAATAAGGCTTACCTCGATCATGGTCGGGTAGAACTTAGACAGCATCTCGGTCACTTGCCGAGACCTCAACGACTCCACGTCGGCCGGGAGGAGGATTCCCTGGCATAGCCTCCTCGCCAAGTTGTGGTCGGCCAACGCCGACGCCCCTTCGGGGAACTGTGCGCTGGGCGGCACAGTGTGGCTCTCCGACCTTGTTTCGTCCGCGGGGTCCATCGGGGCCTTCCCTCGATCGGCCGCCCCGACCGACGGGACCGGCAGCGAGGGGATGCTCGAGGTTGAACCGGCACCCCCCGTTGCGGCCACAGACGCCGCCGGATGATGTTCGGTTTCCCGAACGTCATCCGGCTCCAACGCCACCGGTGAGGCCGCCGATGTTTCTTCGGCCGCTTCTTCCACCGGCCTCTCCTCCGTGCGCGCTGCCGGAGCCGTGAGCGCTATGACGGGCTCCGATTGGTCGGTCACCGACGCTTCGACGGCCGGCGCCGCTGGAGCAGGCTTCTTCGGAGGGCGCGAAGGTCCTGCCCCCGATGTTGGCCTCTTCCTTGTTGCAAATTGCCGAATCTCGACGTCAGTCGGCCGCATTCTTGGAGGTGTCCCTGCGATACCGACAGAAGTGTTAATCAAAGAACCAGACCAAGGGCCGAATGAAAAGGGGACCGGGGGATCGGGCGATACCTAGTCGGGGGACCAAGCTCAAGCCGGCGTCATAGAGAGCCTGTTCGGTAACAAGCTCCCTCTGCTTCGGGACCGACATATCTTTGAGTCGGTGGAAGTCCTCCCGGTTGTCCGCCTCCACCCGGCTGTTGTCATTGGCTTCGGTTCGGGGCACGCCCCAGTGCGAAGGGAAGCCCCAAGGAGAAGGAGAAGAAATGAAGAAAAACTGGTTCTTCCACCCATGGATGGACGATGGAAGACCAGTGATGAAGGAAAGGCCCTTCCGGGGGTTGAAGAGCCACCACCCTCGGGCTTTAGGGTGGGGTCGGAGCACAAAGAAGGCCCGGAAGAGCGAGATACGAGGGTTGGTCGGCAAAAGCTGACACAACAGCGCAAAGCTAATTATAAGACGGATGGAGTTCGGCGCCAGTTGCGCCGGACTGAGTCCGTAATAATTCAGCAAATTCTGGACGAACTCTGGAATCGGGAGCCGAAGACCCACGCGAAGGTCTTCGACATATAGCGCCAGTTGGCCAGGCGGAGGGTTGTTAACCCGACCGCCGGCCCCTGGGGCGGAGAGTTGGAACTGCTCCGGGATGCGATACTGCTCCCGAAGCCGATCAACGTTCGGCCCCGAAAGCGAGGAAACCTCAACTTCCGGAGTCGACCGAGAGTCGTCGGTCGGATTTTTCGACCGAGCTCCCCGAGTCGGATTTCCGGCCATTACACCAGAACCGAACAAGAAGAAGAAGAAGCGAAGAGGAAGAAGAAGAAGCGAAGAAGAAGAAGAGGAGGAAAGGAAGACCACGAACCGGAAGAAAACCCCTTCTGGGAGCAGGAGGGAAGGCTCTGCCCGCGACGACTGAGAAATCGCCCGGACAGAGTTTCGGCAGCAAAACGTCAATAGTGAGGTCTTGGGTCCGGATGGTCCTATATATATAGGGCCGTCCGACGGCCGAGATGCCTCCGCGCCGACCGAAGACCCACGGATGTGCGACACGTGGCGGCCTCCGGGCGGCCTGATGATTCGACGCGCCCATCCCAGGACGGCCGCACCGCCCATATTAAATGCGGGGGGCGCCGGCCCAACCACCTCCGACACGCGGCAAACGGGGCCGCGGTTCCGCATTAAAGCACCCGCGCCGATTCGCGTTTCCGATGGGACGCCTGACAGCGCCCCGCGCTCCCAGGATCGGCGCCGGATGACGGTCTACGTTCCCCAGAAGGTGCCGGATATCCGGTTGTCTGACACTGAATCGTCCAGCACCCGACCTCCTGACGCCGACGTGACGTCTGACGACGACAAGACGTGACATCTGACACCTGACGCCGACGTGACATCTGACACCAACTAGACGTCCGACGCCAGCAAATCGCTCGGCATTCATGAGATGCCTGACATCGGATCAACCCGCGGTACGGTCGGAATCTGGCATACGATGAATCCACTCCTGTTCGCTCAGGGTTGCTGCCCAAATAAAAGCATCGACCAGCTCACCGTCCGACTCAGGAGTGGAGGGGGGCAACTGTTGGAGAATACACACCGATCGACCGACCGACGGTTGGAGGGACCGACCGACCGACCGACGGCCGGAGGGACCGACCGACCGACCGACGGCCGGAGCAACCGACCGACGGGCGCCATCACCGGCCAATTAACGGCCTACAACCGACTGAGGGTGTGTCGGCCGGGCATGCTTTTCCCGATCGATTGAACCTAGAAGTCTGATGGCCGACTCACGCAAGGCTCGCCGACCAACGGAGGGGCCCGACGCCACTCAGCTGGCCACCGACCTACGGTCGGTCGGCTCCTCCGATCGCCGTACAGCTGCCAGGGCTTGTCAGTTCTGACAGCCGCATGCGGCACGGCCACCTAGGGGCATTGTCCCGTCGAGGGCATTGTCAACCCTAGTGATTTGACAGCCCCACGGCGATATGACACTTTCACGGCGATTCTGACAGTCTACAGTGAGTTGACAATTCCTCACTTGTCTGCGCCATTAATGACGGCGCCACACCGTGCTCCACTATATAAACCGAGGAAGGCAACAGTGCAGAGGGGGAGTTGACTTCTCGACTCTAAAACCACAGGCTCGCTCCTCTCTCTCTCTCGATTGAGCTCTCTGTCTTCATTTCACTGTTGTCCAGTCACCTCTCTGATTTAACCGTCGGAGGATCCCCGTCGGAGCCCCCTCCGATCAGTGTGGACTTCTCATTTTGCAGACGTACGCTCCCCGATGATCAGACGATGAGGCGATTGGCCGCAACAATGTTAATCTCAAATGCACCTCCATTTCATTCGACCTTTTTGATCATTTGCATTTCATTTGGAGCACACAAAGCAGGCAAATGAGACGAGCGACGCATAAAGTGGGGACCGAAGTACTTCATACTTAAAATAATGCTTTGTTTTTTATTTGATAAGAAGAGGGCATGGCCCACCATTGCTTTTAGTTCAGGCCATCAAAGGTTATGTCCCGTCCAGGTTGCGAAACAGATGACGAACGAAAGAAACTTCAGGCTACCGGTGGTCCACTATAAATCTTTGTTCCAAGTTTACGGCGCGCGGGCGGGGGGAGGATGGGGGGGTGTGCAGCGGAGGTGTAAAAATTATAAATAAAATATTTAAAAAAAATATGATTAATTTTAATTTTTTATTTTAATTTATTTTAATTTAGATTTTAATTTTGATCATGAAACACAATCGAAATTAAAATTGTGACCAAAATTAAAATAGAAAATGGGATTCGGAATGGCCATGCAATCCAATGAATTAGTTTCATGGCTAAAATTGGAATAGAATTTGAATACTAGATAGGATTCCAAATAAAATTTTGGAGAATCGGAGCATATATTTCTGATTCTTTCTAGAAGCAGAATGAGAAATGATTGTCCCCAATAAAATAGTAAGAATAAGAGTCACTCATTTTCATTTTTATTTCAATATCCAATCCTTTCCAATCAAACATGCTGTAGAGCCAGCAAGATTTAATGTTGGATTACATTTAGAACAGAATAGATGGAGGACAAAAATGTTGCCATCTATTAAAGTCTTTATGCATGCCAAGAAGATATTGATGGTTGACAGGCTAATGATGCTTCCCATGCATGGATGGCAATTGATAGTTAGGTGATTCCCGGACTCATCTTTTGGTCTTTTTTTTTTTTGTGTAAATATTGATCTTCTAGAATTGTGGCCAGGATTATGTTGAATGCAGTCGAAGGAAGATAAATACTAAGACATATTGATCATTTTATTCACTTGTTGTTAAGCTAACTATTGCGAGTAGAACTATAGTATTTGAACCAAAGATACGGCTAGACTTCGATCGTTAGAGATCATAGGTCGTCATCGACCCCTACATCAATCGCTGACCCATGTGCAGATTTTCGATTTCACTATCAATCTGACCATATATAAGCTATCAGTCCATCCTTAGGCCATCGACCCCCACATTGACGGTCGACCTCCATCTTCATACATATCCAACTGATGATCTACACATCGATCGATGATTCTCACCATAAAGGCAACCACCAAGATATTGGACACCAATCTAGATTTCAAGCTCCGACCCCCATGTCAGCACCGACCTAGGCATCTATCACTGATCCTCATCTTCAGTGGTACACATGATGGATTGTCGTGCCACACTCCCTTCGACCCTTGCTCTGATCGTATATTCAAAAAGATTGACAGAAAACCTCCATACAATCTCATCAAACCATGCCACTACTGAAAACAACTAGCTGTGGACCAGATAAAGCTAGCAATCACAACTACTCAATCCCAAAAAATCCAATTGAGGATCTCGGGATATGGCATCCAAAGGAGTCAGAGCAGCTTCCAACTCTTCTCTTCCATGGCTCTTACACTCTATAAATAGAGGTAACCAAAGACCTCTGAGGTATGCAACTCTCATGCACGCTCTTTCCCATCTATTCTATCAGTTTCTGACTTAAGCATCAAAAGATCCCCATCAGAGCCAATTTCAGTCAGGGACTTATCTTGTAGATCCGATCGCCGTCATCTCAACCGGATGCCATCTTACTCTAGCAAATCTGTCCCAAGCTGAAAATCTGCAACAATAGCTTAGTATCAGAGGAAGGATATAGGCCCATTTTGGGAAGGAGTACACGACCTATCACTATGCCACCGCAAAGAACATCCTCGAGGCATTCCAATATCATAGCAAGCTGGTCAGCTGAAAATTCAATTGAAAATCATACTCTAGCTCAGCAATCGAAGGCATCTCCATAGCCTCCTTTGCCGGCTGCATGCTGAGATAAATCAAGATCAGTTCAATATTCTGATCACCTAGGTGCAGGCATTGGCCATGACAGTCAATTCCATGTAGCAACCGAATCAAGTGTAGGCGCCCCAGCAACAACCTCCTCGATCTCCACCATGAAGCCCTAATCAGGATAGATAGATGTTGCTGAGTTAACTCTGAAGTCCTAACCGAAGAAGGTGCTCTCCTACTCTCCACTTTGGTAAGGGATCCACTCTAGGCCGATGCCCATCCAGCCACATAGAGGTGTACACGATTTGTGATGCTGACATAGATCGTAAACTCCAAGAGATGTACTGGTGGATTGAGGCAATACGACAACAAAGTACAGATCAAAGCAATTAGGTTGGCTTCTCAATTGACCCATCTTTTAGTGATAGAATCATGTGGGAGTTGCTACCTAGCAACTTTAAAATGCCTTAGCTAGAAAGCTATGACGGATCAACTGACCCAATGGACTATTTGGAGAGCTTCAAGGCTCTCATTCTCCTTTATGGAGTAAGCAATAGAATTTTATGTCGAGCCTTCCTTTCTACCCTTAAAAAGGTGGCTCGAGACTGGTATTCTAGTTTGAAGTTGAACTCTATTCATTCATTCGACCAGATGAGTCGATTGTTTATCATCCATTTTGTGAGTAGTAGAAGGTAGCGTTGGCAATTCAGCTCCTTGGAGAAATATCAAGCAGAGGAAAGAAGAATCTCTTTGTGATTACACAATCCGCTTCAACACCGTCGTCTTGAAAGTATGTGACTTGGATCAGTCGATCACTACGATCACTTTTAAGGGTAGATTTCAGAAGAATTCTCTCCTTTATGCTATGAAGAAAAAGTATTTCAAGGATTTTGCAGAGATGCTGGATCAGATCGAGAAGTATGCCCGAGCTGATGAAGACTTCGAAAAATATGGGACTTCAATCAAGGCTTCAACCAAAGAGAATAAAGGTCCTAAGATCTCCATGATCCTAGAGGATCCTCCCAGGAGTTAGCCACGTTCAAGAACTCCACCTTAGCATCGAAGATCCAGAGCCTCTCCTTGGAGCTGATGACTTAGAAGACCCCAAAGATAGTGTCGCCAATCACCAAGATGTCAGTCCCCATTGAGTAGGTTTACTAATTATACTTCTTTGAACACCTCCAAAATCATGTGCTTATGGAGATCAGGGAACTACTGCCTAGGGCAGAAAGAATGAAATTTCAATCAAAAAATTGCATACAAAAAAAATATTGCCTCTACCATCGCGATCATAGCCATGATACTAAGGACTGTATCTACCTCCAAGATGAGATTGAGGAGCTTATCTGACAGGGCCAACTGAATCGTTTCATCTATCATATAAAGGAAGGATCTGTGGAGCCACCAAGGACACCTCGACATCCGAAGCATCCTCAGTAGGAGCAACCAGTAGAAGGCTAACCTACAGCTAGCATGATCAACACCATCACTAAGAAAAAATTAGAGGAAGCGATTACTTTCTCCGAAGAAGATGCGAAAAGAGTTCAGTTTCCGCACAATGATGTGGTAGTTGTATTTCTAAATATTGTAAATTATGATGTATGTCATATCTTAATAGATAATGAAAGCTCGATCGATGTTTTATTTTATAATGTATTTTTTAAAATAGATATTGATTTAGATTGGTTGGGTAGACTTGATTCTCCTTTTGTAGGCTTCACTGGAGATATCATACCACTCGAAGGGATCATTACCCTGCCGATCATAGTTGGACGAAAGCCTCGACAATCCACTACAAATATCGATTTTTTCATCATCAGAGTGTCTTCGGCATACAATGCCATCTTAAGACGAACAAGGTTGGATGCTATGAAATTCATGCTATCGACCTATCATTTGTTGATGAAGTTTCCCACCAAGCATGGGGTCGGAGGGATCCATGGAGATCATACGTTGGCTCGACATTATTATACAATCGCCCTTCAAGAGGAGACTTCACCTACCACTCTTCCTATTGAAGGGTTTGACATTCACGATGAGCTAACTGAAGAATAGGGGGAACCCGTAAAGGACCTCATGATGATCTCTCTAAATGTTGGAAATGAAGGACATACAGTTCAAATAGGATCGAATCTGAATGAGGTAAGTAGAAACCAATTGACATCCTTCTTACAAGAAAATGCAGAGTCTTTGTCTGGTCGGCCGTAGATATGTCAGAAATTGACTCGAAGATCATGATGTATCGACTGAGCATAGATCTCCTCCACCAACCTATCAAGCAGAAGAAGAAAAGCTTCATCCTAAAGTGATAGAAAATAATTACTGAAGAGATAGAGAAGCTAATCTATGCCAGCTTTATTAGGGAGGTGACTTATCCAAATTAGCTTGCAAATGTGGCTCTTATAAAGAAGACAAATAGAAAGTAGTGGATCTATAAAGACTTCACTGACTTTAACAAAGCTTGCCCGAAGAATAGCTATCCTTACCCTAGATCGATCAATTGGTGGATGCCATGTCTGGTCATGAGCTCCTCACTTTCATGGATGCCTTCTCTGGTTATAACCAAATCTAAATGGCATCTGAAGAATAGAAGAAAATTATCTTTATTACTGATTGAGGTCATTTCCATTATAGGGTTATGCTCTTTGGTCTGAAAAATACAGGAGTCACTTACCAGCAGTTAGTAAATAAAAATTTCAAGGAGCAAATCGATCAAAATGTAGAGGTATATGTGGATGATAGGCTAGTCAAGAGTCAAACATTGCTAGATCACATCGTCGACCATAGAAAAATTTTCAACAGTCCTAAAAAATAGCGGATGAAGTTGAATCCGGCAAAATATGCCTTTGGAGTTATCTTTGGAAAGTTCTTTGGCTTCATGGTCTCATATAGAGGCATCGAAGCTAACCTAGAAAATTCAAAACTATATAGGAAATGAATCCTCCAAGGTTCCATAAAAGATATCATATGCTTGATGGGGAAGGTAGCCACTCTAAATTGATTTGACTCTAGATTGATAGAGCACTGCCTTCCTTTCTTCAAAATTCTTAAACACCCAATAGACTTCAAGCGGACAAAAGAGTGCCAATTAGCATTCGAAGAACTAAAAAATTACCTTAGTTTATCACCCCTCCTTGCCAAACCAAAACTGGATGAGGAATTGTATCTTTATCTAGCAATTTGTCCAATAGCAATAAGCTCGGTGCTCGTATGTGAAGAAAAAAAAATTCAAAGACCAATCTATTATATTAGCAAAACCTTTCACGATACGAAAACCATATATACAAACTTTGAGAAACTAATCTATGCCCTCACTATCTTATTCTGAAAGCTCCGACCTTATTTTCAGAAACTAATCTATGCCCTCATAGGCCGTCAGAGCCAACTTCAACAACCCGTGGATGTGTTCGATCTAGTCCACGATGAACTTCGCTTCCATCCGTCTGATCTTGTTCTTGGCAAAGTGGAGCTGTCCTACTCTCTGCTAATTCTAACAGAAGCTCTATTGCCGCTAATCACTCTTTTCAGCTGAACACTCCAGAACAATGATCCTTTCCTGTGCTATGTGAATCTTATTCCAGAGCTGGACTACCTCTCGATAGCACCCCACCTCACTTCCTCAACTGCTTTACCTGAATTAATAAGATATTCCAAGGAGGTGATCTATTCCCGTGCTGCATGAGTTCATTGCAGAATTAGATGATCCTTTCAATAGCACCCCATCTAGCTTCCTCAGCGATCTTGTCCAAATTCAAATAGGCTTCAGTCAAGCATTTCTTCTTTAGAAAATATGATTTGTCTGTCTGTTTGATATTCTCCCTGAGGTACTTTATTTCTATAAAGACCTCAGTGCACGTCTTTCTCTCTCTGAAGCCCTTCAACTCACCTCAGAAGTCTTTTTCTTGATCTCACGAACCTCCTTCTCAAGAGCTTTGATACAACTCTAATAGGCAGAGCCATGACCTATAGAAGGGATTCGACAGTGATCATACAACCATGATGATCAGACTTCACAAAGGACAAACATATGACTAGGCTTGGCAAAATATAATCCGACCCGCCAACTCGATCCGTATTCGATCCGCCATAAATAGGTTTGGGTTTAGGCTAAACGGATTGGGGTCATAAACGGATCAACCTGTTTAACCCATTTAATAAGTAGGTTAGATTTGTATTTTAGATATCTGATCCATTTAACCCATTTAATCAGTTTAATATTCAGGTTGGGTTGAGTCGGATAACCCATTTAACCTGTTTAATCTATTTCTGATCCATTTAACCCGATCTGTTTAATCTGTTTAATCCATTTAAGATCTGTTTAACCTGTTTAAAACCTGTTTAATCTGTTTCTGACCCATTTAACCCGATCCGTTTAACTTGTTTAACCCGTTTAATCTGTTTCTAACCTATTTAATCTAATTTGATCTATTTAATAAATAGATTAAATGGATCAGATCAGATTATCTGTTTAATAAACAGATCGAGTTTATATTTGAATTTTTTGATCCATTTAATAAACAGATAAGGTTTGGATTGACGATTTTCTGATCCGATCTATTTATGACCTGACCTGACCCGATTGCCAACCCTATATATGACCAAAAATCAGAAGAAAACTCTAGAGGTAATTTTTTTTTTATTAATTAAAATTCATCATTATATGAAATAGGAAAAATAAAAAGAGTACAAGGCTGAAGCCTAAGTGGAAGCATTGAATACCTCGATTTGAGGGGCTTCCGAAGAACCCATAAGAATCTCCGTCACAGTTCCAAAAGTCTCCTCTGCAATTGTTAACTCTAATTGAGTTTGAGCTTCCTCGATGATCATGAGCTTTGACAGAGGTTGGTCTTTGATAACAGATTCGATTGACTATTGGTCTTTGTCTGTCTCATCCTCATCCAGAAAGAATAAATCAAGATCGAAGAGATGAGTGGCTATCCTTTGCCAAAACAAGTCCTAATCCAAAAAAAAATTTTGAAGAAATTGATCTTCTTCTGACTATACTTTGAAGAAGATTGAAATACCTCGATCACCAACCGACCAACACTAGCAATCTGGTCATCGGCAACTTATCAGAAATATATCTTACAAAGAAATATTGGCTCCTGACTATACGTTGAAGCCTCAGGAAGCTATTAGATGGTAGCTATATATATATATTTATATACATACAAAGAAATATTGGCTATATATATATATATATATATATATATATATATATATATATATATATATATATAGCAATGGTACTTATGAGAACGTACAACTAGCTGTTGTGCTTACATTCCAAAACTTTAATATTTGAATCATTTATACAGCATCCACATGTAACATATTAATTTGCACTGGATAACCACTATCTATCGGTCGACCTTGCCTCTAAATACACGCCTGAGAACGTTGATATGTGCTTCTGAAATTCGATTCCCCTGGATCTAAAAAATTATATATAAAAATTTTAAGCTTTACGGCTCGATAAATAACACTTTCACTTTATAAAATTAAATCAAATTAAATTATATAATATAGCTTAATCAAATCATATAAATTTGATATGTCTGTATTACTAACTGTATGATAATCAATTTTGACAATATTTATATGCTATCATGACATAGTTGTTCTTGTCAATACTATACATAGCAAGAATAGATCTCGAAAATCAGAAGAATATAGATTATTCGAGTCTCAAAACCATATAATGCATGCATTCATGTACCCATGGACATTTCTAAATCAATGATTGCAGCTGTATTTACCCCCTGCAGCATAGCTCATGTCATGCTTACTCCCGTGGCTAGGTCACTAGACTTAACCCATGTGGTTTAGTCCCCAATCAATACAATGATCACACGTTCGCATTTGACCCTTGTGGCTTAAGTCAAATCATATTTTACCTCATGGCAGGGTCGTCACATACATTCCCTATGGCAGGGTCACGCCATCTTTATCCCCATGATGACCCCATCATGCTTACCCCCATGGTGGGAATGTAATCGGGCCCGATTTCATTTATAGTCATACCGAGGGTAACCACACATGCATCTATCCAGACTTCTTTTTTTATGATATCACATTGGGTTATTGTAATTTACTATTCAATAATATAGACCTGCATATTTGATTTATGATGATGATGTGATTATATTGTTAATTGATAGATATATAACAATAAATCGGATCTCATATATCACAAATTTTCTTATTTATTCAGAATCTGGATAACTACTTGTATAATTAACTCAGATCACATTATAGAATGTAAATGTTACTTTCTTGATCTCTCCGTCAGTTCCTCGGACCTAAAAATCTAAAATCATTAATACATCAAATGATTTTTCGAATTGGTCAAGGCTCACTAGTTTATAGCCGCTTCTATATGGTATTAGTTGTTATTTTATTGAATTTATTTTATTAATAGGCTCGCAATTTATCTTTGATTGTTATGGATTGGTAGCAAGATCAAGTCCTAAGCAAGCAGATCTAATTTTAATAGCCGGCACAATAACAATGGAAATGGCTCCTTCTTTAATAAGATTATATGAGAAAATATCCGAATCAAAATATGTTATTGTTATGGGAGCTTGTAATGTTACAGGAGGGATACTCGGTATAGATTCTTATAGTAGTATTTGGAGAGTTGATAAGCTAATTCCTATAGATGCTTATTTGTTGGACCGTTTATCTAAATTAGATGCGGTATATCAATATTTTAAAATAATTTCAAAAAATTTTTCAAAATTTTTAAATCCCCGATTGTTAATCAAGATAAACAGGATAGAAGCGAGCGAGATGCCAACGGTGGTGGGGTGATCACGATGGGAGAAGAGGGTGTGAAAGAGTGCGACAAACGATGAGGTGGATGGGGCAGATAAGAAACACAGGGAGCTATTCTGCTTTTCCCACAGAATAGGTTTCCCATCGCGATTCTTTTTCTTCTTCTTATTATTATTATTATTATCATCATCATGTTTTTGCTCGGGATCATGGTGGATATTCGGGAGCACACCAGGGGTCCGCCTGAAAAGTGACACCCCGTAGGATTCATGTACATCTCTTTTCTCATTAAATAAACCCTAGATGGGTCCCTCGTCTCTATTTCATCAAAAAATAATATTTGGTGGCTGATGGAGTCTAAGCTTCCTTAAAACGGAAGCAAAGACATGGTATTTGATGTCTACGTTCTAATCCTTTATTTGGAAGGTCAAGAGCAGAGGAAGCGGCTCTAGAGAAAAGAAACATGCGAGCTGCAGGTCCGACCACCAGAACGGATGTTTCCATTTCGTGGTCCGCGGACTCGCCTTTTTACCAAAGTTTCGCCTGCGGTGGTCCGCTTCCAAGAAGCCAAAGGTATTGTATTCTCCTGAAGCGTAATGCCCACTCCCATTTTCCCACCTCCCCACAGTTGCGCTTGACCAGGTCAAACAGTCTTTAGAATTTTTTTTTTTTAATTTCTTTTTGGTCGTGATAATTATGATTTTTGTTTTTCTTTTCTTTTTTTTTTTTTTTTTTGCCAATACATCTTACAACGAGGGTTGTTGAGAATTTGCACTCCTAAGTTGGGATATCCATGAGATTTTGATCTTATGCATGGTTTGATGTGTGGCCCTCATCTTAAGGGACAACTATCATGTATCTAACGCACGTAACAGGGGACTGAGTGAAGACGCAAACCAACACCATTTATCTCAATCAATTATTTTATTTTCGTGAAAACTAGTAGTTTGTGAACATTCTGATGTTATCAATTAAAAATGATATAAAATAATATAACCTTAACTTTTGAAGATTTTCAAGGAGAACGTTTTTCATTAAATATGTTTCTTTTATATGCACAAAAATGTATAAACTATCATGTCTAGGGGGGATGTTAATGCACCCACATAGAATCTCTTATCATATACACATTGAGATCTAAAAGCTGAACGGCGATATAACAAAATCAAATTCATAACTGCATTTTATTCTTCATAATTGACGGACCTCTTAACCTGTATCATGGAGCATAGTAGAAGTCAAAAGTTGTGACTACGCGCAATCCAAGAGATTCATTATCTGCAGAGGTTAGATTAGATTTCCAATACTCAGCAATTCGGTCGAACCAAGCTTCCATAATTTTGGAATCATTCAATAGAATGTCATTGTATTTCAAGATTAAAAGTAGTTACCACCGGGACCATGTTAGGAAATTAATGAAAAATTGACAGGGACCTCTTTGAAAACTCTACCCTTATGTGGGGGCTATCACCTTCCATCTGCAACTTTATTATTAATAAGATTAATTGTTATGCAAAATAAAGTTGATGAAGCGATAGCAACCATCTAAACTACATTTCCATAAATTATTTTTATGCCAGTGTTGTGATTCATCAAAAATTTGATGCCAGTGGTGTGGAATCATCCATTGGAAAATGGTTTAAAAGGATAGATAATTGGATGGGAGCTGGGTTCATTAGAAAAGTGATTGACAATGACTAAAACAATAGAAAATTCTTGCAAAAAATCAACCCTGAAAGAGTAAGTTTCACATGCCTGCATAGCATGCCTCACCAGCTAAAATTTTTTAAATATATGGTTTGATAATACTAATATAAAATCAAGCATAACTATAAGAAGAAACAAAAATAAGTACCGACCAAATTTCAGAGTATCCTGTACCATCAATGCAAAGAGATGCATCTTATGTGATTGAGCACACTAAAAGGATGCTTTAGGCAGTACGAGCTGACATCCCGCATTATCTTTATACTTTTGTTAGATGCTTTTGGATGCATTTATATTCAGGAAAAAAAAAAAAAGCCCCTCACTTTTAATTCCCACTGCCCGTTCTTTATTTTTGTCACACCCTCTCTGCTCCCAAATTTTGGGTACCATGAAAGCGTACCTCAGTAAATCCAACTAGTAATCCAAATCGATTTAGATTTCGTTTCCTCACATTTCAATTCAGCAAATACAATTCCTCTCACATGCCTCCCGCATATGAATTTTGTTGCAAGAGACGGAGGGCGATGATAGATCGAGGAAGACAAAGTCGTATCAAACTGAAAGGAGAAAAATGGGGCTAAAATGGATTGGATAATATCGTCCTATTTGTTTTCCCATCCAAGTTCATAGCAATTAACTAACATCCATATCGCATTTGTATCAATAAGGAAAGAAATATATCATATTCTTGAGCTACCAACAGTTGGCTTGTTAACTCGTAGCTAAGAGAAGCTACACCGCATCTACTAAAAAGAGCCATATTATTGAGCAAAAGCAATTAATCAATTATTTTGATGTTATCTCACACAATTATTTTTGCAAAGGAAGAAAGAAGAATTGCATATTTCATTTGAATTAATAAAATATAAAGTGGAATAGTAATCCACGCACCAAGTTATCAAACTGGTATTTGCATTTGCAACCAGATTGTTAATATCTGATTTATATCTATATTTATTTGGAAAAAAGAATGATGCAAAGTTTAGCTCCAATTCATATTCATATCGGCATGCTGATCAAAGTGGAAGCGGACATGGATATACAAGTAATCTGTTTTCAGCCCTATCAGAAACTTAAATATTCCATGCTTCATATCAGGAATACACTGAGCACCTCTAAAGCATGTCAAAAGGGTATGAGAAGGTTTTCAGTGAACTGCAAATAGATATCCAGGTACCAAAAATGAATCCGAATCTCAGTGAACCACACAAAAACCATGTTTTCACCCCTTTTGAATGCATTCCCGGGTCACAATATATTTAACTGCAAGCACCGATGTGCCATTTGCATGATTGCAGATCAAAGGTATCAGAAAGTTAAAGCAAGTTTTTTCCAATTACACTTTCACCAACAGATTAAGCAGCCACACAAAGAAAGGAACATGCAGATACTTTTTTCCAGATGAAGAGGTTATTGGTCAACTTACCCATGATGAAGAAAACATTCTTGCTCAATAGGGAATGGAAAAACCATAAAAGAGCACAGATCAGACCAGATTTCCAGATAATGAAAATCATGATGACCTTTCAAATGTAAGTACAAAGAGAAGCAAACTAAGCCAATCTTAACATTAAAATATAATATACAGAATTCGTTATGACTTCCAACAAAAGCTAGCAATTCTGAAACGGCTGTTGTCCACCAGTCTCCCAGAGCTGCTGATAATAGTACAATGATGTTCTTCAGAAAACATGGCCTTGACAGATATTACCTATTTCGGACAGCTCCATAATTCCTAGTCACCTATAAATATGAAGACCAGGTCAGGAATGCAAGATTATAATGAGCTAGTAGTTAAAATATTAGTGTTATAACTATCACAACCTAAGACTTCATCCAAAAGAGCTCGCTGAAAGGTATTATTTTGGTTCTTTAACTCAAGATCTTCCCAGAACATAGATGATGTAGGACTAAAAATATGTCAGCATTGATCCTTATTCACCCAGTTTATTCCCTAATGTCTTTACCAAAATAAGGGCCCAAATCCATTCAAATTCAATTATAACACCATTATCAACTCATGGTCAACCTAAATGGATTTGTGCTGCAATGTCCCCTAATTAACATAGGCCATGGAGTGAGTTCACTCTGATACCATCTGTAGCAACCTAAGACCCTATCTAAAAAAAAAAAGTTAGCCAAAAGATATTATTTTTATTTGACACTGTACAAGTACTAAAGATCTCTCTAGTGCACAATCAATATGGGACTAAACACATACCTGCACAGATCATTACAATAACACCATGATGAATTATATTTTATAAAATCGACAAAAAATGCCATAGAACACTACTAACTTAAGAACTAAAAGTCCCTTGGAGCAAGATTCTACAAGCTGACAACTGTCAGCCAAATGGAATGCACAAGCAAAATTTTTTTTGTTATTGCTCATGCAGCTGATCCATATATTGTACTAAAGTTCTACAAGTCCAAAAATAATAGAGAAAAAGTGGTAGGTGCAAATATCAATAAAAAAAGAACTCCGGATATGGCAATAGCTAAAATGTAATGATGATCAGTTTGTGAAATTATCCTCTATATATTTGTAAAACTAAGATCTTGAATTATCCAATAATACCCAAAGAGTAGAGTACAAAGCAAGATATGGCATACTGTACTGAATCGAACAATACAAGGCATACTATACCCTGTGAATAGAAAAGCATGCCTTAGGCGCGCCTGAGGCATTAGGCGCATGGTGCGTGATGCCTGGCGCTTAATAACAACCAGGTGAGGTGATTTGCCTTAGGCGCACTTGAGGCAACCTAGGCATGCACTAGCTAGTTCATGTAAGGTGCTCAATAAGCGCACCTAAGTAAATTCAAGTCCCAATAGGACTTTTCAGCTAATAGGTTAAAGAATTTTAGTGAAACAAGGAATGTACAGCTAGTTAGGTTAAGAGTTTAATTACCTAGGACTCTAGAGTGGACTGCCAGCTGTCTCTTTATTTAACTAAAAAATAAACTCTAAAACCAAAGAGTCTATCTCCATTTAAATTTTAAACTACTCTGGATCAAGAAGAAGTCCGCGTCTTATAGAATTCTCCTTCAGTAAGGAAACCAAAGAAACAAAGCATCTAACCAATGAACGTGAAGAACACAACTACATAAGGACTCTCCAACTCTCCCTACTTGCTGTCTGGTACTTCCTAAACCGATCTCTCCCTCCCTCTATCTCTCTCATCCACTCATACCATGCCTATTTTTGTCTCTCTCTTTTATTATTCTGGTGATGGGGAAGATGCTTATGGGCCACTGGACTATGATGAGGATGAGGATGAATATTGAGGCCAATAAGTCAATGACTGATTATGTTTTATTAGAATCTTAGACATATTTATTAGAGCTGAGTTGACATTATGGTGTTTTTAGTTTACTTATCTTTAGTTGTTTGAGGTTCAGCTTATCTTTTGCTGTGTGAGTTGACTAATGGTGTTTGGATTGTTGTTAGAGTTTCATTATTATGGTGTTTGGATTTTTGTTTGAAATTCATTAGTTTATATAATACTAGTATTTTGTGTTACAGATGCTGTTATATAATTTTATATGTTTTTTGCTTTGATTGGCGCCTAGACTCACTTAGGCCCACGCCTGAGCCTTGCGCCTAGCGCCTAGGCACCAACAGCCCTTTTAGTGCGCCTAGGGCTTTTTAATACATTGACTATACCATACTGGTTTGGTACCGATACACGGTATGGGGAGCATGCTGACACTCAACATGGCGAACTAGCCCATGTACCAGGCGTGCCTACACAATGACAAGGTGGCACCAATATAGAGCCTAGTGTTGAGACGGTGTACCTTGGCACATAGTCTAAAAAAGGATGCAGAAATAATGTATATTCTAGTCTAAAAACAATCCCTCCTAAATATATTTTTCTTGAGAGTTGAGACAATCTGATCTCTAGATACTTGAAGAGGGAAAGAGAGTACTGAACCTCTAGCAAACTTCACATACCCGAGGTTTAGCTTTCTTTAATCTGTTTGACATGTCATCGTCATCATCATCATCATCCTTGTTCATAAGCAAGGTATGGATAGAAGAAACATCTGATTTCCGTCCCCTCTTTGCAGATGAGGCAGAACCTCTTCCCCTACCCCTAGGTGCAGCTCTTTTACGCCCCTTTTTCTGGAAAGTTTCTTCAGGCTCCTTGGGGAAAGAAGGAAAAAAGTGTTAAGGAAAACAGTTCTATTACAGCATAATGCAGCGCATTATTAATTCTTGATTGATACGGAAAAGCCGAAATACAATTATGCACATAAACAGTGGGCAAGTATAGAACTTACAGAATTATCAGCAGCTTCATTTGTTTCATATCTTTCCGTTTCTTCACTTGAAGGAGAGTCCACCTCTTCCTCCACAATACTACGAACAACAGCTGATGCAGATGCTGATGCAGATCTGCAACAGAAATTTAAAAAAAGTGATACTAGTATTAATATTACCAAAAATTACCAAAGTACATGTGCACAGCAATCCTGCTGGTACATTCCTGGGCCCATCCTGGGAGAGCTGTTAGAAGACCAGAAATTTAGTGGATGGACGTAAATCTATATCATAACTCATGGTATAAAGTCCCAAACAATTAAAGAAAAAAATTATAGCACAGTCAAGAATTTGACTTAAATAACCTTCAACAAGGATATGGTGCAAAATAATGCATGGTTATGCATAGTAACCTCTCTGACTGGCGGATTTTCATTGTTGCATCAAGAGTCATCTGCTTTAAACTGCTAGAGCCTCTTCCCCTGCCTCTCCTAGAAGGTCTGCTTTCACAATGGTCAGAAGCATCACGAGAGGCCCTAGAAGCACCAGATGATACTTTCCTTCCTCGGCCAGCAGACTTTGGAATTGAGAGCATCTTCCTTGTATCCTCCTCATCACTAAAGGAATTCACACCACTAGGGCCACTGGTAAATTTGCCTCCACTATCCTGCCCAAAGGAATCATCAAGGTCAATGCGAAAAAAATGGAATTCCACCCACACTAAGGATTCAAGTGCCAACAGTGCCATTCTATGCTGACAGGGTGCTGGCACTGGGCATGCATATGTGCTGAGATGCCCTGTGTCTCATCAGGGTATCATCCATGTTAGTTCACATTGATCCATGTGGAAATGGAACAGGATGATGTAGCTTTGGTACATTCAGTACAAGAACAAACTTCTTCTTTTAGTCTTTTATTGGTTTCAACACAACACAACAGCCTGCACATCCTTTGGCACTGGCACTTGAATCCTTGATCCATGCTTTAAGATCTTTCATGCTTTCATTAAACTAACTATATAAAAGTAACCTGAACGTTTTGTGAGCTGGAGGTAACTTTTTCCTGAGAACGTAGTGATCTTTCTTTTACACGTTCCTGCAGAAGACAGAGTTTCACACATGTATGACATCCATTAGTACTACTCTTGACTTCAGTCTAGCATCTATATGAGTTGATATTATGAACTCCATACCTGCATGCACTCCCCCACTTTAAGTATTATATCTTCCTCTTCAACCTTCAGTTTATCCGCCTCAGCATTCAATTTGTTCTGTGGGTTGCAAAAGAAATCAAGGGCCAGATTAAATGATATTGTACAAGAGAGAGCTTCACCATATTTTCATCATTTGCATTTGATCATGTTAACAGTACATAAATAAAGGCAGCTGTTAATGAGCAACTTTTAAGTAAGAATGTCTGAGCAACTTTTAAGTAAGAATGTCTTACTCGCGTTTCCTCAAGATTGTACTGCAGGCAAGAGTAGAAAGCCATTTTGTCATCTTTGTTAACGAAGTCATGTAAGGCAATATCCAAATCATTAACTGGGAGGATCTCCATTTTCTGCAAGCCAAGCAGAATGATTAACAAAACTGAACATTGTCTATTGGCAATACCCTTATAGATCATGAGAAAGAAAGGGCAAGAGGAGCAAAATGTCTCATTTCTAAGAAAAGATTATAGATCATGTTATTAAGTTAAAATCATATTTTTCCTAGATATCATAAAACAATTCAAAAACTCTATGAAATTGAATCAACTAGATTTTCCACAAGCAGTTTCTCCATTCTTACTACATGCCTTGGATCGAAGTGCACCATTCTGATGCCATCAAACATTATTTCAGGAAGTTCTACTCATCTCATGATTGAACATCCAAGTTAAATGAACCCAACTGTATCATTCTCCTGTTTGAAGACTGATTCAAAATATTTGTGCATAAGACACCATGTGCAGGATTTAGGGGTATCCTTATTACTTTTTTCTTTTAAATCAACATGATTATAGAATATGGATATTATTCTACTTTCTTTTTGCTAGAAGTAAATTAGACAAGTAGAGGTGGCCAAGTCTTCAATTTTCTGATAAACCACGCCAGTGGCCTTTTTCAGAGTCATAACCTAAAGTGCATCCAAGGCATGCAGCTGTGATCCTCATTTTTGTTTTGTAACATTAGCTAATCTTATTGCAGTGGTCCTCATAAATAATGGATAATTCTCCCTTTCTATTTGTCATTGCCTCAAATCAATACTTAGGGACATGATGACATTTTATAAGATCTTAAAAAGAGGGCCAGATGGGCAAGCTAGATCGATTTGATTTCTTTTATTTATAGTTTAGAGAAATTTGGCAAGACTTAAATGACATGGTAACCTCTCAAATTATGTTTTCCGAGTTCTAGTTGGAATTATATTCTTGGGAATTGGGAGCAATCAACCAGCTTCCTTTTGAAATGAAAAAACTGCAATCAAATAGGGAAACTTACAGATTTTCATGGTTCCAGATATCTGGAATCTTATTTTTATGTAGGCACCTGGAACACCATCTTGATGGAATTGTACGAGTCACATAGGCTGTGTCAGATCTATTATTTGGCAACTTAACAGCATTCCACCCTGAATGTTGGTTCCATTTCCCAAGTCATTTGCTTTCTTTCTGATCTATGGTTCAATTCATGTGGCTTCTATTTGTCTCTTAGCGTTTAGATTTTAGGTTTTGACTCACACCATCTTGGCTCAGATCTGTTGTTCCCTAACAGTTTTTGCTGTCCATTCCACGCTTTAGATCATTCTTGCAGTCTTTGGTCGAGGTTCATCTATGTCTTGCACACCATTACATGGTCCATATTATCTTTTCTGTAGTCTCTCTGTTAGACTTCAGGATTTTTGCAGATCAAAGAAAAGTTCAATGTTTCCATGCCAAGACTTTGTAAGAAACAATGTGATAAGACATAAAATTCAGATTTAAAAAACACATAGCAGAAAAATTTTCATCATTAACATGTTCAAAGGTGATTAGGGGATCTGCATAACAATATCAGATCACCTGGGAATTCTAAAACACTTCAAATAAAAAAGATATTCATAAAAATTACAATAGTTCTTGTCACTGCATTTAGTTATTCCACAATTAGATCACGTTCCTACATCATTCCACTAACAGTTGGGAGGTAAAAACAGTACTTCAAGCCTCAAGGTTCTGTTATCTAATAAAATTCTCAGTTAGCTTATTGGACATGGTTTAGTTTAAGTTAGAATTTGGAAACAAAACCAATTCAAAACCAGGGCCAGTTTCAGAGTAAAAGATAAAAGGAGTTCTGTGATCAAACAAACATTATATATGAAATGTAATGCTATTTTTGTCATTTATTTCATTATTTTGAATGCCATAAGCCTTTTTTTCAAGATTAAACTCAAACTTGATGAGTTTTCAATAGGCTCCCAAAATATATATATATATATATATAAATAAAGAAAAGAAAATATCTCAAAGAAGTATGAAGTTCTCATGTTTTAAATTGTCAAAACAACAAAATAATAGATGAAATTCTAAAACAATGTAAAACAAAATTTTCTTTTAACTATACATTATTTAAAACATAAAAATTCTAATTGTACAAGATCCAATTTCCTAAAGATGCCTATTGTAATCGATGTCAAATTATTTTTCTGACTTTCTTTATGTTTATATTTTTAACTTTTTCTAATTCGTTTGTGTCAATCGACTCTTATATTTTAGCCCAAGATTTGCCATTTCGGTACCAAATCCGTATAGGTACCATCCTATTAGTCGCCAGCCGATACAAGCAGTGGAACTGATTAGTGAGACCTTGCCTTGCACAACATGTCATGGCCAGCCCAGACCAGCATACCATGCATGCAAAAACCTACACCACATCATTCAATCCTTGTATCATATAAAATCATAGGGGGGTGACGTCAAGTTTCTTAACATTAGTCAATTAGGAAGGTACCATGTTGGACTATATTAAACACCTTCACTCTTGATGCTCATATCTAGTGCCTAAAAAAGCATAGGTTTAAAGCATGTTCCATCTTGAAAAAGTTGGCATCACAAAGTAAAACAACCAGAAAAGCTATTGATCTTTTTAAGCATATGGTTGGGGTTAAGTTTATGCTTTACCAAATTTTGCTAAACTAAACCATTGCACTTGAAGTATCAGAAAAGGAGTACT